>NC_090436.1:522516985-522820016 GCF_031143425.1 Pleurodeles waltl
TTCTTATACCCAGTTCTGCCTTTGAAGTTGGCAAACTTCAAAGCAAAGTCTCAAGTGTTTGCAAGATCCTTCCTTGTCCAGGCCAGGCCCCAGACACTCACCAGGGGGTCGGAGATTTGCACTGTGTGAGGGCAGGCACAGTCCTTTCAGGTTTGAGTGACCACTCCTCCCCTCCCCTCCAGCAGGGATGGCTAATCAAGATATGCAGGCTACACCCCAGCCCCCTTTGTGCCACTGTCTAGAGGAGAGGTGTGAACAGCCCAACTGTCAACCAGACCCAGACGGAGAATCCACAAACAGGCAGAGCCACAGAATAGATTAAGCAAGAAAATGCCTACTTTCTAAAACTGGCATTTTCAACTAACAATCTAAAAAACAACTTCACTAAAAGATGTATTTTTATATTGTGAGCTCAAATGCCGTGAACTCCACATTTTTATCTGCTGTCAAAGAGAATCTGCACTTTAAAGATATTTAAAGGCGGCCCCCCTGTTAACCTATGAGAGAGATAGGCCTTGCACAGTGAAAACCGAATATGGCAGTATTTCACTGTTAGGACATATAAAACACACTAGTATATGTCCTACCTTAAACATACACTGCACCCTGCCCATAGGGCTAACTAGGGCCTAATGTAGGGGTGCCTTACATGTAGTAAAAGGGAAGTTTGGGGCCTGGCAAGTGGGTACACTTGCAAGTCGAATTGGCAGTTTAAAACTGTACACACAGACACTGCAATGGCAGGTCTGAGTCATGTTTACAGGGCTACTAATGTGGATGGCACAATCAGTGCTGCAGGCCCACTAGTAGCATTTGATTTACAGGCCCTGTGCACCTCTAGTACACTTTACTAGTAAATCAAATATGTCAATCATGGATAAACCAATCAACAGTACAATTTCTATAGGGAGCACTTGCACTTTAGCACTGATTAGCAGTGGTAAAGTGCGCAGAGACAATAAACCAGCAAAAACAGACCTAAAAAAATAGGAGGAAGAAGGCAAAAATTTTGGGGATAACCCTGCAACAAAGGCCATTTCCAACACAACCCCCTCCAAGCCTAAAGCCAGGGTAGGCCAATCAATACCTTGCTGGACTTCCCTGCTCAGGGGGACAGAACCTGGACAATGGCCCATTACTGCAGGAGCTCTTGCCACTTCTACGCCTCTCTGAACCCAGGTTGATCACTCGGTCAACACTCTTAGGGCCCACTGAACTAACCTTGGGGGATCTCTTCTCCTCATCTGAGAACTCCATCTGTGCAGCATCTAACCTTACCTTGCTCACAGATGCATCCCAGTAGGCAGACAGCACCAACAGTGTGATGTGGCCCATTCCACCCCTGGGGTCTGACTTCAGTCCTCCTCCCAAGGAAAACTCTGACCACAAGGATAACAACCAACAGAGGCCACTGACAGCTGTCAGTGTCAAGAGCCAGGACTCAGACCATGCTAGGGTCTCTAGACTCTGTGGTTTTAAAATGTGGGGAGCAGTAACCCCAGTTGACTTGCACCCTTTTTCTACTTCCCTTCCCACCAGTTCAGGAGTGGTGTCCTGAGACTGGTCACTCACCCTTGGGTCTGTACCCTCAGGCTGAGCAGGGGACAGGGGTGGGCTCTCACTCCTCCTGTCCCTTGTGCTGGGATCCAGTACCCTCCACCTTGTAGTGGTACCCCCAGACAACTGAACTGTGAGGGTGCCTCTGGGGGCCACCCCTCCCAGTTCCCCTACCACCTGGGGCAACTCATTCCGCAGAAGGCAGTCTATGGGCATCTGGGGACTGACTGTGGCCCGCCTCTGGGTCACCTCCACACCCCACTCTAGGGATACCAGGGCCATAGGACGGAAGAAGTCCTGCCCATGGGCTGGTGTCACCCTACACACCTGGCCGGTGTACTGTTCTGGGGAGACAAGCCTTTCCACCATCATTGTATGGCTAGCCTCACTGTCCCTCAGAGCAGTGACTGGAACCCCATTCACTGTTACCTGGTGGAAGTGATGACTCCCACCCTCAGGGATCACCAACTCACCCTCTGAGCTAACCTCCCAACTAAGGTATATCATGGCATGGTCTATGACCTGCCCCTGGGGGCTACCTTCACCTAAGGCCACATTAGCCACCTCTGTAGAGGGGCCACCAATGTGGGTTGTCTTAGGACAGACTCCTGCTCCCCCTTTCATGTGTTCTAACTGGGAACACTCAAAGCACCAGGGTTGAAAATGGGGTGCCCTGGGCCACCGCCTACCAGAACCTCCCTTCTTCCTGTCAGAAGGGGCCTGGGACTCTTTTTCTCCCTCCTTATCCTGGGACCTGTCTGTGTCTCCCTTGACTTCCCTCTCCTTCTTCTGGGAACCCTGCCTTCCTTTGGCTGAGTCTCCCTCATAAACCTTCTTGTGGACCCAGGTACTCACCCAGCGGTCCGCCTCCATAGCAAGCTTCCTGGGATCAGTCATCTTACTATCAGTCAAGTGCTGGCACAGCTCTGCAAAACACAGTGCTCCCATGCAATTAAGTTGTACAGCCCCTGAAAATCTGTCACATTACTGCAATTCACCCAACCAACCAGTGTTTTGCAAAATGAATCTACACACTCTAACCAGGTCTGGGACTCAGTTTTCTTACTCTGCCTAAACTGATCCCTGTACTTGTCAGGAGTGAGACCATACCGAGTGAGAAGGGCCTCCTTCATGTTAGTGTAGGTGAGGTTGTACCCCTTACCCAAAGCTAGCAAAGTGTCCCTCCCCTCCTCTGTGAAGTGGTTCCACAATCACTGCTCCCCAATTCTTCTCAGGGACCCCATTCATGTGGATGGACACCTCATATCCCTGAAACCACCTCTGTATGTCATCTCCCTTCTTGTACTCTCTCCCTACGTTTTTAGGAGTGTGCACAATTCTCTCTGACTGCACTGAGGAATTGCTGCCACCATCCTGGCTGGCCCTGCTCCTCACATCCAGCTCTTTTACTTTAAGCTCATGGTCCAAAAGCATCTTTCTTTCCTCCATGGCTCACTGCTCCCTCCGAGCCTCCATTTTTAATTTCTCCAACTCAATCTGGTGCCTCCTGGCTTCTCTCCTGTCCTCCAGCTCCTCTGGAGTCAGGCCTTTTGATCCACCACTGCTGCTTAGCACAGGGGGAACCTCCCCCCGTGGCAGCTCCTGCACCCTCAGTACAACTTCCCTAGAATTTATGTCAGCAGACTCTCCATTTGGATCCTCAGACTGCCCACTGGCAGTTCTGGCTGCTACCAAGGCCCTCAGTGCCTTCTGTAGCTCCTCCTTTTTGGTGAGGCCTCTGATCTGAACTTTTAGGTTTTTACAAACTGCCTTCAGCTCCTTCATGGAATAGGTTTCCAACCTATCCTCCTCAAAAACCAAATCCTGAGATGCAACTGAAGATGCTCTTGGTTGAGACATGATGTCGTTGGGGTTCACTTGGACTCAAGATCAAAAATAGGTAAAAGAGAAAAAAATAAAAAATAAAAAACTGTATGTGGCACGTAATGGTCTGCGATATGGTAGTAGTGTACACCATTCACTGTAGGTCAAGTGTAAATGCAAGTCCTACCCCACCGCTGCCACCAATGTTAGAAATGGGGTCTCTAGTTGGCAGTCGGTTTGCACCCTGTCCAAGTAGGGACCCTCACTCTAGTCAGGATAAGGGAGATACCCGCTCAGATAACCCCTGCTCACCCCCTTGGTAGCTTGGCACGAGCAGTCAGGCTTATCTCAGAAGCGATGTGTAAAGCATTTGCACATAACACACAGTAATAAGTGAAAACACTACAAAAGGACACCACACCAGTTTTAGAAAAATAGCCAATATTTATCTATATAAAATAAGACCAAATACAATAAAAATCTAACATACAGTAAGAAAAATATGAATTCTGCAAGATTTACTCAAAACTACAGTTCCTTGAAGTCGATAGCTCCACGTGGGGCTATGACGGCATTGTGATCAACAAAACCAACAGTTCAGGCCAGCTGCAGCATTGCGGGTCAGCTACAGTGTCGGGAAGATCAGTAAACAGTACCTTGGATTTGCAGGGCGTCGTGATCCTTGCAGTGAGCTCCGGAGAGCAGCGTCACTGATGTCGCGGTGTCAGTTCCGGAGTCGGTTCCGGAGTCGTCGGGCCGTTGAGGTCACACGCGTTGCAGATCAAACTCCAGGCTGATGAAGTCAGGTGCGCTGGTGTGGATGGCATCGGGGCTGTGGTGCGAAGCGGGACGGTGCGACGTGCAGTGCACACAGGTCACGGTACAGGCAGTGGCTTGGTGACGGCGTCCAGCGGCGTTGGTGAGACCAGGGCTGCGGTGTGAAGCGGGCGGTGAGACGTGCGGTGTCCACAGATCACGGTGCAGGCAGTGGCGGCGTCGTTGCTGAAGCGCTGAAGTCGATAGTTCCAAGCCAGCGCGACGGGATGGTGCTTTGTGACCCTCATGAGTGGTCTCCACAGGCCAAGGTGCGGGAGGGATGCCTGGTGATGACACAGAAGTCGATGGTGCTGGCGTCGGTAGACCGGGGCTGCGGTGCGGGATGGGACGGTGCTTTGAGTACCTCACGAACGGTGTCCAAAGGCCACAACCGGAGTCCGGGGCCCACAGGTCACGGTGCGAGCAGCAGCTTGGTGAAGTCGTCCAATGACAGCGTCGGGGAGACCAGGGTTGCAGTGCGAAGCGGGGCAATGCGACTCCGTGTGGCATCGGCAGGTCACGGTGCAGGCCAGCGACATCGTTGGCGGTGTCGCAGTGGTTTCTCCTCCGGAACAGCACAAAACACACAGTTCCCAGTGCTGCAGGTCGAGGAAACTGAAGTCTTTGGTGTCCCTGAGACTTCCACCAGGAGGCAAGCTCTACTCCAAGCCCTTGGAGAATTTTCTCAAGCAGGACACACAGCAAAGTTCACCCCTTGCACTCTTTTCAGGCAGAAGCAGTAACTGCAGGCCAGTCCAGCAAAGCAACACAGCAAAGGGACAGTACTCCTCCTTCAGCTCTTCTCCTGGTCAGAGGTTCCTCTTGATTCCAGAAAGATTCTAAAAGTCTGGGGTTTTGAGTCTTCTTCTTATACCCAGTTCTGCCTTTGAAGTTGGCAAAATTCAAAGCAAAGTCTCAAGTGTTTGCAAGATACTTCCTTGTCCAGTCCAGGCCCCAGACACTCACCAGGGGGTCGGAGACGGCATTGTGTGAGGACAGGCAGAGTCCTTTCAGGTGTGAGTGACCGCTCCTCCCCTCCCCTCCAGCACAAATGGCTAATCAAGATATGCAGGCTACACCCCAGCCCTCTTTGTGTCATTGTCTAGAGGAGAGGTATGAAGAGCCCAACTGTCAACCTGACCAAGACGGGGAATCCACAAATAGGCAGAGTCACAGAATGGATTAAGCAAGAAAATGCCTACTTTCTAAAAGTGGCATTTTCAAACTAACAATCTAAAAACCAACTTCATTAAAATATATATTTTTAAATTGTGAGTTCAGAGACCCTAAACTCCACATTTGTATCTGCTCTCAAAGAGAATCTGCGCTTTAAGGATATTTAAAGGCAGCCACCATGTTAACCTATCAGAGAGAGATAGGCCTTGCACAGTGAAAACCGAATTTGGGCGTATTTCACTGTTAGGACATATAAAACACACTAGTATATGTCCTACCTTAAACATACACTGCACCCGGCCCATAAGGCTACCTAGGGCCTAACGTAGGGGTGCCTTACATGTAGTAAAAGGGAAGGTTGAGGCCTGGCAAGTGAGTGCACTTGCCAAGTCGAATTGGCAGTTTAAAACTGCACACACAGACACTGCAATGGCAGGTCTGAGTCATGTTTACAGGGCTACTAATGTGGATGGCACAACCAGTGCTGCAGGCCCACTAGTAGCATTTGATTTACAGGCCCTGGGCACCTCTAGTGCACTTTACTAGTAAATCAAATATGCCAATCATGGATAAACCAAACAGTACAATTTCTATAGGGAGCATTTGCACTTTAGCACTGATTAGCAGTGGTAAAGTGCGCAGAGACAATAAACCAGCAAAAACAGACCTCAAAAAAATAGGAGGAAGAAGGCAAAAAGTTTGGGGATAACCCTGCAAAAAGGGCTATTTCCAACAAGGAGGATTCTGCCTCAGTTCCTCAGATCCTGGAATCTTGGAAAACGTGTTTCTGCCAGAAAATGCACAGAGGAAAAAGCATCCGTGGAGCGGCCATGCAGGAAAAATCCCCATTGTAAATGACGATTCGTAATCCCAATTTTTGCTCTTCATAAATATATGTGTGTGAGCTAAGGACTACAAGCGTAATACAGAAAATATTATATGACATATGTATTATACACTGTATTGTGAACTTCCTTTTACAGTAAATGTTTATGTAGGGAAACACGCATCTGAAAACTCACCAAGAAGGACTAAAAGCAGTGTAACAATTTCTAAAGGTTTTATTGTTCATGAGGCTCCCTGTAAGGAAGGGAAGGAAAAACAGATTTGCTCAATGCCAGCTGCAACACTCCTAGTCTGATGTATCATCAGAATGCTGGAGTCTAAAAGTTTGGAGGCTGAACAAGCCAACAAAGTAGCAGTAAACGGACGCAGCATCCCCAAAAGAATGATATGCAGGTATATCACACACCCTTTACAAAGGAGTAAAACAAAAACAAATTAAAAGTTCAATTGAAGTTGCTGTACAGTTGGAAACATTCAAAAGCACAAACTACAATTTCCATGACATATTTCCATACATTACATAGTTCATAAACCGTACGGTTTGAAAAAATGTATCCATGGTCATCAACCCATTCTAGGCACAGAAGATTGAGGATTTGGGATGGAGTGTGAGTTGTAGGAATCAACCCACCAAACCATCACTCATCAGATTAGGAATGCTTTTCAAACATTACCATATCCTGCCTCGATCCAATCTTTGCTACAGTCATCCACCATGCACTCACTCATGTCATCCACCCCTGTGATCCCTAAACCCACACAAGAGGTATGTTTCCACGTGTACATGGTGGCCATGATCCATTGCTTGCCTTAATCCAATTTGTGTTTTTATACTCTTCACTATCAATCAGAAATCACATGCAGGGAAGACCCCTTGTTTGTCATGTAGGGATTCCTGACCTTGACTACATTTTTGACATTATAGACTAGGATCCACATCCTACTTCGGAGCTACTGTTGCAATAAACTAGGACTATTGAAGGCCCATTATACCCTGATCATTTTCCATCATCCAGGATTCACTATGGTAACAAGATTTTTTCCCTTGAGTAGCGTAGAAAGGGCCCACCCATGGTACAATGTTGAGTCTTCAGTGCTTTCGTAGCCAATTCAGCCTGGCCACCTCCCCATCCAAACAGCTGATTATGGAAGCTCAGAAGTGATTTGATTGTGGAATGTCCTATCTCACATTCTGTCATTTACAGTGGTCATCTACTACAGCTGCTGCTTGTGTTTAGTTTGTCCGTAGGAAATCAGAAGTTCCTATGATGTTGATGGGTAATTTCTCCCCAACATCTCCAGCTACTCCACGGTTTTCATATGTGTTGTATGTCGTTATAAGAGCATGAGATAAAATAACTAACTGACCTCTTCGTAATCCATTTATTGCCACAAAGAAAATACCCTTAATCGTTTTTATTGGTAGCACTTCTGCCCAAACGGCTTCCTCAGCCCACATGAAAATGTGTGCCTGTCAGTTTTCCAGGAGGATATGCCTTGATTTTCTGGTGAGTGGATTATCCTCCACTGAAAGTCATATTTCTCCCCTGAACATATACTTTAACATCATTACACAGTGTTCTCTCCAGGGCAGAAATTAAAAAATGAAGAAAAAGAAAAAATATTAATGATTTTGTTAGAAGAAAACGAAGTCAATCTCTTTGTACAAGACATGTACAGTATGAAGCATGTCGAACAAGGAGTCATGATCTATGCACTACACTCATTTGTATATACTAGACAAGCGGGGAGACACACCTATGAACTTCCTGGTGCATAGGCCTTTTAAGCAGAAAAGGTTTGTGGTACACACAGAGTGTCGGTGCTGCTGTGACGTCTGTGGCGACTGCTCTTCACAAAACACACAGCCTACAGGTCCCAGGGCACCATGGCATGTTCACAAGACTTGTAAGGGAGGCAGCCTCTTAGTCTTAGTCTGAGCAGTATATGTTCCTCATCGGCAAGAGTGTTCTTTCTTAGGCAGCCAAGCTACTTAGAGGCACAGCTTGTTTCAAAAGTGGCGAATTCACAGTGGTATGCCTGGAACATTCAAAGACTTTCTGGATAAACAGAAGTTTTCTGGATAGTACTCAACAATCAAGGATTCAGACTTTTGATATCTGCATCATTATTGGAGTCATCATTTCAACGATAATGAACTAATGGCACCATTCTACAAGAGGAATAAGAATAATTCTAAACTAGTACCGACTTGCTTATGTTTTCACATATGGTATTGCGTTATTGACAAAAGTGGGGAAGTGACTGCTTGCCAAGAGAAAACGTACAAAACGATTGTGCATTTATTATGTTACAGCTGTTGAGCTCATTACATTAAGAATCAGAGTACAGAATTAATTTATGAATCACAGACAGTAGTTATCACCGTATAAGTGTTTTAGTTCCGATATTTCCTTGCATTTGTTACAGAGGTTTCATTCCTATTTCAGCTCTAAGAGGTCTCAGAGTTTCAAACATCTATAAAGAGTTGGAAATACAGAGACTGTTACAAGGTTTTTTTCGTAATTCATTTTATCAGTAGTGACTTGGAATTTCAATGGTGAAATACTAAGCACGTTATTTCTTGTGTTAAATACTAGAGCATCCGCAGAATATGTGGATCCCAGATGTAAGAATAGGCAGAGTGAAAATAGTGAGTGACATTGATTGTCTCTGTCACATTCCCCTTTCCACTGGTGTACTGCAGACCGGCATAGTATTCATTGCAAGATTGCCAGGAGGCTCAAGCAAGCAAGGGGGTATGCATCACTTCTGTTGGGTTGCAAGGTGAGTGCAGATGTGACACAAAGGCCCATGGTAAGAACACTGTTGGTTACTCTCTACTGTGCTTGTTGTAAGAAATAATTATCCAATTGATCTGAGTTTGCAACACAATCAAGCTCACTTACTACTGATGTTAAGTTTCTTCCACACTAGTAAGGAAACTTTGATACAATACTTGCTCTCTTGTAATTCTTTCACCTGCTTGCATTTGTTATCATAAACTATTCCTCTGGAGTAATGCCCCCTCTTAAGTACATCCATTCAGTTATGTTCACCTCTCCAAATTATTCCTTTTCTGGTTCCTCTTTAATTGCCAAACTTAGCCAGGCAGTTCGAACTAGACTTTCCAGAATGGAACAGGGCACAGTTGCTTTGCATATGAGTAGCTCCTATCCGTGGGTGTAAGATAGGCAAAAAAAACGATGTACTGAAATATGGTCTGAGTAATTAACAGGGGCGGAGATTAATAAAGTATTCCACCAATCATTATTTTTTATTTCCACCTTGAGAATCGGCAGCCATGTTCACTTCTCTTGCATGGAAAACATTGTGGAGCGGCGTAATTTAGACTCCATCCTTTATAAGTCACAATTATACGATTATATTTTCATATACAACATTATATTCACCGTTTGACTTGATTCCTTTAACGTGTGTGATACAGCTAGATCTATTAATGGAATGGAATCATCATAGAGACTAGGGATTTACATGCAAGAGTACAAATATTCATGTTTTATTAGTCACATTTTGCATTTATTAAAAAAATTATATGTATCTACAACCATATATTGACATTTTTTACTGGCTACTGAGTTGACTTAGCCTGGTTACAGGCCTC
Organism: Pleurodeles waltl; assembly: GCF_031143425.1. Taxonomy (NCBI): domain Eukaryota; kingdom Metazoa; phylum Chordata; class Amphibia; order Caudata; family Salamandridae; genus Pleurodeles; species Pleurodeles waltl. The sequence goes on from NC_090436.1 coordinate 522,526,830, forward strand.
ACTTTAAATGTGTTTAGCCAGTGTGTTATTTCTGTTTTCTTGCAGATGCATTATCATGCTTCCCGTTAGCTAGAGAAAGACTTATTGTTTGTATTAGAATGTTGATAGTGAGGCCTGAAGAGAGGAACCTGGCAGCGGACTTGGAGGAATTATGGTTAAAGGAGACATTCAGTTTATCATGTACCAGGATGGTGGGACGCTTATTAATATTGGAGTAATTGATGTTGATGCACATAGCGATACATTCATATGTACGAATGAACCATTATTAGATTCCCCTGTTGTGAAATTTCTGCCAAACCTGGCATGTAGGTATGTGGTCAGGAAGGCTCTGAGACCTAACCCTGAGGTTACTGACTGACAGGTCACAGGTGGGTTAACACTTAGCCAGCAGACACACATGCAAACAGGAAAACTTAGATCAGATAGGTGTAGCGACACCACAATGGTCCCAGGAGATTGGCCCCAATAAAACACACATAGCCAGAGGGGTGTGTCCATTCCCCAGCACCATAAAGTTAGATGCCACATGTAGTTAGGAACACTTAGCTAACCAGAACAAAGCACACACAGCACACGCAGCAACCATGCGTCTCTCAGGACAGAAATCTGGACAAGTACTCACTGGCCCACATTGTCTCCATGCAAGGTCAAGGACCACCTACATTTGTTATCTGGACCTTATTTACGACTCCATGACAACTGTTCACATTCTTAGCAGAGAAAGGAATGTTTTTTAATTACTTTTTTGTACTCCGAGAAATGTATAAACCTTACTGCAAACTGATGTACATTGAAAGACAATCCTCAGACCCCGGTTCTGTAACTGCTCTCCTGGCTGTAATGTTTAATTAAACAAGATGTTCCTGTTTTACCAGACTCCTCTTGTCTTTAGTTTTTTAAGGTAAATTCACATTTGAGCAACATGCTCAAGGTTTTAGTCTGCAGTTGCAATTTCAATCAAATGGGAAACTTATGGGAGGGTGCAGATGCTCCTCTCAGATAACAATTTGGCTGGCTCCTGGTTGTGTAAGAAGAGATAAGGATGTTTTTGACGCTCCTATTACTTTAGATGGTATTTCAATAGTTAGTTAAGCAGATTTCTTCTAGACTCTGAGAGGGAACAGTCCTCTTGCCAAGCTTTCCCTGAGAGTGTAAAGCTTTATGCTAAACACTAATTTTCCATTTTTCCAAAATTACTACAGAGGTCTATACTATGCTGCCACCTTCCAGGCTCCCTAAATAGAAATCCTGATTAGGTGATCTTGTATTCAAACTATGTTTAGAAGAGAGAGGGGAAGTTTCTTTATGGAACACCTATTTACAACAATTTGTTTCATCTTTGTTGTGGCTGTTACTATTATATATCTCATTTTATTTCAGCTCAGTGTACTAAGATATTTCAGCTTCCCAGCTATAGTGATGTATCGTGTCATCTTGTTCTGATTCTGTTTATGTATTGATTGAATACTATCCTAAAACAAAATATGTTAAATCTTAATTGGAGAATCCTGACTCTTATTGTGTAGTCACATTGGCTTTTCAAACTGGAAATCTCCCTTACAGCACTTCAAGTCAACCAACAAAGGTCTATATGACCAATGAGGAAAAATCTTTGACAATTTTACTAAAAGATTAACGTATGAGTACCAAAGCGCCATCAATTGTGAAGTTGAAACTTTTAATATTGTACAATCACCTACTTGAACACAGTAGACTTACCTCCAGTGGTGTAACAAAACTGAGGCCCCCTGCAAGGAACATGGGGTCTCCTTTCCTGACTCAATCAGGCCAGGTGCTGTGGGGTGTCCCCATGGAGGTCTCCCCCCCACACACACACCAGAGGGGCTGCTGAGGCCTTTTGCATGCTGCAATATGAGGTGATGTTTTACTGCACAGAGTGACAGAATTTGTTGAGCAGAAAAACAACAGAATAGCACTGGCAATACGGTCCCTAATTTACTCCAGTCTATTATGGAGTGAGCTTTCACCTCAGCTCAGGCCCGGCAACTACCATATCTGATGTGATCTGTCACTACAAATTGTTCTTGCTGGATTTCTTTTTCATTGTCCTAATGCCTCCTGCTTTGTGAAGGTATGTGCCTTACCTCACTTGCACGCTTACAGTGGACAGGGAACTAGAAAGAGATGTCACAGCCATCAATCATTTTGAATTATCTAGGGCACCATCCTTTGCCCATGTGTTGCACAACTTAGGTCAGGAAATATGAGAACCTTGCTATTTCATTCAAGTCCAATTACATAACCAATCTCTTTGAAATAAATATCCATTGGATACAAACCCAGCCTATGGACATTGCCAAAACCTTTTTGACTCAGAAGCCCAAGCACTATGAGCTGGCAGCAAAGCAACATGTGAATAAATATAGTACCAAAAAGATCTATGAGGGAATTTTTCATCTTTGTTGGCCTGGTAGAGCTGCCTACACTGATTTTGGGAACCAGCAACTGGATCAGCGCCCTGCAGTGTTAGCTGGACAAAGGGAGTGATGCCTGTTGTCTTGGGCTCCATCTTTGGCCAAAGGGCCTGCACACAAGTCTTATCTGAGAATACTGGGAACTGCACTGGAGTGGGTGGTAGTTGCCAGGGGTCTTAGGAATGAAGGTGCTGGAATACCTCCCTTTCCTCGAGGAGTCTGAGGAGAAAGGACAGCATGGTGGTGAAATCTTCAGCCAGACTTGCTGGACACCAGAGAGCTTTGATAACTCCTTATCCATCTGTTAGTGTTTTGATGGATTGGATGAGTTTAAACTGTTTGCTTTGGAACTCAATACTCCTGAAGTGGGACAACGGGAGAAGAATCCAAGTAGAGTGAACCCCGACAACATAGATTGCCAGTACAGGGATGGACTGCAGATAAACATGCATTTAGAAATAGGGAGCTGGCGTCAATTGCCTTGCCTCTAGAAAATGAGCACGCAGAAAAGGTGAAGGGTATCACATGCTCCTTGCCGCGGTGGTGTGCCTCCAATGTTGTGTGTACCTCCCAATAGAACTTTTATGGTGGAGAATATGGAAAGGCTTTTAATGTGCCGTTAGCTTTTGAAGCGTGGGACTGCTAGGATATCCAAACATCGTTAGATGTTTGCTTCATGCATTTGTTTCTGCACTGTGGCTCTCTGCTTGCTAAGAGGGAGGCAGTTTACTTAACTTTAACCTTCACAGCGCAGGAGGTGGACTCAACTGTTGAGGTAAAAGGGGAGCCTGGAGATAAGCCTACCTGAACAAATTGGGACTGTGGCAGTTACCATCTACAGGCGGTGCTCGGCTTGAAATCTCTAGTCACCAAAATTAATTTAGGCTTGGTCACAGACACACTGGCTAGTCCTCGTGGTGCAACAGGCCTACATCAACTCACCCAAAATGAGAGACTGGCTCAACCCTTCGGTGACACAGCAGCTTTGAACCTCTGCTTGACGGAGCTCTGAGCTTGACTTAACTGTGTACTGAACTCTGCAGCAAAAGAGGGTTTGGCGCCTGAAAGGTTGTCATCTTGTGGGCTCTTTATGCTGCCTTCGTGAAATATTCAACCAGTTCTGGCTGGCAAAACATGTCTGGTAATGATGGAAAAACTCTTGGGATTTCGCATGCTTCTGCCTAGTGAGGGTATCATCCACATTGGAGGGAGGGGGTTCCTGGCTGAGGAGCTGGTACAAGGGGTACTCTGTCGTACGCCTGGTGGGGCTGCAACATTATCCTCGTCTACGGATTATTTTCTAATGACGCAATTCAACGTCTCCATTGGGATCACTGCATCCTTAAGCTCTGCGTGCGAGTCTTTAGATTCAGGAGGCACCAAGGACCGAAGGCATTTGTATGCAAGCAAGGTAATTACAGTGGGACCTTATACACATAGTAGTCCACAAAATGTAGACATGCACCGGTTCGATGGGTGAGTGTTATGGCTTAGGCTGCCTGAGCTAAAGGACGAAAACGATGGGGGGGGGGAACAAAAAAATGTAGAAACTATGGTGCTAGGCCCTGTGGTAGGAATTTGCTGCACACAATAGAAGATTCAGATCCACATTGTATGTTAGAAAAATAGAACTGATAAAGCCTTTCATATGAGCTGGGGCAGGAGAATGCCACAGATGATACATACATGCCTGCTTATGACAGAATACCACCACATACAAGTAACTAAAATAATGTTATTGCTATTACAGAAAAGACCCAATTGTGGAACAAAACATCTACTAGCTTTGTAGCTAGAGTATTAAACAAGGCAGTTGTTTGCAAAGGGTAATAAAGAGGGTGTTCACTTTACACTTAAAGGTATGTTTGTGAAAAACATTTCTAACAAAGCTTTTCAAAAACGCGAAGAGGAAGGGAAGTGGATAGGTAATAAGGGGGTGGAAAAGGGAGACATTTGATAGTCATCAGCTCCTTTCGTCAAACAGATGAATAGAAACTTTTATATTTATTTTTGGGAAAATTTACATAACGCCAAACATCACAAGGGCCACTACAGTTTGCTAGAATACGAAAAAGACATGAAAATTATAATGTACTCAATACAAATCAATTAAAAGTCCAACTAGTTGCATAGACGGGTCTACATGCGGAATTCATTGGGTGCTTCATTGCTGAAGTTGGGGTTTTGTTCGAATGTCTGATTGAAAGGTGAATTTTTGAGAGATTTCCAGAAATGAAAGTAAAACAGCTCTGATTTGGGGAAGGAAGGGGGCTTGGACTGTTGCATGCTTTTGGGATCTGGACACCCAGGGTTCTGCTGCCAAGATGCAGAATTAGCTTTGTGGAATCACATTAGTCAAGAACGTTTGTAGTTTCCTCCCTTGGAGAACAGTGTCATGCCAGTTTCTGGAAGTAGTAAGTGCCTTTGACCAGTCTGCTTTGTACTTAATGCACTGTTGTTTTTAATAAGAAGTTGTTGTTTTTGCCAACAGTGCAGATACTGTACACACACCTGGCAAAATGCAAGCATATAGGTGTGGCTCACAATTAGATAATAACCCTTTGGTCTCCCTTCCACCTACCCCTCTCCCTATCTCTCGCTATCTGATATCAAGGCTAGGAACCAGAAGACGATTCCTGTCTTAGCATAAACCCTTATTCCAGGCCCATTTGAGGCCTGTCTCCTGGCGCCAAGGTTTTCTGATACTTCCTTACACTTCCACACTTTCTGTAGGCTGTTTTCTCAGCTGCTGCAAAATTGTCCATGCCACTAGGCCATTCTCCCGGAGAAGGGATGTCCAAATGTCCCCACCTCCGTGCAATGTGGCACTATGCCACCAGGAGTACCACCCCACTAGAATTTAGAGCTCCTGTGGCCTCCTAGCAATCCATGAAAGTCAAGATTGCAATTTTGGGGTCTAATACCACTGGGTACCCACTACTGTGCCAAGATCGCGGTGGACTAGTTGCCAGTAGTGGCTGAAAAAGTCCAGATCACAGGTAAAAAAGACCCCTTTGGGGACATGCAATTCCGGCATCTGGGTGAGGTTACGTTACCCATCCGTCTTAACCTGACTGGATGATTATATAACCTACCCTGGCACTTACACTGGATTAGCCATCCTTATTAATGCTTCCATTGGGATGCATTAAGGAACCGCCACTAATTTCTCTTTATATACCTCTAGCACATGACAGAGCTGCAGGTACCTAAAGAATTGGGTTTGAATAAGGCCATTTCCTTTGCTAGTTCCTCAAATGTTTTGATATGGCATACTGCCCACACGTCCTTTATTTTAGAAATGCTAATTCCTTTGCTAGTTCCTCAAATGTTTTGATATGGCATACTGCCCACACATCCCTTATTTTAGAAATGCTAGCGAGGTACCAGGAAGGGAATCTCTTTAAAAAGCCCTATCCCCTGCCAAGGGGTTTCATTGGTTAACATCCTTTGCACTTAATTAGTTTCAGGTCTGCTTTCCAGCGTATGAGGGGTGCACCCATAATGGGTAGGAGGGCATGGGTGCTCTGTATAGTAGGGCGTACAAATCATAAGGCCCAAGGAGATCTAACTGCAGACTCACAGCAGAGTCAGTTTGGTCGCAGAAAAGCCAATCATTTATTGGAATCAGTTGGGATGTCCAATAAAATTACTGATTTTCTGGTATTCCTATTGCCTTGTACATAATTTTCAAGTGAAACGCCTGGTGTCCCTCCTGCCTACTGAAAATTACAGAGAAGTGACTGAAGTGGTTGGAAACACTGCATTGTGAAGGGGAAGGGTAGTTTTGAGTGATTTATAGAAAGATGGGTAATGTGACCATTTTGAATATGGTTCCTATAGCCATGATAGTTGGTGGTATGGTGGTCCATACCTCCTGCTTGCATTTCACCTAGCAGAGCAACGGGTGAGTACCTCTTCTCATCCCTGGCTACCAATATAGCTAGGTACTTGAAGTAGTCTTTTGCTACACCCAGACCAGCACCGCTGACTCCAATGGGAGTCTTCCCTTCACTAACATATATATATATATATATATATACAGATTTTTCCCGGTCTACCCTAAGGCCTTAGGCGTTCCCATAGATCTTCTGCACCTGTATTAGGAGGAGAGTTGAGCAATTGGGCTGTTAAGTTGGGACGTAAAGGAGCAGGCCATCTTCATAAAATGATAGTCTGTCTTCAGTTTGTTCCACCACCGCAAACCCACCAAATGTGCGTCACGATGTAGTCATTCTGCCATATGCTCAATGACTAGGGCGAATAAGACAGGTGAGAGTGGACAACCCTGAAGGGTACCACGAGGAAGGGCATAGACAATACACCATTTCCTCTCACTTGAGCCCAGGACCTATATAAAGAATTGCCACATATCTCAGAAATCGGAGACTGAAGGCCATCCTTCTCAGTATCTGATGCACAGAGGGCCAGTGAACTGTGTTAAAGCCTTTTTCAAAGTCAAATGACAGTTCATTTGTACGCACCACAGCAACTTCGAGGCAGTGGATCCCATGCCTACTGCCACTCCCTGGCATAAAGCCATTCTTGTCACTATGGACTAAGATGCATAACACTTAAGCCAGTCTAGTGGAAAGGATATTGGCCAGGAGTTTTACTTAAAAAATTATGAATGATTTTGGTTGGTAGGAGAAGCACTTGTTGGGGGTTTGTCAGGCTTCATAACCACCGCACTTTTGGCACCCTGCAAATCTTGCACGAGTAGCGCCTGGATGTGCAAAAACAGCTATGAGGCATACTTCTTGAGGAACTCTAATGGGAATCCATTTGGGCCAGAGACCTTACCGTAAGACATGCTCATTATAGCTCGGTGAATTTCATCTGTTGTAACTGGGAGGTCCACCTCTGATACTGCATCTAGGATGAAGTCTTCTGCTATTGGAGTCTCCATTTCTATCTGCTGGCAGTCCTGTCTAAAGTATAGCATCTTGTATTATTCTGCGTATGTCCTTGCAATCCTAACAGCATTAGTAACTAGCTGGCCGATATCTTCCTGTATAGAGGGGACTATTTGTGCTTCTTTCTTTCTATTAGCGAGCCAATAAAGCAGCTTCCCTGCTTTATCTCCCCACTCATATATTCTATGCTGCGAATGCAACCACCATACATAGCAGGAAAAGTACTCTTAAGCGCCTCAACCTTTCTACCCTCCTCATATGCGTGGGGTGTAAGCATACCTCTGGGTACGTAATCTGGTCCTCTATGCACTCCCCTTTCTGCTCCTTTTTTACTATCTTTGCCTCTAAACTAGGTCATTGCCTGCTCCCTGACAACAGCTTCAAATGTTTCCAAGAATATAGGGAAGATTGTGAGGAGAATGAGTCCTCCTTTTCCTCGAATTACTCCACCACTACATCTTTAAGTAAATCGGAAGCTGTTCTTCACACAGCACCCAGGCATTCAGTCACTACACCACTTTTGCTCTTAAAAAACGGATCTCAATTGGTGAACGGTCACAGAGCCTTCTTCAGATGATTTATACTCATGAGATTGACGCGGACTCCGCAGTTAGGACAAAGATGTAGTTGATGCATAAAAGTGATGTGAATTAGAATAACAGGTTTATTGCTTTTCACTCACACGACAACAGCACCATGTGTCTATTAGATCCAGGGAGGCTGAACATTTACGGAAGAGATCTGCCAGTGGATGTCTTGCTAGCACCTCCAGCATGGGGCTCATTACTAAACCAAAGCTGCACCCCAGGATTGTCTGTCTCACTGGAATACTCAATAGCAAGCTAAAGAATAAGGATATAGGTCATTTCCTACAGGTCAGAGGGTAGGTAAATACTAGCAAACTCCCAAGCTGCACAATAACAAAATGATCCAGAGGGTTCATCTGTGTTGTCAGAGGAACGTTTTCAGGAGAAGGATGGCCACTTCTCTGAAACCCCAGGTGCAGTCCGAATGGAATAATCTTGTATACCCATATCTACTTAGAAATTTACAACGGGTGCCCAGTAGATGTCTACCCTGGAACAGAAGAGTATCGGGTGTGTTTTTTGTACAAAGCATAACCGTTTCCAGAATACTTTTATTATTGAATCCATTCACGTTTTAAGAGATAATGTGGTAATGGTCTGCAGCGAAGCCGTTCACGGTATGTGACAGTTCCAGAGAATCAAATCAAGAGACAGCAGCCTCTACATCTCCAGAACACCTTCAAGTGCGGAGCTGACGGCATCCTATCACCTCAAGAGCCAATGAGATATACTGCTCATGACCAACATTGCACCACCTCCCACCCACTGCTTCTGTGAATTGATAAGTGTCAGAGGTGCAGATATGATCATCTGCGTGATTTGTAGTGCTCCATATCTGTTGAGATGAAAAGAAAGGAAAACAAAAATCAAACAAACACTCAATATAATACTAATACTCCCATTACCCTCATGTCCTCCCCATATATTTCCTATCCCAGAAGCCCCAGTCGCCCTAGCCCAATTAATACTTTAACTCAGTAAACTAATTTGTGGGGCACATGAGGTCAATTGTCTTTTGCATCCCTTACTCCACCATCTAAAAGTCATATTAATGATTTTTGCTGTCTACACGAAAAGTATGTGTGTCTGCTATATTTACCCCCATGGAATTTTGTATTATAGTATTGCCTGGATAGGCCAGCAAAACTCACAAGCAGTGGCTATACGTGTCTGTTTCCCGTCATCTTGGTTAGTACAAATTCTCATAGGTTTGAGGGTGTTACCTACTTTTTCCAATGCCCAGGGGCTGGTGGCCTCAAGATTACTCCACTGAGTTACTTGCCTTTCTTCCATTGCTCTCTCTTGTATGGCTCTCCTCCTACCTCCCTTAACGTTGCCTAGATCCATTTCTTTGCAGTTGTGGGTATTTCTCAGGTCTTGAGTCTATGGATGCAGCCCAGGGATGCGTCAACCGCCATTGTACCACTTTTTGCTCCTTCACCCAATGCCAGGCTGCTTCTAGAGTATTGAAGAAGGTGGTTCTGCCAATAAGGTTAACATGCAGTTTAGCAGAGTACACCAACATATACTCCAGCTGCACTGCCCTACTACCTGAGCTTTTGTTTCAATGTAGTTAAGGAGCATCAGTGTTACTGAACCGCACAACTGCAATAAGGAAACACCATGATTTTGTGATTTTTATATACTTTCATGCTCTTTTTGTGCACTTGCTTAAGGATAATGTCTCTATTATTGTAATTTAGGAGGTATGCAATGATGGGTCGAGACGACGGAGCCCCTCATGGCTCACTGTGCTCTTTCCACAACAAAATGTTGAGACAAGTCCTGCAGCAGGATCCAGGTCTTCAGTCAGTCTGATGAAGTGCTCAATACATGTGCCTTTTGCCTCCTCCAGAATGCCCACTATTCTAATATTATTATTCCAGGACCTCCCCCTTCGCATCTTTGGCTCTTTCCTCATGGCGTTTTGTTACTTCCATCAGTTGAGCGATACTGGTGTGCATTACATGAGCCTGGTCTTACAACCTCAAGACATGTGTCTCCACCTCTGTCACTCGCTCTACTGTGTAGCAGAAGTCTTGTTGCAACAACTACGTCTCTGGTTCAGATTTTCTCCATTTTCCCTTCCAGGTATATCCTGGTGTCACCAATCGCCTGTAGTATGGTGTCCATTTAGGATATGAGTTTATGGCTGTGCACCAGATGGTGCCCATATGGAGCTGTAGCCCTGCCCCCTTGGGCGCTCTTGGGTGAGGTTTTATCTCAACTTCTGACTGTTGACTGCTTTTATCTTTGATCGTGTTTGCTAAGTGATTCACTCCAGGCCAAGTGTCCTGAAGTGTGGCTACTGGGGAGGGGGAGGTTGGTCTGCAGGGTGTGGAAGAAGGAGAGAGGGCTGTTTTGCTGTATTGTCTTGTCTGAATTGCACAGTCTAATGTGCAACCAGGTCAGCAAGGAACCTTTGTTAGAAATGGGGTCACTAGTTAGCAGAGGTATACACCCTTGTCCAAGTAGGGACCACAATCCTAGTCAGGGTAAATCACACACAGTCCAAATTATCCTCTGCCCACCCTTTGGTAGTTTGGCATTGAGCAGTCAGGCTTAACTTAGAAGGCAATGTGTAAAGTATTTGTGAAATAAATCATGCAATAACACAGTAAAAAACACCACAAAAATACACCACACAGGTTTAGAAAAATATAAGATATTTATGTGAATGAATTAAGGTAAAAAAGATCAAGATTTGATACGTACAAGTTTAAATATCACTTTTGTAATGATAAGAAGAGTCCTAAGTCTTTAAAAAGTAACAAGTGTCTCTTGCAATAACAAAGTACCTGGTATGCGTCAAAATTACATGCACAGAGACCGCAGAGGAGGGTGTGCAAGGAAAACGGAGTGTGTGTGGCAATTATTTTCCATGCGGCAAGGACTTTGCGTCAAATTCCGATGCGCAGGCTTGAATCCTCTTTGCAATGCGGGGTCTTTTGACGCCCAGGGACTATGCGTGAAAATTCTGGGCATGCAGGACGAAGTCACAGGTGCTGTGTCGATCTAGTGGGCGATGCGTCGGAGTTTCTGTCACACGGCAGGCACTGCATCAATTCCTCCCGCAGGAAGTTGGGCTGCGTCGTTCTGGCTCGGCGCTGCGTCGATCCAGTGGGCTGTGCGTTGAAGTTCAGGTCGCATTGCTGGTGCTGCCTCGATCTCCACTCGGAGAGCCAGGCTGCACCATTCTGGTTTGGCGATGCGGTGATTCCGGCAGGCTGAGCGTTGATTTTCGCCGCGCAAGGAGTTCCTTTGCAGCGATGAAGTCTTTTTGGTCCTGAGGCCTCAGAAAACAGGAGGCAAGCTCAATCTAAGCCGTCGGAGAGCACTTCTCAGCAGAGGCAGAGGCCAGCAAGGCAGCAGGGCACCAGCAAGGCAGCAGTCCTTCACAGCAAAGCAGTCCAGGTGAGTCCTTTGGACAGCCAGGCAGCTCCTCTTGGCAGGTTGCAGGGTCTCGTTCATAGTATCTGCCCCAGGAAATGTCTGAGCTGGTAGGGTAAGGGACCCAGTTTATATACCCAAAAGTGTCTTCGAAGTGGGGGAGACTTCCAAGAGTGGTTCTGAACTGCACAAGGTCCCCTTTCAGTACAACACAGTACAAGGTCCCAGTAGGGGGTTTGGCAGTCCATTTTGTGGAGACAGGCCACTGTCCTTTGAAATGTAAGTGTCAGGCCCTCCACCCTTCCAGCCCAGGAAGACCCATTCAGTATGCAGATGTGTGCCGGTGTGAATGAGCATCCTGTGTTTGTAGTTGTCTGGGTGAAATGCACAAGGGAGCTGTCAACCAGCCAAGCTCAGACATGTATTGGAGACAGGCTGTAAGGCACAGAAGGTTTTTAAGTGCAGAGAAATGCTCACTTTCTAAAAGTGTCATTTCTAAAATAGTAATATAAAATCCAACCTCACCAGTCAGCAGGAAGGAGCTGATTATGTTTGCAATGCCAGCTGGGAGTTAGGGAGAAACTACTTCATAAGGAAACCTCACATGGCTTAACAGGGTGGTTACACCCAATGGTTTGTAGATAACAGTTATGATAAACAGCCCATAAAGCTGACAAAGCAACTTGTTGCTACATACTCAAAGGAGGGTAAACTCAGGTCTAGGAATTCAGTGCATGTGATGTTAGCATATTTGTAACGTTTAACACCCCCACACTTTCCCCTCTGCTGGATTCTGTTTTTACTCATCATGTTATATCCTGGAAGTAGCAGGTCGTCTAAGGGGGTGATTGATTTGTCCCAAAATGACTTTGAAAGACTAACAATATTGGTTAATTCCGATGTTCTGGGAGTACAGAGCTATGATAAACTCACCTAACATCGAGTGCCAGAACACTTAGCAAATTGTGTGAGCCTTGGATAAAAGCCTAGTACCCCGAGACCCTCCTGTGGCAACCATGTACCCTAGAAACCCTTCTGTAGCAGTGGAAAAAGTAAGCTAAACCAGCAAAGGGCAGATCATTTGAATGCTCTCTTGGAAGAATTTGGAGTCAAAGTAGCTACCTAATTACAGCAAACAGTTTCATCTGAGAATGCTCCAAACCTTATTTTTATAAATGATTTTTTACAGATCAATTTTTGGAAGCGGAATTCGTCAAACAATTTGCCTCCGCGGGATCCTAAAGTAAGATGTACTAATGCCTGAAGTAACCAGTTGACATGTAAACAGACAAAAATCCACCCACTGTTTTGTTTTGTTTGTTAAGCTTCAGTTCTCATCGCTTTAAATGTTTGCTTCCTGGAATGAAATTCGGTAGTTCCAATTTACACCCAGGAAACAGTGCTTTAGAATAAAGCTTGAACAATTGTAAAGACTTAGCTACACACTCACGATAGAAATGTTAAAAAGTACAACACGTAACCTTTTTTTACTGCAGACACACTTCTTTTACAAATGTATGAAAATGAAGTACAGCTTTGATATTTAGCTGTTCCCATGTAACTCTTATTCACTGTTATGAACGATATTCACCGTATACCATGAAGCAGGGACATGCCACTTAGCAGGCATAATTACATATCCCGTTGCTCTCAATTCTGTTGCAGCTCCAGAGGCCAAACACACTGTGTCTGGCGCGCCAGATGAGCGTGAATTGTTTCGGTTGGCCTGTTAGCTGACTGCACGATTAAAACTGAAAAGCAGCAAGCAGGAAAACAAAAAATCAACTAAACCTGTCACAGTGAGCCACAGAGAGTTTAGCTCAGCAATATAAACCTGCAAAGAGCCTTCTAGGAATACAGAAACCCGAGGTCCAATTTTCTTATTGCCTTGCAAGGTGGCAGTGAAGCAATTATGTCTTACGAGGCAGTCATTAATATTCTTGAAGCTGGCCTATTGCAAAGCTAATGAATGAGCGAGTTTAAGTGGGCCTTCGGGGACGTGCGCGTCGACCATATAAAGTGGGTACTTACAATGCCATAACAAGTTCATTCTTAATTCAATAAAGCATGGTTTTATTTTCAAAGTGTGCAGGTTGTCACATTATTTGGCTGGCAGCAGACGCTCAGGTAACACTCGCGGTCCCAGTCTCTGCCGCTCAAGAAACAGAGCAGCGGCCGAGCCACATGCCGCGTCTGAATTCTCCCGAGGCGGCCATATTCGTTCACACTGGGCTATGCGTGCATTAACAAGAAAGGCACTTTATTATGACAAAAAAGAGTGTGACGCATGACGGGAATTTTCCTCAGAGGTCCAAGGCTGAAGGCTCCTGGGTTAGGACAACGTCTTTTAAATGGTCCAGCATTGCCTTTTCATCCTCCTCCTCGAGGTCAGCATCCTCCTTCATCTCCCACCTGAAAGAATAAAGAGATGTGTTAATTTTGCAGTGAGCCGACCCGCCTCGTTAAGAGGACACAAATCATCGTTTGGAATCATTAACCGCGGAGCTTGCTCGGATGTACGTTAGAATTGAATGCCTACATATTTAAAGCATACGGTGCAGAAAAAAGAGACCTCTAAGTCGACAATTAGAGCTAATGGCCCCAAGTCTGCATGAATATGTGGTCCCCGCAGAACGCGGGAAAGGCGCTCAGTTTGGAAGTAGGTCACCAGTGAGGGGGGCCTGGGTACTAAGGGGTTTCTTAGGCTGTGTAGGCTCTCCCAACGGTGTCTTATACAATAAACAACCCTTCGTAAATCAGGGCACGCTGGACCGATTTGTATAAAAAATATGCTAATGCGATATGAGTAACTGCACTAATGCGATCAGCTTAGTGGAGTTGCGCTTTTATTTATTTTCTTGTTTTCTGACTGAGGGGGAAACTACTGTTCCTCGCGGAGAAAACTTTCCGCTGCACTCCCACTAATTCACCAATTTTTAGCCTGTTCTCTTCCGATTTCTACCCTGGAAACAGACTTACTCCTCCACTCCAGCGCTAAGATTCCCTCGGGGTGAACGTGCGCTTTACAAATTCACATAGCATACCTTGGCAGGAGTAGGTTGCCAACTGTTTACTGGGCAGTACAGGATTGTTAGGACGTCTGAGAACACCGTCAAACTCCATAGTTTGTGGGTATTCCCGCCCTGCACCTCCTACTATCCGCACCACGTGAGGATTTAAAACTGCATAATATTACATCACAATCGGGTAAACCTATGCAAAAGTAACTCCACTTAACAGTGAAAATTTACATTCTGTGAATTTTAAAAGTTAATTTGCAACTGTAAGTAAAAAATGTAGGTTACCTCTTAAAATTATTTTGTGAATTCTGGCCCTATTTTTTTGGGCAATGCATGCAGCCCGAACAATTAGGAGTAATCTACTTTAATACTATTGATTACTTCCCAAGAGTGACAGTTAACAATGATTTTTCAAACTACAGATAGTTTCAAGAATTTATACTGATTTCCCACTAACATACTTTATACAGAAAAATATCAAATAAAAATTGTAATACATGTTTTTTCTTTATGTATTTGTGGTCTTGCAATACATCACAATAGCTCAAGTTGCTAGCACAGCTTTGAGACCAAGAAAACATTTACAAATTATAAGGCAAACTGGTTGTACAAAGTTCTCAAGAAGATTATCTCTGAAGGTAATAGGGGTAACCTCCATTAACTCTGCATATGTGCTCTACCTTTTGGTCATCAAAACGTGCAGCAATGCATTTTATGGTGCATATGAATTCGCAGAAGGTAAACACACTGAGGCCTATTCAGAAAAGCATATCGGAGTATGGGAAATAGTACTACAGAAGTTTGCTTTTACGTACTCTTATCTGCCTTCGAGAAATGTCCACTTCTCTACTAGAAAAAGTGCAAAAAGGCCACACTCCTTTCAATTTGTGCTAATTGTAAATGAATATTCAAATTTTATCTCTATTTTATTCACATTTTATATGTTTTGGGGACAACGCATAAAAGGCATATAAAAGTATGAAAGGGTACTACAGGATTACTACTACATACTCCAAAATATGTTTGTAAATATGTTTCTAGACTTGATAACACCTACTACCAATCAATAAGTATTTGTAAAGTGCGTCTAATCACCCAACAGAGTATCCAGGCAATTGCAGGTCCCAGAGGAAACAGTGAAAACGAGAGAAAAGCAAGGAGAAGGTACACAAAAAAGGGGGGAAGCAAGAAGAAAGTAGTGACAACTAGAAACAACGCAAGGAGAAGGCACACAAAAAACAGGGGGAAAAGCAAGGATAAAGTGAGAATGAGGAAAAAGCAAGGAGAAGGCACATAAAAAAACAGGAGGAAAAGCAAGGAGAGAGCAGTGAGAACAACAGAAAAGAAAGGAAAGGCACGCAAAAACAGGAGAAAAAGTGAGGAGCAAGCAATATAAATGAGGGAAAAGCAAGGAGCGGGCACACAAAAAATGTGGGAAAAAGCAAGGAGAAAGCAGTGAGAATGAGGGAAAAGCAATGAAAAGGCACCTAAAAAAACAGAGGGAAAGCAAGAAGACTAGAGAAAAAGTGATGCAGCAGCACAGGAAGAGCTGGGCCTGGGACCTGCTCAATGGGGTCATGCTGTGGCCTCCATTAAGGAGGTCTTGGGAGGAGGCAGGGGTGCTGGGAGGCAGAGGGTGGGGCTAGGCAGCAGGTCAGAGTGGCAACGAGGGTTAAAAAGCAAGGTGACAGCAGTGAAAATGAAAGAAAATCAAGGAGAAGGCACACAAATATGGGGAAAAACACAAGGAGAAAGAAGTTAAAACTAGGGAAAATCAGGGAGAAGCCACGTAAAAGGTGGGCCAAAAACCAAGTAGAAAGTAGTGAAAACGAGTAGTGAAAGGAGAAGGCACACTAACAAAGGGGGGAAAGCAAGTAGAAGGCAGAAAAACCAGGGGAAGGCATGGAGAAGGCACACCAAAAACATGAGAGAAGGCAGAAAGAAAGAAGTGATAATGAGGAAAAAGCAAGAAGGCACCCAAAAAAACAGGGGAAAAAGCAAGAAAAACAGCAGTGAAAATAAGGAAACCAATCGGCGCATAAACCAATGCATTCTCACTATTAATAAGTGAGGTACAGGCTGATGCACTGATACTGCTACCATAATTGACAGGTGCAGCAATACCGCATTCTTTACAGGTTAACGCAAGAGCAGTGTTAATATGTGTTAAAACAGGTGGTTTCCTGCAGTGGTTGCAGTGGCATGCTGTGAACAGCATTGTTCAAATATTGCCACTTCCAGATTTTATCATGCCATTTGCATGTCCGCTGGTTGGGAAAGTTATAAAGAAAATTTGTGTTTTTTTTTTTTTTTTAGAAGTTCTGCTCAAAGTAATGTATGTGAGATTCCTCTCCAGCCTGTGGAATCACAGCGTTAATAGTGCACACCTTTAAATCAGATACAGTAGAAGTGGTCAGTAATTTCACTGTTGTGCATTTCTGCATTTAATGTCCTACTCTAAAGAAGAAGCCATGTAACCTCTACAAAGAGTGTTCAACAACAGCCATTTGCGCAATGTATTTCATGTATTTATTAATTTAAAGGTGTTTAAAGCACACAGCTACCCAATAAAGGGCGCTCTAGAGCTGCCCAGGGACATAAATACTTTCAAGCATGAAACTTAAGGAAGTTTCATGAGACCTGTTTCTAATCTTTTTCTCAAGTTTTCTTAAGGTAATTAGGAACGGGGTAGATCTTGGTCAAAAAGAAAGAAGTACCACTATTGTGCAGCCAGAGAGGAAAAATAGTGCCCCCAACCCCGTTCTGGATTTCTTGAACTGTGGTAGAACCACCAAATTGGTGCCAGCTGATCTAAGAGTGTTTTTAGGCTGACAAAAGTAAAATAGATGTTTCAGTTTAAGAGGACCAGACTCATTCAAAGTCCGAAAGGTCAAACAGAGAGCTTTAATGATCACATGTTCCAGAATTGGAAGCCATGCAGATTATTCAAAAAAAGAAATCACAGGTGGACAAGAAATACGTTTTGGGTATCGCGCGCACAACATCATTTTCAACTATTTGGAGAAGCTTGACAAGAAATTCAGCCAGTCCTAAATAGATGGAGTTACCATAAACCTTCTTTGGAAGTCAGGAAGAGAGAAAACACACTTCATAAGCCTTCTTAAGAATGGAAAAATATGTAGCAGCTTCTCTGTTTATCTGGCTGAAGTGTATGGTCAGAAACAATAAGAGAGGTTCTTCATCTGAATGGAAGGTAGCGGGGTAGAGCCACGCTCAGCAGGACACCAAGTATCAGATCAGACAGATGCATGGCCACCAAAAAGCAGAACCTCTGCTTTGTCCCTATTCAACTTGAAATGTGCATCCACGGAGCAAGAGCAGACATGTAGGAACAGAAGCACTCCTGGGTAGAGGAAACACGTTAGAGAGCTAACCACGATTCGGTCCTCGGCGAACTCATATGATCATATGATGAGGCAACGAAGAGCCCTAAGGTATTCCACATGTTATTAACTTCTCAGAGCAGTAAGGTGGGATCTTGACTGAGTCTGGTTGGTAAAAAAAAAAATCAACCAATCCAAAGCTAGGTCACTGATGGCAATTTCGAACAGCTGATTATTTAAAATGGGGTGCAAGATTGTATCACGTGTTAGGGAGAGATCTAACAAGATCAGAGCGAATGAGCCTCCCTCATATAAGATAGTGTGAAGATCCTTCTCCACAGAAAGTGTTGCTAACTCAGTGAAAGGGTATAAAACCTGATTGAGAGGCGGCCCAGCAGAGCGAGAATTCAAGAATAAAGACAGCTGGATATTGACCTCCCTTTTCAAGATCCTGGTTGGGGCAGCCAATAGAGAAACAGGGTGATAGTTGCTTGGGACTTTAAAGTGAGGCACTGGTTTCTTAAATAGAGTCAAAACTCTGGCATGTTTTTAGCTGGCTGAAACCTCTATAGAAGAATTAGAAAGACTGAGCAAATCACACCACATCCAATGCTCATAAAAGTCTGTTTAACAGATAGATACTTCCTCAGTCTTTTCAAATATAATATAGACATGGTGCAGGTGCTTTCTTGGACATTGGTATATCAGAAAAATCCTAAAGTAATGATCAATAATTGAATATGTACATATAGTTACAAATGGCATGTAAGCTCAAGAGCAATGTTTGACAATAAAAACCCTAATATCTAGGATTTAACAGTTATATTTATGAAAGCATGCAATATGCAAAGGAATCTTCTGAACCTGCAGCATAATTACATCTGAGTTTTGTCATGGTTTTACTTACACAAATTATACATTCGTAATTGAACGAGGACGAATGAGTATTAAACCTGAAATGGTATGCGTTAAACAAAGACGCTGTTTAGTAGTCACAATTACTAACAATTCAGCACAGTAGAAGCTGGTTCCTTTAAAAAATCTCAATATCATTTTGCACGTACAGGCAAATATTATACAAAATGATGCATGGAACAAACTAGGTTGGTGAACACGAATTCCCCATACTGCTGTTGGAAATCAGGGTGGGAAGTTACAGAAAAAGACAACAAAAACACATTAGCCAGATTGATTTACAGCTGCATATTTCTGCAGCATAACAAACAAACCTAGATTTTAGCATTTGTCCAATATGTGAACAGACAGGACTCCCTGTGTGCGTGTATATGTATGCAAATAAAGATAACTTCAAAGTTTAGTTAGCAAAACTTAAATCGGGGGAAATAGCAAGCACACTGTAAAATCAAAAGAACAGAAATTCACCAGGTAAAATATTAACAGAACATAAATTCCCATCTCCACCCTGAAGAGTGAATGATCCACCAGAAAAAAGATTTGAAAGGAACCGAGTGGGGGGGGGGGTTGACCCACCCTCACAGCGGCTAGCCTCCTCCATCCCTGGGCCCAAGACTATGTTTCTACAACTCTCAGGGGAGTAGATTATGAGGTTTAACCCCAATCTACTTGACCCATGAGGGCACAAATCTCAGTAG
The DNA here is from genome assembly GCF_031143425.1 of Pleurodeles waltl. NCBI lineage: Eukaryota > Metazoa > Chordata > Amphibia > Caudata > Salamandridae > Pleurodeles > Pleurodeles waltl. The sequence goes on from NC_090436.1 coordinate 522,546,138, forward strand.
ATACCATCGTAGGGATTTAAAATAAATGAATGAGGTGGGTGGTGGTCCTGCTCGTCTGGAGCAACATACCATCTTCTATACCTGGGACCACAACAGTCTTTCTGCCCCAGTAAGTCAGATAGCCCATTAAATACCACAGAAAGAATAAAAATAAAAGGTAATGGGATGGAATTGGGGTGGGGAGTGCCCCATCATGACATTGGCAAAGGGAACAAAAACAGTATTTGTAACCCACAAGGGGGAAAGAGTGGGTGGATTATTCTGAATCTGCTCACTTCCGGGGAGAGGGGCAGTAAGCCAAGCAGACAACAGGGAAAGAAAAAAAAAAATAATTAGTGTGGGCTGCTCTGACTTGGAATATAAACTACACTCCACCCATACTTCGGCCCAGGACTGTCTTTTTTTGCCATCCTGGGGACAGAAGTCCCACAAGACATTAGAAAAAAAATATATTGAAAAAGGAATGGGTGGGTGAGAGTACCACCCCAATATCAAGAGACTCAGCCACCATCCCTGGTCCGCAGAGAGTCTTTCTGCTCTTACCACCCCAACTCCAGAGGGTCAGAAAAGCACTGAACATGAGAAAAAAATAAATGAAAGGGTAGGGGGTGACCGATCTTGGCATCAAGAAATCTCTTCTTTCTTCCAGTGCAAAATTCAAACTTTTGAGATCCACTACTGACTACGAGTTACTCAGGGATGCTCAGCACTTATCTATCTGTGCTGCCAGTCCTTCGTCCTCAACAATGAATAGACCACTTTAGGGAAATTTCCATGGATACGGTCACCCAAAGTCTTATTTTATTAATTAGGGGTACCTTCTAGAGGACTGCAACCTCCAATTCATCTTAGAAAAACGGTTCTGCTGATGTCCCTACTCTATGTCAGGCTATAGATTACTCCTTAGCTTCACCTTCATTTTCTCTTCCTCTTCAGCACATGATCATTGTGCTCCTATTAAAGAAAGCTAGAACCAACCCATGTGATCTGAAAAAAACTGTCTCTCTCTGACCCAACTCCCTTTGAGCGAAGATATTAGAAAAGACAGTGAACTAAAAATTCATCTGCCTTCTTGAGGACTCTTGTCGATCTGGCTCACTCTTGGTTTGCCCATCTCACAACTATGAATGAATACAGCTGTGGTGGCCACTTTGATTGATATCAAGTTAGCACAGGATGGCAGGGGTTTAACCATCACAGACCCATTCTATCTGGATCTCTCATCACCACCAACCACCTAATTGGTATCCACCTAATTGGTATAGGCAAGCCACTACAGATGGATGTTGTTTCCTTGACTCTCAAAGAGAGTGAAACTTTTAATTTGAGACTGGTGTAAGGCTCACTATCTCCACTTCAATGTGAACTAAGACCACTACTTTGCAGCATACTTAAATGGTCCTCTCTCAGTCTACCAAAATGTTGACTCATTCTGATGGCTCCCAGGCCAAGGCTTCAGCTAACATGCAAATATGACCGTACCACCATTACTGATTGGATGCCAGCCAGTTCATTAACATTAAATATGGATGAAATGGAGGTCCTAGCTCTTTGGGGATATTTCTGGCTCTGTTCCTAGTGGCCTTTAACTCTTGGACCCAGCCCTTTCCCAGGCAATGCAATGTGTAATTTGATTTTTTGTACCTAGGCAACTGAGCAACTAATAATTATGTTATTGCTCTGAAAGCTCTGAGGGAAACACTTCTCTTCTCCATCCAAACAAGTGCCACCCACTCCTAAAGGTAGTTACTATCTTGCATTTGGATTGAGGCAATGCTCTCTAATTATGGCTGTCCAAATTCCTGTCAAACAAACTGCAGATCCTTTAAGATACATCAGCCTCCTTCCTGAGTCAAAAATGTGACTTTTCCTGCCTCATCTTGCCATATTTTAAAAGGGTCACCTTCAGGGCTCTCTAACTGGTATATTGTGCATTCCATTCTAATGGGTCTCTTTATATATGAAGCAAATCTACATCTTATGGTTTATCTAAAGCCTTCTTGAAGATACCCCCCTTTAGAAGTCTTGCTTGGGCACTTTTCCCATCTCTTCCTGCTTTGCTGTTCCCTGTAATTGTCTCACCTACTCTCAAATTCTCGCGTTATATCTTGTGTAAAACATTTAAATACTAGCTCTATACTATCTGGTCCATCTATTAGTCTGTGAAATAGTGCCAGGAAACTACAGTTTAATAGCACACTTTATCAAGTTTGAATAATTTTAACACTAGAACTCCTTTTATTGCCTATTGTATTTACCATGGCAGCAATGACTGCGTTACAGGGTACTAGGTCCCTTGAATTTCTAAGTTCTGGTGTCACAGGAGTTCGGATCCCTTGCCTTTTTTACTTGATGCAGGGCCACTGGGTCTCTTCCTTGTGTCAGGTTCCAATGGGGACACAATGCATGTGTAGACAACAAATATCACAATCCTACAGCTATAACTATGTACACAACTTCCTATATGAATGGATGCACAGAATGTTAAGGGAGGTGAAATGAGTGTACATTCTAATGCAGCTGAGGGTCAACAGAGTGATAATCTCCCCCTGAAAAACATGTACACTGAGTACATAATGATGCCATCTCTGTAGTGCAACGACAACACAACACCCTTTTTCACTATGTGGCATCACAGCCTGATATCACTGCGTCTTCCCTTGCTGAAGGGTTTCAGAGTCTGGCTTAGTGGGATGTTCGATTTATCTGGCCTGGCACTGCATGGTCTCTCAACCGTCTTACTGATGGCAGCATTTCTTCGCTGTCTCAGTGCCTGAAGAGATTAAGCACATGTGGGTTTCTCCTATCTCACTTGTTTCAGAGCCTGCCTGTCTACCTTTTCAGGGTTTCTTCACTATCTGTGTTTCTTTTTCTCATGGTTTATAGAATCTGACTTAGAATAGTTCTTTCTCTGCCTCACTGATTACAAAACCTAGCTTTGCAGAGTTACTCATCCGTGTAACTGGTTGAGCAGTATGAAGTCACTGGATCTTTACCCAAATCAAAGGCTTCAGACTTATAGACTTGATGGATCTCTTCCCTGTCTCATTGGTTGCACAGCAATGCCTCATATGGCCACCCATCCATGTGAAGGAGCTGGACAAATACAATTTCTTTATTATCTTCATGGACGCAGAGCCCCGGTTCGCAGGGTATCATCAACTTCATCACAAAATAATTCTCATGTAGTACCAACAAATCCACAATAGCCATCCAGGCAAGAAAAAGTTCATAGAGATTATAATGACAGAGAACAAGAAGTATCCATTTAATTTCCTGAACTTTCGTGTTGCTATTGGAAGAGAGTTCCACCCTTTTTACAGCCACAAGAACAAATTGCATTCCACCTGCTCTGACCTATTTTGTGTGTTACATTTGTCTTGGGCTCATGTTCATTCAGTCTGTTTGCCGACACAACAGTTACGGGTCACCTGCGTAATTGGAGAATCAAAGCCCTATCGTATGCATAAGATGGCGAGGAGGTTGGATATATGTTAAAGATGATGACAAACAGAAACCACAGGACAATCCACATTTGACTAGTGGATAACGTGATAATACTTGGGTTATTATTACCTAGAATAAAGTGTAACTATTTGATCTGATGTGCATTGGACATAATTAATTGGACACATGTAGCACATGCCTGATCCCACATAATAGTAGGCAATGGTGAAGAGTAACAAAGACTGTGAAGAGATCCAACAGTGTCAATATTAGGGTTTAAGCAATGCTGCCCCTGAACACTGATTTGGATGCAGTTCCCAAAATGTTAGAACCTCTATACAGTATATCTCTACCAGGAACTTCAACAACGTTGGAACATTTAAAATGCTGCAATAATTTTTCAATCTGTAGGATCTACATATTCTTTTATTGAGGTTAACCAAGCATGATTATAAGGATCGCGGGTTACCACAGTGTGAAAAGAATTATTTATGAAATCTGCCATCATCAGATACAATTCACACACACTCCTTGATTACGTAAGATGATTAAGAAACTTATACTCAGTGCATTAGATTTGAGTTTTAATACCTGGACGAACATCATCTTGAGCAATCTAATTAAACTCATGATTCAGTATTGAACAAGATCATATGAAGTTATTTTCCACATTTGCAAATGGGGAAGTAGTATGTAACAAGACAGAATTTGTTGTGCGTATACTACATTTCTCTAAAAACTACATTTCCAAAGTAATTTAGAGCAGCATGATCTGACCAATGCACCAGCCATCTCAGTACATTTTCATGATCTCTACGGTGTACTAGTAGCAAGTCTAGAATATAGGGCCTGATTTACATCTTGATGGTATTACTGCAATCCACCGCAGAGGCGGTCCCAAGTACTCCGTCAAGCAGTGTTCAGATGCTGTATTTAGATCTATGGCTGTTCAACTGCTGTCCGGGTCGACGGAGTGTACTTCATCATGCTAGCTGTATCCGCAGCAGAATCCAATGCTGGTGAGTAGCAATCCATTTACCATCGGACGGCGGAATTGTGGCAACCATATTTAGATATCACGGCCGAGTTGGCGGTGCACCAGCGGAGGTCCCATGTCAGCAGGAGTCCGTTGCTGGACCTGTGAAGCATTCTACTATTGTTGTGGGTATTGGATGGATGTTAGCAGCGCACACCTGATGTATATTTGACAATTATGAACACCTGCAAAACACACTATAAAACACATTCCATCTCAGACCAAGATGCTTTGCCATTCTGCTGCTAACCACTATTTTAAGGATGACCTTGCCACTGAACGGCCAAGGTATTTTCTTTTTTGTATTCCCCCTCTGTTTTTTCATTTCTTAGTTTTTTCACTATTTTCTGAATCACTGTAGGGACATTAGCATATTTTTTTCTGAGCACTATGACAGGGAGGAGGAACCCATGTTTTACATAAGGAGAACAGACAGTCATGGTGGATGAAATTATTAGAGTAGAGCCACAAATGTTTGGAGTACAAGAACAAAATACCACCATTTCTCAGAAAAAAAGCAAATGTGGGACAGAATAGTCAACAGAGTGAATGATGTAGCTAACAATCTATGCACAGAAGAGGTAATTAGGAAGAGGTGGAATGACCTGCAGGGGAGAGTCCGTTCCCTGGCCTCCAAGTGTCATCTGGAGGCCTAGAGAACTGGTGGTGGTTCTCCCAGCCCCTCCTCCCTTTTACAACTCTTTCCCTGGGAGGAGGAGGTCTTGCAGATCCTACATCCTGAAGGCTTGACAGGAATCCCTGGCAGAGTGTAGACTGGTAAGGTACACTTGTGAATGTCTCATTAATCAATGGAGTCCTTGCCCTTAACTTAGCTGTTCAGAATGTTTTAGATACCTATCAAAACATATATATTGAAACTTCATTTTCCAAAATAGCTTGTGCTATCCAAATTAGTAGCATCATGGTTATTACAATCTATTTAACAATGAACAATACATATTATAAGACTGTGTGTTGTTCTCAATGAATCACCCCTTGCATTTGCCTAGTCATTTGATGTATCTCAATGTAGGCTGTTGTACTTAAAAAAACAGGTTCCAAACTCCATCCATATGCACATGAAGGTATAGTGCATGTAAGTGGTATTTTAAGCTATTCACATTATACACATAAGTGTGTACATGTCGTAACTGTGTGTTCATTTTCACTGTTTTAATTTATATAGGTATGCATTACCCACTTTTTGACAAGTATTGGCAATAGTATTTACAAATGACTGCAACTACCATGATGCCCTGCTTTTGCCTCTGCAAAACAAGAGTGCAGTGTGATGTTGCCCAACCTCCCTTTCTTTCCACATATGCACAAAAGCCAAAGCTTTACGTAGTTGTCATTCACCATTTTATGGTATGTATCAAACGTTCATATACTGGGTTGACCCAGTATGTTGCCACCTTCTTGTTACTCCATTGAGTTGTTCTACTTGCTTGCATAAATCATAGTTTGAATATTCAAAGGTTTCCAATTGAGATCTGCGGCATGCTGACTGTAAGCAGTATTGATACACAATTACAGTGTTTATATGATGACCAATGCCATTTAATCCAATAAGTTGTACTGTGGTTTGTTTTTGAGACTGCTAGGCCTTGAAATGATTCAGTTCTCAAATCTCCTCTCTACCGTGTTGAGTTGCATGTCTGGTGCATGGATTGCACACTTTCTAAATAACATTTTACATTTCAGGACATCTCTCCATCATTGTTACTGAAGTGTGCATCTGTGTACATTACCCTGCATGACTGAAAAGTGAACAATCACCAAAGGCCTAAACAGCCCATTTATCATAATTTATTTTGTTTTTTAGTTTGCTTTATCTGTAGCTGAAGACTCATTTGAGCTACAATAGACCTTTTATATTTTTTTTCTAATTCATATGAGGGCCAACACCCAGGGCCAATGGACCACTATCTGCACACCCCCACTCCAGGCTAGGATCAAACCTTCGGTGAGGACACCACTCCTGTAAGTCTAGATGATGAGGCGATGCATGGTCCATCTGGTCTGTTTGGGCAGACAGCCCCACTGAGTTACACTAGGCAGACACCTACACCTCCCACTCCAGCTACTGTAACAACTCAGCCTATGGATACCTCTACTTCCTGTGTCCACAGGAACACAACTCCCATTGTGTGCCCCCCAGTCATGGCTACTGTTGAGCAACCACCACTACCGCCTCCAGTTGTGCCAGGACCCAGTAGATGGGCCACACTGCCTCAAGGGCACAAGGTAGTGGGGAATGGGGTCATAGGAGGGAATCGATGAGCCAGCAAAGTGAGGCCACTGGCATCATTGTCCCCCAGTCCACATAGTCTTGGGAGCAATACAACAGTCCTAAGACGTGATGGGCCAGGTCCTAACAGAGATCCAGGACCTTAAGCAGGTGCAGAGGGACCACATTCTTGCACTGCAGAATCACAACTCTAATTTGTGCTCCTTGGCTGGGGAGATATTTGACATTTATCATCACATGTGCAGGGCTTTTCATGTACCATCTGACCCTGTCTGTAGTCCTTCAACAACAGGACAAAATACACCTTCCTCAGCTAAAGACAGGGAGACCCTGCCACAGCAGGAAACTGATCCCCTCTTCTCCCCCACAGTCCCTGCACCTGTCTCCCCCCAGCCCCAGGAGGGGACGTTCATCCATACCACCAGGTGAGGATGGAAAGACATCCACCACCACCTCCAAGAGACGCCAAACCTAATTTCCTCCAGTTTGTGTCTATCATTCACTCTGAGGACTATTTCATAGACACATTTACCTTTTTTGAGGAGAGTTGTATTTTGTACAGTGGACTCCAAATAATTAGTGCTCAACAAAATTAGTTTCATCCACCATGATGGACTTTAGTTTTGTACTCTTGTTCTTTTCAATTCTGGTTACAATTATAGTGCACTTATTTTTTGTTCAAAATAAAAGCACATAATACAAAGTCAAAGACTGGTGTTGTATTTATTGTGGAAATTCCTTTGCTAAGTCTTCTGTACACCAACATTTTTTAAATATGTCAAACAATATACTACTAAAATAAATAATAGATACTAACTTGGTAATTTGTATCTCATGTAAATAAAATATGGAAAAAGAAACAATTAAATCTTTATGTATTGGTATCATACATTTGTAGGTAACAAGTCTGTGACTCAATCAAAGTTTCAAAATTTATTGACCCATCGAAATAGGTAATCTCATCGTCAAACAATAACAAGTCAATAAAACTAACTAAAAACAAAGCAAATTAAATATATATATGCATAGAAGAGAAGTAAAATAATTCAATAAAATCATCAATCGATGTACAAAGTTCAGATGACAAGCAGCAAAAATCATCAAGAGCAATTGGTCCCATACCTTTGCCAAGGCTTAAAGGCTCTGGTCCAACTTACACAGGAGCCATAAGTTCTTTATGTCTAATGGACCAAGCCGCAAATATAAATTTTGAAAGAGCTGTTACAATTGCCAACAATGAGTCACTCTTACATAGTCTGTAGGCATTATCGTGAGAAAAGAGTGATAATTGTTTTGCATAGAGGCACAATCCAGCTTCTCCTCTGGGCTACATATCTTGGACATAAAAAGAGAAAGTGTCCATCTGTTTCATCGGCCCCCAAGCACAATTTGCACTTACTATCACCACGCCCCAGAGGGGACCACCGGGCAATCAGATCAGCCAGGTACAGTACCATATCTAAACTGTAAAAACAGAGATCTAACACATCTATCAAATCCATCAAAGGCTCAGTTACTGGTTCCTCCTTTACTTGCAGGAATTCGCTGGTCAAACAGCCATTCACACCCATTTTGCTGGACCGTGCAATTGCCGTCTCCCAAAATTTCTGCTTGACTGAAGGGGCAGCATTAGATGGAATTGCTTCAGGGTTGTACCAATACTGGAGCAAGCCAAGTTCTACTCATAATAATTTCAGCTTCCTTGACCATCTTACCCTTCTCGAGAACCCTAGCTCACTCTATTATATTCCTTAACCCCTACCAGTAGGGTTCCAACTCCTCCATTCTCCAGAGGTGAATCCAGTATAATAGGGACTTTAGAACTGCCATGTCTGTGAATGGATGCAACCCAAGGTCTAATCTGAGAGGTACCAACGGGGTGCCCATCCCCATCCCACTACTGTGCCTACAAAAATTATTTTCTCTTATTACAAGGGATATTCAGATTACTTAGACCCCACAACTCAGCCCCAAACAGAGCTGCGCCCCTTACCTGGATCTTATATATTTCCACTGCAGGATCAATTGGTGGACACTGGGAAGTGCTAGCCATCCGACCTAAGGCTCCCCCCCATTGGCTTAATATACAAGAGCTTTTCATGATATGAGCACTCCAGTCACCTGAGTCAGATACTCGGACGTCTAAACAGTCTCCAGACTAACAGAATTCAGAGTCACCCTAACTTTCACCTTTTTTCTCCCAGAGCAGCAGACCATTAGCCTTGTTTTTGCTGCATTAACCTCAAGCCCAAAGTCTTTGCAGAGCAAGCAAAAACTGTTAACTAAATTCAGGAGACCCCTACCCCCTTATTTTTGCTAGTATAAGGGTATTATCTGAGTAAAACAACTTCAGTATGTTCTGACCTGCCAAACTAGGGAAGTCGTTCACACTCAATCAAATATGCTTTTCACAAACCGTGAGGAAGCCAAACATTCTGTGCTATTTAGAAGTTGACACGCCAGACCCTTGACACCATGCAAGAAAGGGAATATTTTATAAAATCAAATTAAACAGGCAACTGTTATTGATTTATGGCCTCAGCTAGAGCCAGACATCCTGCCCTAACAATAGGAATTATACACCAATAACCTGCATCATGGCAGTAACAACAATTGAGACCACATGGCAATTTCAGGACACTGTGGCAGTATCTGGTGCAGTGTCACAACCACCATTCAGTGGTGTGCTAAACAAAGGTTCTTTCAACTATGAGGAGAAACATCAGCAGCTTCCTACACCGAACACAAACTGAAGTTTCTAAGCCACATATATTGCCTTGGTGGCAACATCCAATAGAAAATAGGTCTGATACAATTTCAACAACTTCCATTCAATTACAGTGCTTATGGCCTCTGTACAAGAACTGTCCGTCCAAAGTGGGTGTCTGCCCCAAGATCAACCCATGATCTCTTTGTACTGTCCAACGGCAACATATCACTGCAAATGCCACAACTCTGAAGTGTCCAAATGAAGATGACATAGTGGAGGATCCTAAAAGTAAAGCTATGTCAATAAATACAATATTCAATGTAGGGAAACTTTGATCCACAAACATCTTTGCCTTGGACTTTCCTGAAATGAACATTCCTACCAAATTACCAACACAGACTGATATGTTCAGTATGTCACACGTTGTTCTGACATTGGTTGTCACAGTATGTGTAGGTGAATTCCTTCCTCTTCATCACTGTCATCTTCATTGGGCATTTTGAAATCCTCAACCGGTGGCTCTTCACGGTCTCCATACTCTGCAATGATTGGGATGTTCCATCACAGGGTGGTTTTGTGCAGCATGCAACAGGCAACCATAATTTGTCAGACCTTACCAGGTGAGTAGAGGAGGGCTCCACTGGTCTTGTCCAGACACCTAAATCTGGCTTTCAGAAGCCCAAAAAGCCAGCTCCACTCACCTCTGTGTTCTTTCATGGGGTCACTGAAGTGAACTTCCCATGGCGTTGTTGGTTTCCTCAGCGATGCCAACAACCATGGTGAACTAGGATACGCGGAGTCTCCTACATGGAAGAAATAAACTGATAGTTCAAAATCATATTAAGCCATTGCCCATTCCTAAACTAGGATCAAAGCAAATGATCTTTAAGTCATATTGCAATTACCAACAAGCCAGGCCCTCTCGGGTCCAAGTTGTGACATTTGCAGGGGTATGATGCTGTTCCATAGTACAAAGGAATTGTGTGCTGACCCTGGAAAGTGGGCACACACTCTTGAGATGTATAAATCCGGCAAGCAGACAACTTGCACATTGATGGACTGGAAGTTCTTCCGATTGCGCTAGACCTGTTCTCTGCCATGTGGTGGCACCAAGGCAATATGTGTACCACCAATTGCTCCATTCAGATGTCGTAGGCCACCCAAATCATAAAACTGCCCCTTCACATTGGCCAAATCCTGAGCTCTTGAAACCTGGATGAAGCTGTTGATGTGTCTCATCATTGAAGCAAGGCCTTCTTGTTGCACACCACTGAAAGTAGGCTGCGACATACCTCCAGATACTGCCATAGTGCACAGAAAAGAGTCAGTGGTCACAAAATTAAGTACTGCCATGAGTTTCACTATTGTGAGGCAGGAGATCAGGCTCTAGCTGCTGACACAAATCCAGTATAGTTAGCCTATTTAATCTGAACTTTTTTTATTATGTCCCTTTTCTCCATGGTGGCAAGGTCTGGAAAGGGTCTGAAGACTTGAGGACGCCTTTTCTACCCATCCCTGGGTTCATATGTCTACATGTAAGGAAAACAAAACTATCAATTAAAATTGTGACAGAAGACTTTCACAATCAGCACACATCTTATGTCTTGGTTAGATTAGTGATCTTATTGTGTCATATATGTTCCCATAATTTTTAAACATTTTTGCTATTTAAAATCAAATTTGTTTTACGTCTGACATTTTTTTTTTACAAATGATGTGTGAATAATACATTTGAAATGTGTTGTTTGCACATTATAGTTATTTTTTTTCCTTACAATTACAGTCACATGACGTTTAACATTGTGGCACTATCAATGTCAAACACAGTAAGAGTTCACTTTTTATGTGTCATAGTTTGGCAAAAACAGTGTTGCATGTATCTTAGGTTTGTATAAAAAGTAGGCACCATTTTGAATGGTGGTGATGCACAATAAATTAAAAAATACACAGCTTCACGTCCTAAAAAGATGGGTGCCTGACCCTGGCATCACGATATTTGTTATCCGATGGCTGTCAGTGGAATTTGACTGCGTAGTAGGTGAAACAATCCATGATGGACACTGCTATGTGTGACAACTACACATGAAAGCCAACGGCTGTATCCATCTTCTTTGTGGAGCGCGTATCCAGTGCACATGTATGCAACACCTGGAAAAAATCTCACTTGCCTCCTAACACTGCAGCCAACAATACCTCTTTCACATTTGCTGCTGTTGCTGACCTCTGGGAGCCAGGATGCCAGTCAAAGCAAACACTGGGCCCCTGCCTTCTCACCTGATGAGTTGGAAATCCTCACCATAGAGGTCCTGTCAACGTACAGCCAGCTGTGAGGGAACCCAGAGGAACAGGTACATGTTTGAGTGGGAAATGTTTGTCAACGTAACTTGTTCCTCCTTTGTATACAGGCTAATTTGTCCCCTTTTGTTCGTGAGTGAAGTATTGGTATTAGAGTGTAGTGAACTGAATGATTTAAATGGGTACAGAATTTTGTTTGACAGTGTTAGAAATGTCTGTACATTGAAAACTCACCTGAAGAAATAAGCTAATTTTTCAGTTCATGTTACTCACAATTCCAGATTTTATTAGACAAACTGCAGACACTTACTTTCAGTGTCCAGTAGACATTGTACTACTAGCATAAGTGAAAACGTACAGCCTGTGTTGAAAAGAGTGTAATGAAAAGTGCAAGAAGAATCATTACAGTTTTGGATATGTCTGATGTGTTCTGTCAAGTGAAACTACATCCCATAATTAGGAATAAGAGTATCTATATTTTCAAACATGTCACGGTGCCACATATGGGGAAGGGTATTTCCTGTGCTGCAAGTCTAAATGACAGGCTCTCAATCATCCATACAAGTATGTCCCTTTACTACACACACTTGTTCATACCTCACCCAACACCATGATCTCACTGACACATGGCAGCACTTCCATACTGCCCTTAGTTTCTGTATGTGGTGCAAACCATGGTATCTGGCTCTTTGAAGATTATGCATGAATCCAATGTAGCTGTGCATGGGGTTATGTGCAAATAATGTACAGGTTGTTTGGCCTTTAGTATCTCACAATGATTTGGACTAATCAGGATTGGCTCTCACTACAGAAAATGTTTGCTAGCCCTGGCTCAGAGGACGTTTGTGGCCTGGAATGGTAACACTGCCAATTAGTATTTCCTAGGAAGTTTTTAATGTTTTAAAAAATAGGTACTGACTGTTTTGGGAATGCATGTGAGAGATGCAACAAAATCGTGTCACACTTTACAGACAAACAAAATCACTCAAAACCTCTTTTGTTGTTTTCTTTTTCTCATCCATACAGGTCAACACCCGATAGTTGATGGAGCCGAGGACATCGACGGGCGTCTCCCTGCTTCTGGCCTCTGACCCTAGCCCCACACCCTTCAAGTTGAAGCATGTCCGCTGAGATGCAGAGTGATGAGGAAAGACGACGCAGAAAAGCCTGTTACATTGGAACTTGGAATCAGATTATAAAAAAAGTAGCAGCAGTGCCTGCCGGAATTTGCTTTAAGATGCTCATGATGCAGAATGAGGTGAACGTGCACTGAAGTGGCATACTGAGTGCTAAATAACACTGTTTAGCTTATATTGAGGCTGGTTGCCTTCATGTCAGGCTGAGATTAGATTGACGAATAGTCCTCTGTGGCCTGTGTTGCCTGTTCTGCCTGCGGTACCTGCCCTGACCTGTGGTTGCCCTGAGACTGCTACTGGCTTACCACCTCCTCTTGCCCCTTGTTTGTCCCACCCCCGTTGCTCTTCGGGCAGTGCTGATGGTCACTGGTTTGGAATGATTGCTTGATAACTTGCAGCGAGATGTGCAAGAATTATTAGCGCACATAATAAAAAGATGCCAGCAAAAATCCCTAAATCATTTTGGTCCACCAAACTCTCTGCGGAGCGGATAAAACATCTGATGTTCGAGTCAAAGAGTGCCCAGAAGAGGGTCCCGGGGTCTGTTAAGGAGTCGGCTGTTGGTCAGACACCACAATTGCAAATGGAGCAAAGGAGGGGCTTGTTGGTTAGCTCCTCTGATAACATATTTGTAAGTACCCCTGACAGTTCTTCCGGTGCCTCCTCCCTGAAAACAGCAGAAAGCTGGACATACATTAGTAAGATCTGGAGTTACATCAGTAAGAGAATGATGGGTTGAGCCCCAAAGAGATCAAAGGCCGCAAAAGAGGTTCGGAGATGTGGAGGTTGGAGATGGGGCACAAGCTCTACCAGGAGTATCGCCAGAACGGCAGATGCAGGACATGGAGGGGCAAGAGGTGGAGCAAGGTAACCAAGGTGATCAATGAGATCAGTCGAATCTTCTGAAGGAGGACGGTAGAAAAAACAGGTCTACTACTGAGAATGCTGGGGGCGGAGGCCTGTACCCCTTATTCCAAATGAACCTGAACAATGTTAAGCCTGCCAAGTCTGAAGCCGTAGTAAGTCAGAGAAGCCAACATGAAGCAGTTGCCAGCAGTGGCCAGATTAATGTTGATTTAAAGAAGCAGGGAGTGCTGGCACTGGAGCAGGTGGAGAGTGGCACTGCAGGCTTTCAGATGGAGGTGGCCGTGGCTGACGCTCCCTGGGTCGGATTTCCATGTTCTCTGAGCTCCACACCACGATACAAACATCTACACCTACCACCACCACCAATCTGTAGACATGACACCCTCCATGACACAAACATCCACATCCACCACCACCACACCTGCAGACACAACACCCACCATGACAAAAACATCCACACCCACCACCACCACTCCTGCAGACACAACACCCACTAGAAAACAAACATACACACCCACCACCACACACACTTGCAACAGCACCCACAGGCACCACACACAGCACCTCCACAGCATGCCCATCCACACACATACACTGCATGTTACACACACAGTACACAAATGCCCACACTCATCCATACCACAGTCACATAAATAAACACATACAGCAGACCCACAGGCGCTGGCACCATCAATAGACACATGCACATCAGACACTACCACTCCCTCAAAACCTGAGCTTCCTGCCAACCACCCTACGGCTTTTCCCATGGATGACCTTCTTGGCCTGGCCCTGACACCTTCTAAACCCTAACCCACCCCTTCCACATCCCAAACAACACCTCCCAAATGTAAATCCACCCTTCCCAAATGTCTTTCCACCCTTTCCACACCACAAACCACCCCTTCCATATCCCACACACTCCTCCCAAAACCAAACCCACTCACCCCACCTAAACCCAAGCCCAAATCCACCCCTCTCAAACCCAAGGACTCCCCACCAAAGTAAGATCATTGAGGTGCTTGCTCTCTGCCAAATGAACGCCCCTTCTTGAGGAGGTCGTGAAATTAAGAGGCAAGTACAGGGCCTGAAGACCATTTGTCCATTTGTGGAAAATTTGGACATTGGCTGCTGATTAGAAAAATATAACACACTGAGAGAAGTATCTCATGTAATATTAAAATGTATTTAATTCTGAATAATCTTTTCCTGGCCTTATTTTTAGATTTTTACTAATTGTTTACTGATGATGCTATTACTGCTATTGCGTGTGCCATGCACTTACTCTCATTTGTGACAGTGACAAGCACAGATTTTATTTTTTAGATATTTTGGAATGCATAAATTAGAGTTGTACATTTGTGATGGACTTGTTAGTTTCGGTGCAAGCATTCATCATGTTACTGGACACTTACACTAAAATTATATGTGTTTTATGACTGGAGAATGCATGTGAGTTTATTTTAACATGATGTGTCTATAATATACTCATATGCATTATACAGGGAGCCTGTTAAACGACATCTAATATTTGTCATAAATTGCACAAACCAAGGGGACACATGACCCTCGTACATCCCTGACATGTTCAGCTTAGAGTTAACCTTGGTTGTACATTCTGTGTACACCCACTTGTAGCATTTTGTAGTGAAATTGCTACATTATCATGGATTTATGTAGTTCCTATTGGGTATACTGTGTATGTATATGATATGATAGTTAATGGAAAAATTGTTGCACACACCTATATGGACACATTTCGAGTTGGGATTGATGTGAATTTTTGTGTAGGTATCCCTTACCATAAAGGCAGTTGTTACCAGATTAGTGTGTGTTTCTGATATATTGAGGTGTGATTTTTTAAACCTTTTTCTGCCTACATTACAGACATTTCCATTGCACATCATTGTACTATTGCTTGCAAGTATTTGTCAAACATACATGAGTCCTGTGATACCTTACAGCGTCGATTTTGATGCTGACAAGTAATACATTGACTTACCTTCTGTTCCGGAGATGATGGGTTGGTTTTCCTCTTGGTCCAGGAGCAGCAGCAAAGGCAGGACTTGTATGACGGGGTTCATGGTGTAGTGAAATATGTGTTTTTGACTACTGACTTTGTGTTGCACAACTTTGCACCTGAATTAGTTGTTCAGTGTTCACCAATTGCAGGTTACATTTTGTATTCAGTTTAGCTGCCTATTGACTTTATCGTAGCGTTAGACATTGCTATGTTAAAGCCGTCTGTGTTTTTCCACATAAACTGTACTTGTTTTCGTATTCTTTCTCACCGAAGAGCTAGGACATATTATCACCAAACTGTTAGTCAGTCAGCACGATAAGAATGTACCAGACTTCTGTTTTTTGTGCAAGCAGGGAATGGTTTGGCCTTGAGAGAGACAATTTGGGAGACTGGCCAGTTCCAACCTGTTTCTTTCAACTCAGACCTACATTAGCCAGCATGTTTGAATATTTCTTTTTTATGGAGGTTTTTTTTCCAGAAAGCCCTCTCCGGTTCTTTAAGATATAAAAAGGTGGCCCTGCTCAGTAGCAGTGGAATTTCCAAGACCTCGGTCAGGATTAGACGTCAAATGCCTGACATATCTGTCCCGTAAGGGTGGAGGTCTCTTTCTCGCAGATGAACAGGGTCATCTTCTTGCTTTCATGAGAAAGATTAAGAGCTTGGCAGGCCCCACGGTGATTAATTTTTACTTTATTCTTTGCTTTGCATAATCATAACTACATATATTTGCTGTGTACATTGCAGTTGAGAATCATTTTGGTATACTTTCATTTCATTGCTTTGACAATTTTTGAAAGTGTGCTTTCAATCTGTTAACCTCCTTTTTTAGGAACCTCGTGGTGAAATAATAATAAATGTCTTCTTTGAACTGAGAAGTGCATTCCAGAGATTTTTGTCAGCTCAGTCATTAGTGAAAGCAAAACAATGGTGGCAGGAAATGAGAAAAAAGGGAAAAATGTGGGTTTCGTCCTTTTATCCCTCCCAATCCACCAACTCAGGTTTGGAAGTTTAGCTGCCACAGCTGCATCTGTGGGAAGGCACATCGTGATTGGCTCGGCAGTAAAACTTGTTGGAGTCCCGCCGTCAGCCGCTGTTGCCTATGGTGGCGTTCACGCAGATGGTGATTCATGGCGATGGGGGCAGTTCATTGACAGTCTTTTGTCTATAGACCCTGAAAGAAAATGGCTGAAGACCCGCCAACATCTAAATAAAGCGGGCGGATGAAAATCTGACAGAAAATCGACTGTGGGACCGAATCAGGTCTATAGTTGTAGGCTGGCTGAATTGAAAGTTGCCAAACTGTTTTTTAACCATGTCTCACAATCCAACTGCCATGGCACCAAGAGCCAGATTATAATGGCCTTTACAATAACTTTGCCCTTTGTTGTTATTAGGAGGAATAACAATGTCAACTTTTTTAATTAACTGAATTGTATTTATTTTATAGAAACACAACATAAAAAATAATTTACACAGCGCACCCACAATACAGAGTTTCAGCCAAAAGATTCATAAAACGTATTCATAGCACATTAGCTATCCATTATCCCGTAGAATTGCCACCATTTCCCCCAGATCTTGCAATATTTACGGCACAGCCCCTTGCTTTATAAATGTATTCCTCTGTTGTTCAAACAATTGTCCATTGCTTTTTGCCATTTGACAACTGGGGAAGTCCAGGCGGTTTCCAGAAGTGGGAAATATCTCTGTTGGCAAGCAGGTTCCAATATCAACCAAAGCGCGGTCTCTTCTGCAGTCCTGATGTCATCTAGAATGCATGGTAAGGCAATTGGGGAGAAACGTCTATGGGTCTTCTTATAATTCTGGAGAGAGAGGTAAGTATTTTAGATCAGTATTGTGCAGTGGCAGGCCATTTCCAAATGACTAAAGTCACTGTCAGTAGCGTTGCAACAGAAGTACGAAGGCAAGGGAATTCTACCAAACTTCCAGAGATTCCTCAGGGGTGAAATAGGTAGCATTAAGTAATTAAGTAGTGTGAAGAGCAGTTGTGAGGGTATAGCAAGTACTCTCAAGGATAGTTTGGCATCCCTCCTATCACCTTGGTCCAAGGGGCTCACTCAAGCCACAATAACTTTCTTCAAGTGCTTTAAACACATCAGGGGCATTTATGATTAGAGATTTGTATATATGTTTTCCAGTGGACTCAGTGTGATTTTAGCTTCTAGAGGGCTATACTCAAGAGGATCAACCGGAGAGCTTTGGAGGTATGGCAATGCATGGCTGAGTTGTAGGTATTTGTAAAATTGAGTTTTGTGCAGATCATACTCTTCTTTATAGGTCTGGAGCCACGTTCATACATGTGCCCTGCCAAACGTATTCCAGTTCCAAAGATCCTGATAAGGTCCCACCACATGAAATCCTCCATACGAGCACTGTAAAGAAGCCTTCTTCTCCACCAGAGAAGAGTGTTCAATCCAGGGTATCATTTTGTATTTTGTAATAAGATTAGGGATCTTTGTAGAACCAGCATTTTAAGATAGTCAGCCTTTGTAGTGTATTGAGGGGCAGACTAGACCACTTGCTTAGGTCTTTGCATGTTCAAGTCAGCAATGGGGAATTGGTGTAGGCACCATGTGAGCCTACGTTCCAGTACTATGCATATGCTAGGGTACTGAAAACTAAGTTTGCGAATACGGAGGCGGGTTTGACAATTAACTGCCATCTCTAACAGGGATGAGAAGCTACTTTCACCAATTAACTTATAGGCAAGAAGCCTCACTATACAATTCCAACATGTTAAATATTTAGGGACCTTTGTCTTGGGGGTGACCCACAAATAGAAGCATTTAAATCCCCACACCTAAGGTTCACATCTAATCATGTCCCCGGGGGTTCTGTCGTCAGAACAAAGAGGAGCGGTGACAAGGTGCAGCTTTGCCAGGTCCCTCGTCAAATTTGAAAGAGGTTGATAGGGTGTCTTTTACTTTTACCTAAGCTTGAGGCTGGACATGTGAGTGTGGTGTGGGAGTTTGAGGATGATTCCGACTGCCAAGTTCCGAATGGTCTGCAGCCTTCTGGAGAGTTTTTGTGGATCCCTGCATAGAGGGTGTTTCCAAAGTCAAGCTTGCTAGTGACCAGTTGTGCATGATTGGGAGCCATCTAAAAATCTTCCCCAGCATCTTCAGGGTGTGGAAACATGAGGCAGTAACAGCATTCACGTGGGCAGTGATGCTGAGTTTGCTATTGATGATGATCCCGGAGTTCTTGGCGTGGGTGGTTGCGTTGGGTGGGTTGGGTGTGGGACCTAGCTCTATTGCCAGCAGGTAGAGTCCCACAGTGATGTGCTCTTCGTGAAGATCACAATTTCAGTCTTGTTGGTGTTCACCTTTGGACAGTTGGTCTTCATCCAGTAGGCAATTTTAGTCATGCAGACATTGGACTTAATCTGGGTACTGGGGATCTTGACTGTGAGCGAGAGAATGAGTTGTGTGTTGTGGCATAAGAGAAGATGTTGATGTCATGAGAGTGAATGATGCTGTTTAGAGGGATCATGTATACGCTGAAGAGGGTCTAGTTCAGGGAGGATTCTTGTGGAACTCCGCAGACGAGATCGCAGGCATCCAAGATGTATGGTGCCAGGCTGACTCTCTGGGACCTTCCAGTCAGAAAGGAGCAGACAAATCGGAGTGTGAGTCCTTGGATTCTGACGTCATGTAGGTATTGGATAAGGATGGAGTAGGTGACTGTGTCAAATGCTGTGGAGAGGTCAAGGTGGATGAGGGCCGCCATATCTCGTCTGTCCAGAATATATCATCTGTGGCATCGACAAGGGCAGTTTCCATGCTGTGGTTAGATCTGAAACCAGACTGAGTGGTGTTGAGGAGTTGTTGGTCGTTGAGGTGTCTTCTTGATGGTATTCTTGAGGATGTTGGGCCAGAATGGTAGCACGGAGATCGGGCTACAGTTGGTGACTGTTGAAGGGTCTGCAGAGAGTTATTTCAGCAAAGGGAGGACAGTTTGAACTAAGAAGTGCATTCCAGAGATTTTTGTCAGCTCGGTCAGTTTCCTGTAGATCACAGAGATAGCCTTTACCTCCAACGGTGTAGAAAGGAGGCGGTCCTCACGGGGGCTGATTCTGGCAACTGTTCACCCTCCAGCATGTGCTGGCCCAAACTGTTGAAGTTCTTGATGGTGCTGGGGAAGCTGTTGCTGTGTTTGGGTCAGTGGGTGTTGAGAGCTGTTTTCAAGCTCTTTTCAGTGATGCTGTTCCAGTTTCGGCTGGCTGATGTAGTGGCAGTGCATGTGTGTTGGACTGGGATGAGAATGCTGAACTTGACAAGGGCTAGGTCTGTCCAGGGACTAGTATGGCCTCGTTCACTCAGATGTTGTTGAAGGGGGTGAATATATGGTCAAGGAGGTGTCCGGCAACATGTGTAGGTCCGTTTACTTGTTGGGTGAGCCCAGGTTTCCAAGGTCCTCGATGAATGCTTTTGAGCTGAGGTCAGTGTGATCTTCCAGGTGGAAGTTCAGATCTCAGAGTAGGATGTAATTGCTAGCATTGAGGATGAGTGGTGCGACGAAGTACGTGATATTGTAGTTGAAGTTGCTGCATGGGCCGGGTGGTCTGTAGATGTGAGTTCCACTTAGGGTGAAGTTGACTGTGACGTGTAGGAAGGACCTCAAGACCTGGATCTTTGACTGAACGACAGCTCCTGGTAGGATCAGCAGCTCCTCCCAGCACATTTAGACCGTTATGGGTGAGTAGTTGCGCTATCCAAATCCCTGATTGATTGATTGAGGATGACATGTCCATGGATGTGGTGCACCTGACGGTGCTCTCTTGGATATTGGCGAATCCGCCACCCAGCTTCTGAAGACTGTCTTGCCTGGCAATTTTGAAGCTGGGGGATGGCTGTGGTGATGTCAGGTACCGATGCAGGCCTCAGCCAGATCTCTGTAGCATATTTGGTGAGCGAGTGGGTTTTGAGGAGCATGCATGTGAGTGTGGAGTCTTGTGTGGGTGGCTGCAGGAGTGTGTGAGTGTGACAGTGGGGTGTTGGTTGCTGTTGCTGCGTCATCCTCATCAGTACTCTGAAGAGGAAAGGTCAATCAAGGGAAATAAATGTTTTCTCAAAGTCTATAAGCATAAGGGTGCCCTTGTCCTGGAGCACATAAGCTTGTGCCAAAGCAACATGGACTCTGTGGATTAAGTTATGGGTACTGTGCTACGGAATGAAGCGACATTAGTCTGGATGAACCTGGGATGCAGTCACATGCTGTAGTCTTTTTGCAAAGATCTTGATCTTGGTATTAAAGAGGGAGAGTGGATGGTAGGAGGAGTCCCGCTCTGGTAGTCATCCCAGTCTATGAATGACTACTATCTTTGACAGGTCAAGTTCAGATAAGAACTGGCCTGTTTCCATAGCATCCTGATGTAAGTGCAGTAGGTGGGGGACAAAGGAACAACTTAAATTCACTAATATATTGGAGTGGAAACCTGTTGTATCCTTGAGTTTTTGTCTGGCTGCATATCCATGAAGGCCTCCTCGAGCTCTTGTACTGTGACAGGGTGTTCCAACACATTTCTGTCTAGTTTGGCCAAGGTTGCTAAAGGGAGGTTGTACTGGATAGGATTGTTTGCATTCAGATCGCTGCTGTTGTGCATAACGGTTTTCATAGTACAACACAAAGGTGGAGGCAATTTCTATTGCTGTGTCAACCACTCTCCCCTCTGAAGGTACTATTTTGGGAATCACTCTAGAGACTTCATCTTGTTGTCAGCCGGTAGAGCAGTTTCCCGGCCTTGCCTCCCATTTCGAACACCTGCCTATTTGAGGCCTCCCACCATTGTCTAACCTTCATCTCGGAAACTGGCATAGACAGCTTTCATCAGTCCCTTCATCCGGTTTGGTGATGACACTCTTGTTAACGTTTGTTAGCCTTCATGCTAGCTACAATCTGATGTTTCTCCTGTTCCCTTCCTTTCAGGTACTCTGGACTTGCCAGGTATGGTGGCTATAGAGGCTGCCCACACAGTTGAGTGGGATAGTACTTAAATCTTACTGCGTTCTAAGTATGTTTTTATATCCTGGGCTAGGAATTGGGAACACTCTCAATCAGACACCAAGCCATTGCGTGTTCTGCTTTAGGGGTCCCAATTTTGACTACTACTGGGGAATGACTGGATATTCCTCTGGGGAGGATATTCATGGCAGTCATGCACAGCACATCAGCAACTGGAGGAAAGAGGTAAGCAGTTCTAGACATAGTTCTGTGGCAGCTGAACTGTAAACATAATTCTTAGCGCAGGAGCGCCACACACTGCAAAACCCTAAGGACGCTCTCTAGTCTACCAGTGTTGCATCTACCTGAAGTTTTGCAGCCCCTCAAATGTTGTGTCTCTTGTTAGGCCCATTCCCGCATTTGAATCCCCACCTTTGACAGTTAGGCCACATGGCAGCCCTGACAGTGTCACAAGGTCATCCAGGGTAGATCTAGAAAGCTGCAGGGGGGGCGTACATGCAGATGAAGTTATATTGTTTCACTTCCATCCAACCATTTAGTGAGTACTGTGTATCAGTGGTGACCTGGGTGACATACAGGGTAAAGCACCTAAGCAGAAGTATTGCGGGATCTCTGGACCCTTTGGTATGGGCAGCAAGGAATACTCTTTTGTAGCTGAAACGGGAAACTGCAGCATGAGCCGAGGAGGTGAGTTTCTTGAAGAAGGAATGTTTCCTGGGAATGGCTTTTAGAGAATGTTAGGGCTGCCTACCTCTTAATGCGATCGCTGAAGCCGTTGATGTTCCACGGCATCACACCAAAGGATCATATCTGGGCCATAGTAAAGAGGGAGGTAGATATGCCTCACTAATAAATGTCAATACTAAGTGTGGACAGCACCCAGGGTAAGGTCCTATACTAGGGCATTTGTAAATCTTGAACTTTGGGTAATGAGAACACTGTTAGTAAAAGATAAACAGGGAAAGCACATTATTGACAGTTCTGCAAACTCCTACTTCACTCAACCACCTCTAACCCACACTCACACCCTAGAAGCATCTTTCACTCCAATTGTCTCCATTTACTGTTTAAAACTGGCTAATATAGCAAAAGTCAAACCTCCCCTCTATGTAACATCACACAAGGATAACATGTTGCTGGGAGTGTGAAAAAAATCAGAAGGACTGGACTAAAGCAGTGGCCACACCGGTTATTCGAGTAGAGTACAACATGTGGTGTCCAGTGGGTGGTTGGGTCTTCCTAATCCAGGTTAACAGGGCTCACTTCAGTTTTGGGGCAGAAAGTCAGGGGTGTTGAGTGACTCAATACCCATCATTAGCCCCCATTTTGTTAGCAGTTGCTTTTAGCATTAAAGGAGTCAGATGTCTCCAGGTGCTGTTCTTTTTGCGGATGGGAGTATCTCCATCTTCCGTCTCCCATCGCCAGGCCATTTCCCACCACCACCTCAGGCAGTACTGAGTGCAGGAAACCTGGGTTGTCCTTTTAGTGCCTT
The DNA here is from genome assembly GCF_031143425.1 of Pleurodeles waltl. Lineage (NCBI taxonomy): Eukaryota > Metazoa > Chordata > Amphibia > Caudata > Salamandridae > Pleurodeles > Pleurodeles waltl. The sequence continues at coordinate 522,569,380 of NC_090436.1, forward strand.
TTTTTTTAACCAGTCTCAAGCTGTCTCAAGTGAGTCAAAGAAGACTGACCTTGATTCATGGTTAACTATGTTTCCGGAGAAACATTAGCATGTGTGCCAGATGAATCTCCCATATCTTCTGTTTGATGGCATCAAAGGACTTTCTCTGTTGTTGGACAGCCCGGGTGTAGTCGGGAAAGGTCAGGAACTGGGTGACTGGTATGACAGGCTTTCCATTGCTTCAGCTCCCTTGAGTATTGCATCTCTGGTTGTAAAACTTGTTGGAGTCCCGCCGTCAGCCGCTGTTGCCTATGGTGGCGTTCACGCAGATGGTGATTCATGGCGATGGGGGCAGTTCATTGACAGTCTTTTGTCTATAGACCCTGAAAGAAAATGGCTGAAGACCCGCCAACATCTAAATAAAGCGGGCGGATGAAAATCTGACAGAAAATCGACTGTGGGACCGAATCAGGTCTATAGTTGTAGGCTGGCTGAATTGAAAGTTGCCAAACTGTTTTTTAACCATGTCTCACAATCCAACTGCCATGGCACCAAGAGCCAGATTATAATGGCCTTTACAATAACTTTGCCCTTTGTTGTTATTAGGAGGAATAACAATGTCAACTTTTTTAATTAACTGAATTGTATTTATTTTATAGAAACACAACATAAAAAATAATTTACACAGCGCACCCACAATACAGAGTTTCAGCCAAAAGATTCATAAAACGTATTCATAGCACATTAGCTATCCATTATCCCGTAGAATTGCCACCATTTCCCCCAGATCTTGCAATATTTACGGCACAGCCCCTTGCTTTATAAATGTATTCCTCTGTTGTTCAAACAATTGTCTATTGCTTTTTGCCATTTGACAACTGGGGAAGTCCAGGCGGTTTCCAGAAGTGGGAAATATCTCTGTTGGCAAGCAGGTTCCAATATCAACCAAAGCGCGGTCTCTTCTGCAGTCCTGATGTCATCTAGAATGCATGGTAAGGCAATTGGGGAGAAACGTCTATGGGTCTTCTTATAATTCTGGAGAGAGATGTAAGTATTTTAGATCAGTATTGTGCAGTGGCAGGCCATTTCCAAATGACTAAAGTCACTGTCAGTAGCGTTGCAACAGAAGTACGAAGGCAAGGGAATTCTACCAAACTTCCAGAGATTCCTCAGGGGTGAAATAGGTAGCATTAAGTAATTAAGTAGTGTGAAGAGCAGTTGTGAGGGTATAGCAAGTACTCTCAAGGATAGTTTGGCATCCCTCCTATCACCTTGGTCCAAGGGGCTCACTCAAGCCACAATAACTTTCTTCAAGTGCTTTAAACACATCAGGGGCATTTATGATTAGAGATTTGTATATATGTTTTCCAGTGGACTCAGTGTGATTTTAGCTTCTAGAGGGCTATACTCAAGAGGATCAACCGGAGAGCTTTGGAGGTATGGCAATGCATGGCTGAGTTGTAGGTATTTGTAAAATTGAGTTTTGTGCAGATCATACTCTTCTTTATAGGTCTGGAGCCACGTTCATACATGTGCCCTGCCAAACGTATTCCAGTTCCAAAGATCCTGATAAGGTCCCACCACATGAAATCCTCCATACGAGCACTGTAAAGAAGCCTTCTTCTCCACCAGAGAAGAGTGTTCAATCCAGGGTATCATTTTGTATTTTGTAATAAGATTAGGGATCTTTGTAGAACCAGCATTTTAAGATAGTCAGCCTTTGTAGTGTATTGAGGGGCAGACTAGACCACTTGCTTAGGTCTTTGCATGTTCAAGTCAGCAATGGGGAATTGGTGTAGGCACCATGTGAGCCTACGTTCCAGTACTATGCATATGCTAGGGTACTGAAAACTAAGTTTGCGAATACGGAGGCGGGTTTGACAATTAACTGCCATCTCTAACAGGGATGAGAAGCTACTTTCACCAATTAACTTATAGGCAAGAAGCCTCACTATACAATTCCAACATGTTAAATATTTAGGGACCTTTGTCTTGGGGGTGACCCACAAATAGAAGCATTTAAATCCCCACACCTAAGGTTCACATCTAATCATGTCCCCGGGGGTTCTGTCGTCAGAACAAAGAGGAGCGGTGACAAGGTGCAGCTTTGCCAGGTCCCTCGTCAAATTTGAAAGAGGTTGATAGGGTGTCTTTTACTTTTACCTAAGCTTGAGGCTGGACATGTGAGTGTGGTGTGGGAGTTTGAGGATGATTCCGACTGCCAAGTTCCGAATGGTCTGCAGCCTTCTGGAGAGTTTTTGTGGATCCCTGCATAGAGGGTGTTTCCAAAGTCAAGCTTGCTAGTGACCAGTTGTGCATGATTGGGAGCCATCTAAAAATCTTCCCCAGCATCTTCAGGGTGTGGAAACATGAGGCAGTAACAGCATTCACGTGGGCAGTGATGCTGAGTTTGCTATTGATGATGATCCCGGAGTTCTTGGCGTGGGTGGTTGCGTTGGGTGGGTTGGGTGTGGGACCTAGCTCTATTGCCAGCAGGTAGAGTCCCACAGTGATGTGCTCTTCGTGAAGATCACAATTTCAGTCTTGTTGGTGTTCACCTTTGGACAGTTGGTCTTCATCCAGTAGGCAATTTTAGTCATGCAGACATTGGACTTAATCTGGGTACTGGGGATCTTGACTGTGAGCGAGAGAATGAGTTGTGTGTTGTGGCATAAGAGAAGATGTTGATGTCATGAGAGTGAATGATGCTGTTTAGAGGGATCATGTATACGCTGAAGAGGGTCTAGTTCAGGGAGGATTCTTGTGGAACTCCGCAGACGAGATCGCAGGCATCCAAGATGTATGGTGCCAGGCTGACTCTCTGGGACCTTCCAGTCAGAAAGGAGCAGACAAATCGGAGTGTGAGTCCTTGGATTCTGACGTCATGTAGGTATTGGATAAGGATGGAGTAGGTGACTGTGTCAAATGCTGTGGAGAGGTCAAGGTGGATGAGGGCCGCCATATCTCGTCTGTCCAGAATATATCATCTGTGGCATCGACAAGGGCAGTTTCCATGCTGTGGTTAGATCTGAAACCAGACTGAGTGGTGTTGAGGAGTTGTTGGTCGTTGAGGTGTCTTCTTGATGGTATTCTTGAGGATGTTGGGCCAGAATGGTAGCACGGAGATCGGGCTACAGTTGGTGACTGTTGAAGGGTCTGCAGAGAGTTATTTCAGCAAAGGGAGGACAGTTTGAACTAAGAAGTGCATTCCAGAGATTTTTGTCAGCTCGGTCAGTTTCCTGTAGATCACAGAGATAGCCTTTACCTCCAACGGTGTAGAAAGGAGGCGGTCCTCACGGGGGCTGATTCTGGCAACTGTTCACCCTCCAGCATGTGCTGGCCCAAACTGTTGAAGTTCTTGATGGTGCTGGGGAAGCTGTTGCTGTGTTTGGGTCAGTGGGTGTTGAGAGCTGTTTTCAAGCTCTTTTCAGTGATGCTGTTCCAGTTTCGGCTGGCTGATGTAGTGGCAGTGCATGTGTGTTGGACTGGGATGAGAATGCTGAACTTGACAAGGGCTAGGTCTGTCCAGGGACTAGTATGGCCTCGTTCACTCAGATGTTGTTGAAGGGGGTGAATATATGGTCAAGGAGGTGTCCGGCAACATGTGTAGGTCCGTTTACTTGTTGGGTGAGCCCAGGTTTCCAAGGTCCTCGATGAATGCTTTTGAGCTGAGGTCAGTGTGATCTTCCAGGTGGAAGTTCAGATCTCAGAGTAGGATGTAATTGCTAGCATTGAGGATGAGTGGTGCGACGAAGTACGTGATATTGTAGTTGAAGTTGCTGCATGGGCCGGGTGGTCTGTAGATGTGAGTTCCACTTAGGGTGAAGTTGACTGTGACGTGTAGGAAGGACCTCAAGACCTGGATCTTTGACTGAACGACAGCTCCTGGTAGGATCAGCAGCTCCTCCCAGCACATTTAGACCGTTATGGGTGAGTAGTTGCGCTATCCAAATCCCTGATTGATTGATTGAGGATGACATGTCCATGGATGTGGTGCACCTGACGGTGCTCTCTTGGATATTGGCGAATCCGCCACCCAGCTTCTGAAGACTGTCTTGCCTGGCAATTTTGAAGCTGGGGGATGGCTGTGGTGATGTCAGGTACCGATGCAGGCCTCAGCCAGATCTCTGTAGCATATTTGGTGAGAGAGTGGGTTTTGAGGAGCATGCATGTGAGTGTGGAGTCTTGTGTGGGTGGCTGCAGGAGTGTGTGAGTGTGACAGTGGGGTGTTGGTTGCTGTTGCTGCGTCATCCTCATCAGTACTCTGAAGAGGAAAGGTCAATCAAGGGAAATAAATGTTTTCTCAAAGTCTATAAGCATAAGGGTGCCCTTGTCCTGGAGCACATAAGCTTGTGCCAAAGCAACATGGACTCTGTGGATTAAGTTATGGGTACTGTGCTACGGAATGAAGCGACATTAGTCTGGATGAACCTGGGATGCAGTCACATGCTGTAGTCTTTTTGCAAAGATCTTGATCTTGGTATTAAAGAGGGAGAGTGGATGGTAGGAGGAGTCCCGCTCTGGTAGTCATCCCAGTCTATGAATGACTACTATCTTTGACAGGTCAAGTTCAGATAAGAACTGGCCTGTTTCCATAGCATCCTGATGTAAGTGCAGTAGGTGGGGGACAAAGGAACAACTTAAATTCACTAATATATTGGAGTGGAAACCTGTTGTATCCTTGAGTTTTTGTCTGGCTGCATATCCATGAAGGCCTCCTCGAGCTCTTGTACTGTGACAGGGTGTTCCAACACATTTCTGTCTAGTTTGGCCAAGGTTGCTAAAGGGAGGTTGTACTGGATAGGATTGTTTGCATTCAGATCGCTGCTGTTGTGCATAACGGTTTTCATAGTACAACACAAAGGTGGAGGCAATTTCTATTGCTGTGTCAACCACTCTCCCCTCTGAAGGTACTATTTTGGGAATCACTCTAGAGACTTCATCTTGTTGTCAGCCGGTAGAGCAGTTTCCCGGCCTTGCCTCCCATTTCGAACACCTGCCTATTTGAGGCCTCCCACCATTGTCTAACCTTCATCTCGGAAACTGGCATAGACAGCTTTCATCAGTCCCTTCATCCGGTTTGGTGATGACACTCTTGTTAACGTTTGTTAGCCTTCATGCTAGCTACAATCTGATGTTTCTCCTGTTCCCTTCCTTTCAGGTACTCTGGACTTGCCAGGTATGGTGGCTATAGAGGCTGCCCACACAGTTGAGTGGGATAGTACTTAAATCTTACTGCGTTCTAAGTATGTTTTTATATCCTGGGCTAGGAATTGGGAACACTCTCAATCAGACACCAAGCCATTGCGTGTTCTGCTTTAGGGGTCCCAATTTTGACTACTACTGGGGAATGACTGGATATTCCTCTGGGGAGGATATTCATGGCAGTCATGCACAGCACATCAGCAACTGGAGGAAAGAGGTAAGCAGTTCTAGACATAGTTCTGTGGCAGCTGAACTGTAAACATAATTCTTAGCGCAGGAGCGCCACACACTGCAAAACCCTAAGGACGCTCTCTAGTCTACCAGTGTTGCATCTACCTGAAGTTTTGCAGCCCCTCAAATGTTGTGTCTCTTGTTAGGCCCATTCCCGCATTTGAATCCCCACCTTTGACAGTTAGGCCACATGGCAGCCCTGACAGTGTCACAAGGTCATCCAGGGTAGATCTAGAAAGCTGCAGGGGGGGCGTACATGCAGATGAAGTTATATTGTTTCACTTCCATCCAACCATTTAGTGAGTACTGTGTATCAGTGGTGACCTGGGTGACATACAGGGTAAAGCACCTAAGCAGAAGTATTGCGGGATCTCTGGACCCTTTGGTATGGGCAGCAAGGAATACTCTTTTGTAGCTGAAACGGGAAACTGCAGCATGAGCCGAGGAGGTGAGTTTCTTGAAGAAGGAATGTTTCCTGGGAATGGCTTTTAGAGAATGTTAGGGCTGCCTACCTCTTAATGCGATCGCTGAAGCCGTTGATGTTCCACGGCATCACACCAAAGGATCATATCTGGGCCATAGTAAAGAGGGAGGTAGATATGCCTCACTAATAAATGTCAATACTAAGTGTGGACAGCACCCAGGGTAAGGTCCTACGCTAGGGCATTTGTAAATCTTGAACTTTGGGTAATGAGAACACTGTTAGTAAAAGATAAACAGGGAAAGCACATTATTGACAGTTCTGCAAACTCCTACTTCACTCAACCACCTCTAACCCACACTCACACCCTAGAAGCATCTTTCACTCTAATTGTCTCCATTTACTGTTTAAAACTGGCTAATATAGCAAAAGTCAAACCTCCCCTCTATGTAACATCACACAAGGATAACATGTTGCTGGGAGTGTGAAAAAAATCAGAAGGACTGGACTAAAGCAGTGGCCACACCGGTTATTCGAGTAGAGTACAACATGTGGTGTCCAGTGGGTGGTTGGGTCTTCCTAATCCAGGTTAACAGGGCTCACTTCAGTTTTGGGGCAGAAAGTCAGGGGTGTTGAGTGACTCAATACCCATCATTAGCCCCCATTTTGTTAGCAGTTGCTTTTAGCATTAAAGGAGTCAGATGTCTCCAGGTGCTGTTCTTTTTGCGGATGGGAGTATCTCCATCTTCCGTCTCCCATCGCCAGGCCATTTCCCACCACCACCTCAGGCAGTACTGAGTGCAGGAAACTTGGGTTGTCCTTTTAGTGCCTTTTTTTTTAACCAGTCTCAAGCTGTCTCAAGTGAGTCAAAGAAGACTGACCTTGATTCATGGTTAACTATGTTTCCGGAGAAACATTAGCATGTGTGCCAGATGAATCTCCCATATCTTCTGTTTGATGGCATCAAAGGACTTTCTCTGTTGTTGGACAGCCCGGGTGTAGTCGGGAAAGGTCAGGAACTGGGTGACTGGTATGACAGGCTTTCCATTGCTTCAGCTCCCTTGAGTATTGCATCTCTGGTTGTACAGTTTAATAATTTAGCAATAAAGGGGGTTGGAAAGCAACATGGGAGGGAAGGTGTTCATTTAGCACATTGTAAGTCCTCTCCAGAATGAAACAGGGTGATAGTCTGTCTGGTTGTAACCAGGAGCTTATCCACTCCAAGAATATCTCAGGATTCAGCCCTTCTATTCCCTCGAGGAATCCAATAAACTGTAGGTTGTTTCTCCTTGATCTGTTTTCAGAATCTTCACTGTGTTCTTCTAGGATCTTAAATGCTGTGGTGAGGTGGCACAGTGGATTTCAATCCTACAACAGTATTTTCTAGTTTGGCAATGCAACCTTTCAGAAACTCTGAGCTAAGTTGTGCATGTCTTGCCGGAGCACCACAATGTCTATCCCCACCTGTCCTTACTTGGCCTCAGGAGGCATACGGAAGGCTTGGATTGCTTGCAGTACAGTGTCAATTCCAGGTGGTACTGAAGATTCTTGACTGAAAGGCACTTCCTTGTTCAGCTTAGGCATATCTGATGGTGGGGTGTATTTATCAATTTTTGTCTGCACGTGAGGGGGTGGGCCAATCGTTCCCCAAGATGGAAAGAACCTGGACTGTCACATTATCCAAGCAATGGGTACAGCACCAGGTTGGGCCTACTGATTCCCTAGTAGTGGGAGTTAGTGGTAGGCACAGAATGTTCAAGTCTTTAGATGGGGGAAGATCAGGGGCCCTCTACCTCAGACTCCAGATGAAACATGGTTGCGAGTTAAGGTAGAGTTCACAGATGACTCCCCAGGAAGTGCTACTCCACAGATTCCCCAGGGGTAAGGCCGTGACAGGTATTAGTCAGTTGAGGTGAGTGGGAAAGGGCCTGAATGGCACATCACAGTCTCAAAGAAAATGATTCTCGGTGCGTACATGCAAATATGTCAGTCACTGGTTTAGGCAATTGGCTCTAAGAGGCACTGGTGGACTTCCTCAGATTCTGAAGCCCCACAGATATACAGTTAATAGTCAGAGTGTCTAGGCACACCAGTACAATGACAACCAGTCTGCGGTTGTTAGTTGTGATGAGGTTTGAATGCCTAGAGGCTTGATCAATTTCTTTATGTTTAGAGCATGCAGACATTGTAGAGACTTCATGGCAATGATACAAAATCTCAAGCTTGAGATCAACAATAAACAATCAAACCAATGACAACAAATAGCAGAATTGAAAGGCTTTTAAAACTTTCCTGAACGTCAGATGATTTTCCATCATGCTCAGCTCTCAGGACAGACTGTTTCAAAGCCTCAGGTGCAAGTTTTTATCAATTTGTATGATGCACAGAACACATATCTGTGCCAAAATGCTGGGAGTGAGATGAAGAATGTTGATTAAGGAATTTGCAAGCTCAGATCTCTCTCATTCAAAGAAAATTCTTTGTTCCACAGCCAGCAAGTGTAGAGCTCCCTGGGTCTCCAATACATGATCACATTTCCAGAGCCCCACACACCATTCTCACTGTAAAGTTTTGCATCTTATGAGGAATCATTTGCAGGAAGTCTAGAATGCCCAAATATGAGCTGTGATAATACTTGATTTTTGCTAGCTCAAAGGTGGACGACACCAAAGAATGATCATGTATTGAGAGAAATGGCAGACTTATTTTTAACATACAAAGCTGGGCGAAACTAGAGCAAGCCAAATGCAGAAACGTATGCTTATAAAGAGACTTCTTTTTCCAAAACAATGCTCAACCACTAAGTTTGTGGAGCAGTCAAGAAGGGTGTCCCCATAGAGAAAGCCAGAGACAGCTGTCCCAAATGAGCAGTGTTATTTCCCCTAATCTGCACCTCAGGTTTCCGTACATTGAGCATAAGGAAGTTATTAATCATCCACTGACTGACAGCCACCAAACAGTTCTTCAGCTTAAGTGTGAAGCTTAGAGCTCACACGTTGAGATTGATAATCAGCTCTGTGTTGATCAGGTCACACAAGATGTGGACGTAAATGGTCACTAGGATGCCTAACAGGGACGAACTTTGTGGTACACCCAAAAAACAGCAGTTTTGCTTGTGTTAGAAGAGTGCAGTGACCGTCTTTAGGGATGTTCTGTGAAAAAGGGCTTACACATGCCCATTCGGCCAATCTCCTTGTGTCGCTGAGATCCACAAAGGCTCATTTGGTGGTATCTGCATCATCAGTATAGACCTAATCTTGTTCAGGACTGTAACCAATGTAAATTATGTTCCATGGTCTTGGCAACAGACTCTTTGCCAGGGATCAAAAAAATTTAATTCCTCAAGATAACTGGAGAACTAACTGGGAACTAGCCTCTCTTTGATGCTTATCCAGAACAGGAAAGAAAAATGATAGTAAGATCACTTTTGTCCAAATTGGCTTTCTTGAAAAAATGAGAAACCACATCCATTTTCCACGGTTCTACTTTCACTGCTAAAGTCAGGAGTTAACTTTATTTGCAACAAGTGGAGCAAGCTGCTGTAGAGTGATGACTGGACATTGATGCTTGAGGGAGCCTGACTTACTTTCAAAAATAAAATTAAGACCTTACTTTGCTGAATTGAGGTTAAATATGACCATACCAACTCCATAAAAGTAGGGTATAAAAGGAAGTCCTCAATCATTGATTTGGACTTGATACCTTGATACATGAAATGTTCTCACTTTATTAGTAATGGGTAGCTACTTTAAGGTAAAAGGCTTGCGATTGAGGTATACAGCTGGACCAGCCCCTTAGATTGAAAAAACATTTCAAAATAGAAAGCTGTTGCCATGGAACATTTTTGGCTTCAGAAATTTTAGTACACAGAAATCGACCTTAGCCTGCTTGGTAGAACTATTTTTTTTTCAGTATCTAGGCAATCGTTTACCACTAGTGTCCTGGAGCGGACTATCAAGGCTTTAAAAACCAAACAGCAGTATACCCCTTTAGTGCTTGGCTCTCACACTAGAGATCTGAGCATTCCAAGTTTTACTCGGGTAGGTGGCGTAGAGGCAGAGGCTCAGAAGGACAGTATCTCACAAAATAACATCCCAAAATATGATTCCTAAGCCAGTGCTTTAAGACGCTAATAGATCATATTTGTGGGAAAGTCTAATCCAATGGGAACTAAACAGGCTAGGCCTCACAGTGATTCTACTTCTTTACTTTCCTTTACCCCGTTGTTCAGTCCATAAACTTTCTATCTCCTCTGGTTCTCTCGCTATGAGAAGTTATCCACAAATTAGCAGGTGTAAATGGTAAGCTCCACATGGCAGAGTCCTGCGAAAAACCTTTTTTCCCATGATGCAGTGTAAAAGAAGCAGTCTGACAGTGTGCGGTGCTCTTCTGAAGCCATTTTGTCACATCACCTTCATTCATCCCAACCTGCATCTTCTTTTCCACTCCTGCAGGTTTGTGGAAAGGTTGCAGAAGGGACTGGTAAAGTTACAGATCCACATGCCATGGTGAGAGCCCCAAATATACCCTGCCGCAAACAAGACTGGGTCTCACCCAGATATCCGCTGAGTAAAGGAATGCGCCACTGGCTTGCTAGTTCAGAGGGGAACTGAAGACGACTCCTATCTCTGTAGTGGTCAAAGGGGTAAAAGGCAACACTGGTTAAGGAAAGGAGGATGTCAGGTATCTGAATGGGTGAGAGGCTAAGGACTTTGAAACCATTCAGGCTTAGACCTTCCATATATGCTGATTCATCCAAAATGTGCTTTTAATATGTTTAACAGGTTCTTCTCTGAAACTTTCATTATTCAGGCCATGGTCATTTTTAGTAATAAATCAATTTTCTCTCTCTAGCATCAATTATTCATTCAAGAGCACTGTGGTTTATAATTAAAAGCATTTCCATCTCCCTAAGATATTTAACAGTGCCAGCCTCGAGAGAAGTTTCTAAAGCATCTAGTGAGAATCAAATGTCTGCCATTTTAGCCTGGTGTTTGCTTGAAGCTAGTGTTCTCAATTGCATATATTGGCCCAGGGCCCTATTTCATCAGACCTGCACGCTGTGCTTCCTCGTGTATGAGATAGATGCAAAGGGCGAAGGAGAAGACGGGTGTTTGGTAATAGAGAGTGGGCAGCAAATACAATAGAAACCGTGGCTCTGTAACATCCTGGATATTTCTTTCCTTTCAGTCTTCAGAAAAGAACGTGATTATCTGTTTCATATACCGAGGATCTAATTAGCTTGCGATAACTTTGAAGAAGAGTCTAGCAAAGATGGAAACCTATCACATTTCCAATGCAGCGTGGTTGAATCTGTCACTGTGTGAATGTCTGAAATCTGTACTTTTTTGCACCATGTGTCTCGCTCTTTTGCTTCAGCTTTTGTTTTTTTCAGCCTTAATGACATTAACAATAACATTTGAAGGATGAGCAGGAAGAACCAAGTCAACAATCAGTTTTTGCAGTTGCAGATGATTGGGAGCAATGGACATCTTCCTTGACCGCCTCCTGTGTGATTTTGTGAAAGCAAATTGGCCCCATTATCCCAATGGTGGGGGGTGGGAGGGTGCTTTCAGTAGCATGTCTCAAATGAGTGATAATGGTTTGGCAGAAAGGAACAGTTGGCAAGCGCTTACCCATGCACCAGCCAACTCAAGTAATGCGACGGTGGCTGCACTTGTGATCGCACTGCTTCCATGACAAACTCTCTGCAACAAGCGTGGGACCACTGTAATATGGAATTAACAAGAGAATTACCTCTTACACAACATTTCCAAACACAAAGTTAACACTGAGTACACGGATGAAGAGACGACGATGAAAAAATTATTATAGTGAAAGGACAGAGACCTGTTTGTACAAATATTCAAGAACAATATCTAAAGTAATTGGTATTATAAATTCTACAAAGATGTTTGTCCTATGTGCTGGATTATTACTAGTGCAGCTGCAACAGGCAGAAGAACATTTGGTGCTCATCATTCCAACCAAGGCTTGGTGACCTACAGAAGGGGATAGTACTATCAGGCACCTCTAGTAACAAGATGCTATTCAATGCCACCCTGTTTTCAATTCAGCAATGCGGGGTGCACTGGGCTCTTAAGTCTTTCAGCCTTGTTTTGTAAATCATGCGTTTTAACATGTTTATGAAAGTGTGGACTGAGCGCAAATATGCAGATGGGGGAGCGGAGAGGAGTGACACCCTACTTTCACATTATGCTCCAGCAGCAGATTCCGGCGCACTATTACTCTTCCTTTTTATGGTTCATTTTCTGATCACAGCTCAGTTTTCACTGAATGAAAACTCTTCAAAGCCTTAGAGAGTTCTGAGGTCTAGTTCAAAGCGTACAAACCAAACCAAACCCTGATTTTAAGGTATTTTTGAAAGCTAAGGAGGAAAGCAACGAACAAAGTTTATGTGGTCAAGAAGGCAGTGGGGTTTTGCAGGGTTTAACATTTTGACCTACCTTATTTTTCGTTCAAGGCTGAGTCGAAGGTTGACAAGAGGCGCTATATTAATTGTTAATGTGGAACATTAGGAGCTGCAGGGCAATGGGAATATTAAGCTGCAGATCCTATAAAATTGCGGGAACTGAAGCCACCTTATCATACGCAAGATAGTGCCCCAGATCATGCATCTGTGCAATTCAAATCTCTCACCCTTGAGTTTGATTTGTACCTTTAAAGGTAATGGCACAGCACCTTCCCATGAGTGGCAAACGCAATGAGGTTCCCTCTTCATAAACAAGTATCTGGAAATTTAAGATAAACTGACATGTTACTGCCACAATTTGTGCTCCAAATGGTAATGGTTAGCAATAAAATGGGATGCATCCTTGGACAAAGTGCAACAATCGATTAAAAAGGTATTCAACCAACAGATTTTTGTAGAGGCCGAAAGAGGTAAGGGGCACTCCTCCAGGCGCACACTGAACTTCAACCCGACAAGCAGACAAAGCGATCCACCCAATGGCTAGGCCCAAAATATTTTGGAGGGTTCTATCCCACGCGTGGTAGTGGCAGAGGACATGGAAAAGGAGCCTTCTGAGGAGCCAGTAACACACAAGGTGGCCCCACCGTTAACCAATATCCCTTCTTCCTTACTCATGGTGGGAGGCAGGTCACAATGGTTTGTCCGAAATTGGGCATCAGGGGCGCGTGGGTGCGCACAAATGTGAAGGGCTTCCATATAGAGTTTTACGGTGCCCTCATCAACACTCCTGTCCTTGTTTTTTCCCAGGAAACGGTCGTGAGTGGTAGACCTGGACGTGTCAGAACTCTTAGCAAAAGGAGCGATTACACAATCTATCCTCCATCCCAGGGGCTTCCTAAGGAATAGTTTACTGGTGAAAAAGAAGGACAAGGGTTACAGACCAGTAATAAATCTGAAAAAGTTCAACCAATTGGTGATTTATCACCACTTTAAAATGGAGGGATTCATCTTCTCAGGGATATCCTTAAGCCTAATGATTGGTTGGTAAGGCTCGATCTGAAGGACGCCTACCTATCCCTTCTGATCGTTCTGCCCCACAGGCATTTTTAACAATTCGATTCAGCCTATTCTCAGCACCTTTGGTGCTTCACCAAGGTGCTGAGGCCTGTCATGGAATGGCTTCGTGCCTGGGTGTCAGATTAATAGTGTATCTGAACGACATTCTCCTAATGCATCAGGACAGATCCAATCTACTCTCTCATCTCCAGATGACCAAAAATCTCCTGCAAGATCTGGGATTCATTAGAAACACTCCAATGTCAGATTTTACTCCGGCTCAATGACACAGTACAACAATCCCTTCGGCCGCCCCAAGAAAAAGATGCTATTAATACATCAGGAGCTGTAGAAAGCATTAAAGAGGGAAAAAAATCTCCCTTGATCATCTGGCCCGGATTGTATGTCTGCTGTGCCAGGCCCCACTACAGCGCTTGCAGGCACAACACCTCAGAAGGGGCTTGACTTATGCCCATGAGATCTCTCTCTCTCTCTCTCTCTCCAGAAGCACAGATGGAACTTAGCTGTTGGCTCATCCACATAAATGCATGGAATGGCAGGACTATCTTCCGATCAGCTCCAGACCTGGTGATAGAATGTGACGCCAGGGATGGGGGGCATGCTGTGGAGATACTACCACAGGAGGACAGTGGTCAGAATAAGAAGAGGATCTCCACATTAACTGCCTGGAGCACCTGGCAGGATCTTTTGCGGTGTGGAGTCTAGCGACCAACAAAGTGTCTTGCTCCATCCTTCTGAAGGTGGACAACATCTCCCCAGAACGGTATATCAACTGTCTGGAGGGTGCACAGTCCAAGGTACTGGCAGATTTGGCCAGAGAGTTTCTGAATGAGTGCCTACAACACAATCTGTCAGTTTTAACAGAATACTTTCCAAGGAAGTTCAACCAGACTGCGAGCTGGCAATCTAGACACCTGAATGATTACAGCATGTGGAAACTGGACCTTCTTCTGTTCCAGACGATTATGGGACAATGGGGCCCATGCCAAGTGGACCACTTTGTGTCAAGGCTCAACCATCAACTTCCACGTTTCTTCAGCTGGTGCCCAGACCCTCTAGCAGGGGCAACCAATGCCTTGCTCCAAGACTGGAGTCAGATCTAGGGGTATGCATTTCCCCCCCTTTTCCATGATGCCCAGACTCTCAGCAGTAATCAGAAGGCAAAAAGTTGAAGTGATCTTGGTGACAATGCTCTTGAAATTGCAAGCTTGGTATCCAGTTCTTGTGCACTTTCCATGGATTCTCCAATCCCAGTCCCCAGACTCATCTGCTGACGGATCCTAATGGCAACTTACACCAACTGGTTCAGGACGGAACACTCTGACCGATGCTGATGGCTTGGAGGATTACAGAGGATGTTGGGAAAACCCAGGCCTTTCGAAACAAGCTGCCTCTCTTATCCGAAGAGCATGAGCTGATTCTACAGTCAAGCGTTATGGTTCGGCCTGGCACAGATGGACACGCTGTTTGTTTGTGAAGAGACCTTGATCCAGTGGAGGAAGCTGTAGTGAATGTTGTCAGCTTTCTCTCCAAATTTGTTGACAAGGGGTTGGCATTGCCCACAATCTCAGCGGGCCATGTCCCTCTTCACAACATTCCGCTGGAAGAAAATCTTCTAATATGTCGACTCCTTAGGGGAATCCATTTGTCTCTGCTGACTGAAGTGAGATATTCCTTGCTTTGGGATGTAAACATGGTATTACACACGCTCCAATCATGGCACGTCAATCAGTACTTGCCCTGAAAAGAACTAACAGGTACGTTGGCAATGATGGTATGCCTCATTTCTTGCAAGAGGGTGTTGGATGTCCGTGCCTTGGACATTATGGAGCATATGTTTACCCTGGAGGTGGTGTCCTTTACTGTCTCAAGAAGTACAAATATAAGACTAGGGTGTGCATTACCCTTCTTTTCCTGATCATCCCAAATTATGTGTGGTCAGTTGCCTGAGAACATATGAAGCCAGGACTGAGGAGTATCATCCGGCGGGGACAGCTCAACTTTTAATTTCCCTCGAGAAAGCTTTCAAACTGGTTTGGGCAACAATCAATGCCCGTTGGGTGAGATGGGTTTTGCAGGAAGCATATCTTCCTTTGGGGCGGATTCCACTAGGAGTGCTATAGCTTCGAAGGCCTTTTCTCTCGGAGGTTGATTAGAGGAAATTCTCAGAGCAGCAGACTGAACTTCAGATTCTATGGTTAAGAATTTTTACTTTAAACCTATTTCTTTCATGGCAGCAGTGGTTGTCAAACAGCTTTAAACCAGCATAATCTGAACCTCCAGTCCTGACATAGAATATTGTGAAGGAAAGTTTCAATTCTATTAAGGGCATGGAGGCTACGACTATTCCTCCCGTGCAGATTCACCTTCAAAACCTCCCTGTATCCTAAGAAGTCTATGACGTATAGATAGGTATGAATATGCATATTACCAATTTATGTATCTATGTATTGCAATGTCATTCCGAAATGTCGTATATGGCAATTTTTTACATAATATGGTCATTTTTTCATGAATACATGTTGGGTTTAACAAGATAAGGATATTAATGATGAATAACCCGCGTTATCTGAGAACCTATCTTGCGTTTTTTTATGTTGTGCTTTATTAGGATCAGATCAAAAGCAAGATTTTTGAAGACAATTGTATCAGGCTGCTCGGACGAAAAAAAGAGGACATGCTGTTGCGGGTTGTCAGATATACGGGACTGCCTCTATGGTTGTTATGTTCTGTTTTGTTGCAGACTCTTGGGATTTGTAGTATTTGAATTTAATTATTACTGTTAAGGCTGCTGAGTGAAAATAAAGGAAAGAGAAACGCATAATCCTCACCTCTGAAAAATCCTCACCTCTGTGTACCTAATAGAATTGAAACTTTCCTTCACCATAACCAGGACATTTTATATTCTTATTGATCTTTGAACTGCAGTTTCCCTACTCCCTGCTTATCTCCAAAATCTCCTACTAGGTATTCAAAGAGTTGCAGAAATGTTATACATTTAGAATCGTTCCGCGCTCCCGCTACCCAGGTCAAAGACCATTCTGTGATCTCTTCTTAACCTTCTCTGCCAATACATTTGCCAACCATTTCAATATTCTGCTATATTGATCAATGCATAAAGTGCTGGGGATGCGATCCATGTTTGCCAGCAGTTCATATAACCAAGGACAATTGGATGAAATCTTACATCTGATTCATTGGAAGATTGTTCCAGCCATGCCATTGTCTAACAAGGAATTATCCAAATACTTCCAGAATCCTCGAATATTTATGACAACTTTCTTCCTCAAGCTGCTGCACCACAATTTCTCTCCACTAGAGGATATTTGAGTGTGTAGGCAAAAAACATAAAACACGTCAGACTGGTTTATGTCACTCACTCAAAGGACACATTTTAGTGAGAATGCAAGTGAAAGAGGCATTCGGTACACTGTACCCACGCACATTTTTATGTAGCAAAGATGAACAAGTCAACAATCCAAAACTATTACTACATTTAATTGGACTACTTTCTGCTAGATTCCGAGTAGGTTTTAGCTCATGATCACGGGACTCTGAATAGTAATTGATTTTTTTATGGCTAAAGGAGTTAGTAATCTTCATCATTAAATCAATGTATATTGTTCTGTCAGTTTATAGGCAAAACCATTAAGCAATCAAAATGTGTATTGTAGAATTGTAAAATAGAAACGTACAGTATATCACAGACTTCTGTTTTATAGAATTATCATCTGCACCACCTGCAATACAAAAAAGTTAAAATCTCACTTTTTCGTGACAGGCTAAAAAAAGTATTCCAAAGCTAGTAATTTCAGCGTTGACAGCATTCCTATACTCTGAAGCCGAGATCACAAACCTCCCCTCGTCCTATAACAAATCAGTTGTGTAGGTAGCACAAGCAAATACAAAAGCGATGGCCTGCCACTTAAGCAGAATATATATATTCTCATTTTTTAAAAAAATAAAAAAATAGAAAGTGCATAATCAGTTGTGCTGAAGGCTTGTCACAAGGCTGGCAATGGCGTATCCCCGAAAAGCCCAATACTTTAGAAATGGTACTATAGAAACAACTATGTCCGTTATAAATCTTTTTTTGATATAACATTTTATTGTTTTATGAAAGAGAAGGCATATCACAATACAACAAAACAAAAGCACCAAAACCACTCCATGAACCCCACATATGCAAACATTTGACCCATCATAGCAATACAAATCATTGAACCCTTTTTTCGTAACATGGATTGGAACACATCAAGATTTATTTGGGCCGCTCAGCCACTTACAGATCAGTTTTTCAGCAGCCACACAAGTGTCCCTTCCAATGGTCCACTCCCTTTTACTGTAGGGGGTTCCTTTTGCCATGGCGAGCTATGTGAAGCTTCACTAAAAAAAACTCCAACACAAAAAAGAATCCTCTGCACCCTAGAAGCGGCCTAGGCTTCCACCCTTGGATCCGGAACAATAGGGAAACACAGCACTGCAAATGAGTCAAACACTCTTTGAGAGGTGGATCAATGGACAGTTCCATTTCATATGAAAAAAAGTACCCACTGGACCCGCTTATCGGCTGCATGCAGGGCTCTGAGCTCTACCCATCTTCCAGAGTCTGCCTAGGCGATAGTAAATATGGTAAAAGTATTTAAATTGTATCAACTAGAAATTAGAGGAGGTGCCTAACACATGTGCCGCCATCCTAGCCTCTTGCAACTCAACTTCATCTACTTCTTGCACCTCTTACTCCCAGGCCCCTTTCACTTTCACCAAAGGGCCTGAGGAATTGAGGACAAGAGATCCCTATAGCCTTGAAATATCTTC
This sequence comes from Pleurodeles waltl, assembly GCF_031143425.1. Classification (NCBI taxonomy): domain Eukaryota; kingdom Metazoa; phylum Chordata; class Amphibia; order Caudata; family Salamandridae; genus Pleurodeles; species Pleurodeles waltl. The sequence continues at coordinate 522,587,544 of NC_090436.1, forward strand.
ACAACCCTGAGGCTCCATAATCAGCTTAGGCTCTAGTGGGTTAAACTCCAGAACCGCCTCCGGGTCGTCATGATATTCTACAAAGGTGTGATGAAGCTGTGAGACTAAAGCAGGTCAAACTCATCTGTCAATTGTTCAAATTATTTAATGTGATCACAGTTCCAGACATCCCCTAATGTGGAAATACTGATAAGGCCCCACTGCTTAAAAACTGTCAGCTGCGTCATGTGTAAACCTAATGCAGGCTGATAGAAGAGAATGATTCTTAAATTTACTTGACCATTTAATATGTTTTAAAGTCTCCCCTTGTGGCCTGGGAGAGTGAGTTTGGAGGGTAATCTCCACACAACAAGCATAGTGTCCCTAGATTCCCAAGGGTGATCAGCTCTAGCCGGAAGAAGGAACCCTGTCTGTTCCCAAAAACCCGATCTCCATTGGCAACATCTGTGCTGCCCATTTGTACAGCTTGAGATCGAAGATACCTCAAATACAGGGAGGTGCATTTTTGGTATGACAGTCAAGGGAATCCACCCACCCATAAGATTCGTGTGACCATTGACAGGAGGTCAGTGAAGAAAGAAGTTTATAGGGGTATTTTTGTAACACACAGAGGGATCTTGGCAACATGATCATTTTGTATAACGTCATCTTCCTAACAGGTTGATGGACAGTGATGCCCATGATTCAAAGTCTTTGCGAGTTTGCCAAACTATGGGGGCTATATTCTCGTCCCAAGCACTCTGGTAGTCCTGTGTTATAGATATGCATAGGTATTGAAAATGACCGTCCACCACCTAAAAGCAGGTGCTTGCCAGCCATTGAGACAGCATACCCTCTAGTTACATATACATGGGCTTACCCCATTCCAATATTTGCCTTCAGCCCTCCACAGAAACCTGCACCACATGCATAAGCCATTGTGTTGAGGAAAGTGGCGGCTGCACAAAGAGGAACATGTTGTCCGCGTACATAGATAACCTATGGTCTATCATATCTGGCCATTTAAATTTCACGATTTGTGAATTTATCCTAATCCACTGTGCTAAGGGCTCTATAGTCAAGACAAAGAGAAGACGAGGGAACAAGGGTACCCTATTAACTTTAACTGCTGCAAAGGGCGCATCATACAAGGCGTTGAATCTAGGGCCAATATTCATTTTCTGCAGTACATGGATCAGAAAGGGCAAAAAAGTAATTCACCTTTTCTCTATTTATGCTACTTCTCTACCTACCACTTTTTCTACATCACCTACCTCCTTCCCTCTTCTTCACATCTCTACCTATACTGTCTCTTTAAGACTAGGTTCAGCTCCTGTGTCCTGCACATCACATTTCTCCAATTTATCAGGGTGAAAGGTAATTGTCTAGCCAAGTACACACATATAAAAAAGAGAGGAGAGTCAAGGAAGGGGAAGACAAACTAGGATAAAGTTATTCGATTTTAACCAATGAAATGATGAAAATCCTCAGAGCATCACTTTGATTTTCACTGTTGCATCAGGAACGGCAAAACTGATGATTGATATGTTTGCAATTACAACTATTCAGCAACTAGAGCTACAATTTCAAGATCTATATGCCTATGTCTTATTTTAATACTATGCCCTAGTCCACTAAACACTCACTTCCTCTCATGGAAGGGAAGCAGTTTCCGTTTCGTTTGTTCCATAGTTCTCTGTTGAGTATGCGGGGTATGGTTCTGATACCAGCCCTAGGGGCGGTTGGAGTTGGGAATTCTTTTTGTGGGCTTGATGTTTTGCTCATGAACGCTCCATTGACAGTACTGAAGAACAGAGTCCCATAGCAGGGATACGGCTGGTTCAGAGGGGGCTCAAAAACATGAACTCAGGTGCTTGGTGGCTGCCATAGCGGGGGAGATTAGAGCAGGGAACCGTGGGCAGATCTCACATTTTTCTGCACATGCAAAAAGTCTTGACCAGATTACTACAACTTTGTGACGTGGAATGTGAGGGGAATGGGTCACCCAAGCATGCTCTAGAAGCAACGCTCCTATAGCAAGTCTCTAAAAACACACCTCACCAAAAGGAGAGCCACTACTTATTGGCATGGTGGAGGGGGGGCAACTTTATTACACCAAGAATTCGGCCTACACCAGTGTGGTCCTCATTTGGGGCCAACCAGGGCTCAAGTTTCAGGTGGAGACCTACAAGGAGGACCCTGAGGGACGACACATATACCTGAACAGGCACTTAGAAGGATCCCCCAACACATTCCAACATGACTCGGACAGCACCCCTCCATACACAGATCAACTATATGGAATACTCTTTGATGGAACCAAGGCTGGTGGGATAGGACTTTAATTATGTGATTGATCCCACACTGGAAAGCCACCCTCCTGCCCCCTTCCCGGGCACACAGGTGCAAAGCATTTCAGCCAGTCTAATGGCCTGGGTGCATGGGTGGAATATCCATGACACCTTGCATCATTTGCACCTGCAGAATACAATATTCTCTTTTTTTCCACATACGCATCATCCACACATGAATACATATGTTTTTCACCTCTCAACATCTGGTAGGTGCAGTACGCAACGCGAAATACCTTCTGAAAACCACTTGGGCCACAATCCGCTAATAGTAACATTGTGCTGGGTCCCACATGAACACACGTCTCCACCTGACGTTTACAGTGCTTAGCAATGGAGGACGCCGTATATCACAGCACTTTTGCAGGAAAAAATGAGCATCACTTCAAGGCAAACACAGGCACAGCATCAGAGCGTTTATGAAATAGGACGCATTCAAGGTCATATCCGTGACATATGCATAAAGAACTCCAACGGGGTATGCACCACACTACGTGATCACATAATGCACACTGAAAGTGAGCCACGGCCACTTGTACTCTGTTTGGCGCCAGACATGGATGCCCATCAGCCACTGGAGCAAAAGGGCAGACAACATACCTATGCACAAAGCTATCCCAACATGATTACAAGTAATATCCATCAAGCAAACATGGGGAGGAAGTTAAGGTAGGGAGGTTACTCGCAGGGCTGTTACAAATTGCTCTTTAAACATGGGGGTGACCCACTAGACAGGGCCTCGTATCGCTCACTGTCACTGCTCAGTCTAGATAGCAGGATCCTAGGAAAAATCCTCCCAAATTGTATCCTACTGTACTTGCCCACCCTGGTGCGCCCAGATCAAAACAGGTTTGTATCAGGTACAAGTATTTCCCCTAACATAAGGCACTTAGGGCCACGTGTCTGAAGCATTTTGCACATCGCAAACGGCGAATCAGGCCGTTTGCGATGTGCAAAATGCAATTTGGGATGTACAGACCCATTTTTGCGATTCTGTAAACTATTTACTGAATCGCAAAAAGTGTTTGCGAGTCGCAATTAGGAAGGGGTGTATCCTTCCTAATTGCGAGTTGTAGTCCCATGTATGATTGTTTTGTGACCGCGAATGCTGTCGCAAAACAATCGCAGTTAGCACCAGTTTTAAGATGGTGCTAACCCAGTCGCAAACGGGAAGGGGTCCTCATGGGACTCCTTCCCCTTTGTGAATGGCAGCGAAAACATTTTTTCACAGCAGGCAGTGGTGCCACGGACCACTGCCTTCTCTGAAAAGATGAGAAGAAAACATTTCTTTTTTTGTTTCTGAAATGCATCTCATTTTCCTTTAAGGAAAACGGGCTGCATATGTATAAAAAAAATAAATAAAAAAACCTTTATTTAAAAGCAGTCACAGATATGGAGGTCTGCTTTCTCCAGCAGGCCACCATCCTTGTGAGGGAGGCCATTCCCAATGGGGTCACAAATTGAGACCTACCTCATGAATATTCATGAGGTAGGTCATTTGCGACCCCCTTGCGAATCGCAAACAGTGTCATTGACATTGTTGAACATAACATTTTGCGACTTGCAAAACCTATATTTCGAACATGTGGCCCTTAGTTCACACAATGAATGGTCTACCAACTGCTCTGCCTGGTGCTGTCGCAGTCTCCATAGATACGGAGAAGGCATTTGGATGCTTTTTGTGGGTATACTTTTTCATGGTACTGGATTGCATGGGTCTCGGCACTGAAATAACTTAAAATATTGCACACAAATCCTGTGGCATGAGTCTGAATCGAGAAAGAGTATCCTAACCTCAGGAATATACACAGAGGCACCAGGCAGGGGTGCCTGCTCCCGCGGCTGCTTTTTGCAGTGGCAATGCAGGATACACCAGGAAGGCCGCAGACTTGGGATACAAAGAGCAACGCACAATCATGCCATATCTTTATATGCACACAATGTCCAAATATATCTTTCACCTCAGGATTAGCGCTGATCATGGCAGCTCTAGGTTTCTTTGAGAGCTGTCTGGCCTCCTGGTCAATGAGTACAAGCCCTGGGTATTACCACTGTTCGAATGTCGAGTGCTTTCATCGGGGAGGGAAGAGCCATTTCAGATGCCAGTCACTCAACACAGGTTTGTTTAAGTACCTAGGTGTACACTTATATAGGAACCTGAGCACAGTCTGAGAGAGCGACACTGGCAGAATTATGTTGGCCCAGACGTAATTGTCAATGTTCTGTAATATCAAAAGAGGGCCCCTGGCACAGATACATGTGAGCAGCCAAATAGGGTAAAGGACACCAGGTAACCAGACGAAAACAAGGGTTTCCTCCAAAAGCTCAATGAAGGAAAAAACCTCTTACCAGAATTGCCAAACCAATCACACTGGAGCTAGAAATATGATATAAAGGGCTAGAATATGTTCAGAAAGCTATTTTATTAATTCCAAATCCTATCACTTTTTCACAATTCTTATTAAAAAAATATAATGCAAAACCGGAAAAATCACATATATTTTGGTCACAGAAAACACTCTTTCAAGCCACTAACAATTGCGAGCATTCGATCCCAACAGTACCAGACATATCCAAATCCTCAATCATAGACCAGCATATAAAAAATGCAAAAATCCATTTGACATAAAACAAAAATGGTTGCACATATTGTGAGGTCACTCCTTTTGTACTAAAAAGCCCCGCTGATTCTTTCAACATTGATGGGCCCTAAACAAACATTTCAGTAAGCAGTATGTTAAAGTGCCATCACATCATCTTAGTTCTCGTCGATGTTCTGGCAGTGATTATTGCTGTGCCTCATGAGTACAATAGCAGTGGCAAAGATGGTGGCTCTGCCACAACTGCTTTACTTGTTTGCTAATCTTCTACCGTCACTACGCAAGTCCATATTTCAGGAAATCAGTACGTGGCTCTCTGGCTTAATACTGGTACAGGGAGTGCAGAATTATTAGGCAAATGAGTATTTTGACCACATCATCCTCTTTATGCATGTTGTCTTACTCCAAGCTGTATAGGCTCGAAAGCCTACTACCAATTAAGCATATTAGGTGATGTGCATCTCTGTAATGAGAAGGGGTGTGGTCTAATGACATCAACACCCTATATCAGGTGTGCATAATTATTAGGCAACTTCCTTTCCTTTGGCAAAATGGGTCAAAAGAAGGACTTGACAGGCTCAGAAAAGTCAAAAATAGTGAGATATCTTGCAGAGGGATGCAGCACTCTTAAAATTGCAAAGCTTCTGAAGCGTGATCATCGAACAATCAAGCGTTTCATTCAAAATAGTCAACAGGGTCGCAAGAAGCGTGTGGAAAAACCAAGGCGCAAAATAACTGCCCATGAACTGAGAAAAGTCAAGCGTGCAGCTGCCACGATGCCACTTGCCACCAGTTTGGCCATATTTCAGAGCTGCAACATCACTGGAGTGCCCAAAAGCACAAGGTGTGCAATACTCAGAGACATGGCCAAGGTAAGAAAGGCTGAAACCACTGAACAAAACACACAAGCTGAAACGTCAGACTGATTTTTATAAGGTTTTATGGACTGATGAAATGAGAGTGAGTCTTGATGGGCCAGATGGATGGGCCCGTGGCTGGATTGGTAAAGGCCAGAGAGCTCCAGTCCGACTCAGACGCCAGCAAGGTGGAGGTGGAGTACTGGTTTGGGCTGGTATCATCAAAGATGAGCTTGTGGGGCCTTTTCGGGTTGAGGATGGAGTCAAGCTCAACTCCCAGTCCTACTGCCAGTTCCTGGAAGACACCTTCTTCAAGCAGTGGTACAGGAAGAAGTCTGCATCCTTCAAGAAAAACATGATTTTCATGCAGGACAATGCTCCATCACACGCGTCCAAGTACTCCACAGCGTGGCTGGCAAGAAAGGGTATAAAAGAAGGAAATCTAATGACATGGCCTCCTTGTTGACCTGATCTGAACCCCATTGAGAACCTGTGGTCCATCATCAAATGTGAGATTTACAAGGAGGGAAAACAGTACACCTCTCTGAACAGTGTCTGGGAGGCTGTGGTTGCTGCTGCACGCAATGTTGATGGTGAACAGATCAAAACACTGACAGAATCCATGGATGGCAGGCTTTTGAGTGTCCTTGCAAAGAAAGGTGGCTATATTGGTCACTGATTTGTTTTTGTTTTGTTTTTGAATGTCAGACATGTATATTTGTGAATGTTGAGATGTTATATTGGTTTCACTGGTAATAATAAATAATTGAAATGGGTATATATTTTTTTTTGTTAAGTTGCCTAATAATTTGCACAGTAATAGTCACCTGCACACACAGATATCCCCCTAACATAGCTAAAACTAAAAACAAACTAAAAACTACTTCCAAAAATATTCAGCTTTGATATTAATGAGTTTTTTGGGTTCATTGAGAACATGGTTGTTGTTCAATAATAAAATTAATCCTCAAAAATACAACTTGCCTAATAATTCTGCACTCCCTGTAATGAGTTGACACAGGGCAGCCCTGGAGAACCTGTACCCCCTACTAGATGATGGCGGGTAAGGGGGAACTAGACCTAGAGGCCTGGTGTAGTATTGCCATTCTTGTAATGTGTGACGTTTCCATTATTGTTTCTTTTATGTGAAATTGTAGTTTTGTTTGGTATGCTCCTAGCCTCCCTCTTCTATTGCACTGTTGTAATGTACTGAGGGGAAATTCTAGAATGGAATTCGGGAAGGAGAAAGGAAGATGGGAGGTAGGACGCTGTTATGTGGTTGGAGCTTCTTTTAATGAATATGAATGTCAATAAACACTACTATAATTACTAAATTACTTCAAGAATAATTCTTCGTTGGTGATTTCTATGTTGTACATGATATCCACTACAATCTGGCAGTCCGGCTGCAAGGGCTGATAATTGACTGGCACCGGACGTGCTGCCGGAGGCCACCTACCTCTGGCCTACAATGAACCACACAAACATCCTGTCCCACACAATGGGCCCCCTCCAGCAAGCATACTTCTGGTGCATGTGATCAGACACTGCTGGGCCAGGTGTCTTTGGGGCCAGCGGTGTAGAATGGCTTACCCATAAGACCTGCCCATCTGGTGCCTGGACACTCGGGTAGGGACACGTTTCACCTGGTGACAGTGACCTGGCAGAGCACTGACAACCCTAGGACACTTATAAGAATCAGGGACGCCACTCTCTTTTGTGGTAGTTTACGAAGAACAGGCGCTCTTGCCGGGGCAATTTCCCTCATATGCCGTCATCAGGAGCACGATAATTGACACCTGGGGTAGCCCCAGAGCGAAGCCTACTACTGACATGACACTTCATACACTCTTACACTGGGGCTCCAAAACACAACTTATTTTTAACATGTACAGAGCAATATGTGCAGAGAACGCAGCAGTGCTGCCCAACCTCCACCTGTGCTGGAGTCAGGATCTTTAGCTTGAACTAACGAATCGGAACTGAGCCCAAATTCTGGCCCATATGTACAAGAGCTCCAGGAATGCGTGTCTAAAATGCCTACATTATATTTATATGCACTGCACATAATGTATTTAACCCGGCAAGATTGCATTGTATATTTCTATTGCTTATTTCCAACCATTTTGCATGAATGTCCAAGATGTAGACCAGAGCACGCAGCTTTGTTTCACATGACTTGGCAACGCCCCATGCTGCAACCCTACTGGAATGAGATATGTACTTACATTATGCAGATCGCAGGAAGACACCACCTCAACTCACTGAAGACATGTTTATTGGGCATGGGCATTAGCACTGGTGCGACAGACGATAGCGATGCACTGGAAGGCAACTACTGCCCTACCCATAGCCACAAGGAAGCTCGAACACTGAAAATGGGAACAGATTGAGGACGGGTTGGTCCACAGATTGCACATTCGAGCGGGTAAAATCTAGCAATTTACAGCATGGGACACCATAGTACTAGCTCTGGAGCAGGGATCTGATCTGTAACCTCCTTACCGGGTACACATCGCACTATGGACACAATAGGATAAGCGCAGTGTATCAATGTGAGCTGAGGAGTCACCATCCTTGCACTCTCACCACTTATACCCAATCCAGGTGCACAGCTCCGTACACACCACCCGGACAACAGACAGATAATCACTGCCCCAAGACATCAACATCGCCCATATCTTAGCTGGAACACCAACAAGTCCACTACTTACTTACAAGTTGTCACTAGGGAGTTTGCCCAACCACGCTATCGATCACGATTTAACATGTTCCACTAGCACTGACAGGCTCTGTAAAAGTCGAGATATGATGAATATGTCTACAATGTGCAAAGCCGGATAGAACTATCAACTCACACCTGGCCACCATCCAGAAGAAGCTTCAAGCAACCTCTTTACTCAAGTTTACTCAAGTTATAAGAGGACGTAGAGGTAAATTCACAAGAAAATACTAGAGAACATGAAGAGTATAACAAGGATGTCTCTTGTCTCCACCATTTTGCTATCCAGAACTACCATGGTTGACTTGGTGGACCCAAACAAAGCAGATGCTGGCAGGAATTTCTTCACGGCTGTGGAACTATATTGGGCAGCCCCTCAAATGCTTCTCCTAATGGTCTTGGGCACGTAAAATGGTTTTCCTGACAGTAGAGCTAGCAGTAGATCCAGCAGTGGGAAAACTGGGAGACTGGGAGCAGGGAAGCAGGATACATGCCAATTTCTTTACAGCTGTCCCATTCTAATTCTCCTCTATGAAAGATCCTTAATGGCTTTTACCTTCACAACATGTCAGCTTGACATTACCATGTGGCTTTGAAATCCAAACTTGCATCTATGTACAGACACTAGTTCAGATTACATACATCATACACATGTATTCTCAAAACCGTAGGTGTGACCTGGTCTAAACACAATAGCTCAGTTGCCTTTTCCTTTGATGGAGCAAAACTACCCTGTCCCGACCTATTTTACTGCTTCCTGGTTTTGTAACGTCATCCACATTAACTCAATTAATGACTCCTGGATTGCCAGTCCCCTTTTGCCATAAAATCCTGCTGACACACGGGTCTGAGGCATGAAATGCTACATTAGAGCCACATTCTGAATATGACACGGGTCCCTGAGACGTCTTCCACAGTAAGCCTGGGGCACACCTGGTTAGTGAGATGGAACAAGAGAAATATTAACACTGAGCACCCTCACAATATATTCCAACGGGGTCTAAGCAGCTGACTAAAAAGCCTTTTCTAGGAGTGGTTAAGACATGCGGCTAGAAAACCAAATAATTTAGAAACTTAAACTTTAAGCATGGGTAGATCTCGTGCTAGTTTAGGACTTTCGAAGGAGTGTCCGAAGAATTGAAAATTATTGAAATGGAAATGAGAAGAACACCAGCAGAGTCATGACGGGATTTTTGAAGTTCTTTTGGCATTCCTTTTACCCCTCACGTCTGTACACCTACAAAGGGCATGGTGGTTCATGCACAAATGCTGCAGAAGATGTATTGAATGTCCCATTTTCTCAGGTGCCCGTAGGAATGGGAGGCAAACATTGAGCATATTGCACAAACAAAGCTACCGTAAAAGGCATAATGAATTCCACGTTTTTCTTTTCTAAAACTGTATACAATGAGCGGTTTGTGCACATATGGTAGGAAAACAGGCTTGACAAATCAGTGTATGTAATTTGTGATGTGTAATAAATGCACGCACAGATCTGAAATGCCTGGTGTTGTTACTTGGCAAATTTATGGTGCCCAACCTAGTAGTGTTGCATCGCAGCACTTTTCGGTAATCAGACGGTGTTATTTCTTTTTTTAATTATAAACTTTACTGATTTTCAATCCTCGTATACAGTACTAAAGATATAATATTGCATACAACTTTTTGCATAACCCATTTTGTTTTTCTTAACTCCCTAATGTTACTGAACATACATATAAACTCATATTTTCAGATTATGTTTCCACAGATTGGTATTATACACTGTGTAATTCAAGGCGGTCGATAGTTTTGGGGGCGGGGGGCTCTATCAGAGTTGCAAGCATCACTGCCCAGTCTGCTAAATCTTCTGTTAATAGATGTCTCTCCTGAAAGCTTTTATGTGCTGTTCACCTGTTATCTGAGGGTGGCTTCTCAGTCACTTGCCATATTTCTTATCCAGATCGGAATCTGATTCGGGTAATGAGATATACATATTTGCGAATCACTCAAGCAGTTGCAAGCTTCTACCCATGCCATCGTTTACATGGGGACCTGTTTGCTTATCTGAATCAGATCAGTTGCGTAATGGAACTTGAGGGCACCCCTACATGGTGCCCCTCCCCCCGGACTCAGTCAGAAGCTGTGCTGAGGGGGGTTCTGGCCCTTCGTAGCAAGATGGCTGCAGGGGTCAATGTTACGCCATAGAATCAGATCCCTTTGTGTAGCATGCTTTTGTGAAAAGAAAACTGCCAACCTAATGAAGAATCGAATATTTATGAGTGTAGGGAGGGTACTGGGTGAGCAACCGGGTCTAACAAAGTGTTGAACTCTAGGGGGTGATCTGAAGACTCAACTCATTCACCTCAAGACATTCCCCTGTGGGCACTGGGAAAGGCTGTGCATTTAGAAGGGGTGGCATCTTTGCTCAAAACTGCCTGGCAATCTGCCTCAGGACCCACTCTGTATGATGTGGTACCGAATTCCCATAGGACCTGCTTTGGTAGTCCCCCCTTCGGCTGTGCCTTGCATGGCTCTTTGACACACTACTTGGCATGAATGCATAAATGGATGTATTTATGTATCGTGATTCCCTGTAGAGGGCCAGCACGTGGCCAAGACGCTCTTTACCACTGCACCCTTGCCAAAAATGTGGTGCCATTTAAATCTGTCATGAAAGTCTTACATAGCATTAAAAACATAATAACAGCTCTTCTAGCAACATAGTTCTCCTTAAGCTTTGGCACTAATCGTGAGCAGAGTTCTTCACCAGATTCAGGAGGCACACTTGTGACCTCCGCTGAGCAATTCTGAGGTCCAGCTATTCATAGCCATTATCATACGATGAATTTGCTATCAGTGAGTGCCTCCACTTTGTGAACAGACCAGCTCACTGTCACTTTCAGTCCCACCTAATCAAACTGTGAGACTGCAGAGACAGGAGGGACCCTTGAGGACTTACCATGTTTTAGTTTCAAATTTAAGAGGCCTAGAGAGAAAAACTCTACTGCATAAGGAAAACTACAAAATGAAGGCTCTTTTTGTGCCCACATAATAAAAAAATCCTTGAGTGGCACTAGAGTGTTAGACATCCTGTGGCAACAGGAAAAAACCTTACCATGACTGGTAGTTTAGACACTAGATGGGCATCCAGAACTGGAGGTATGCAGTCGACCTGAGAAACTAACGCACTAAACCACAGATACTGGGGGGGGGGACGCTTACAAACGGCCCTTGTTGTTATGTAATCGATTAGCTAATGTGCTCCACAGAGATGTCCCTTACCAGAAATGCTACCTCCTCTAACCTCTCACATTGCAGTGATGTATGTAAAATCAGCCTGTTTCATGTACGAAGTATAAATCAAGCATAAAAATATAGATAGAGAGGCTAGTTAACCATTTTGAAAAGAGGTTCACTTTGTGGTAAACACCATCTACAGCAGAACCTAGATGTCTTCCAGTAAGAATTTGTTCTAAAGCTGGTAGAACACCTGTCCGGGGACTCCTCACAGGAATCACCTATGTGGGAAAACAACGGGTCAATCAGAAGTGCTGAAGTGAGAAGCGTGGTGGTCCAAGCTACTATGGCAGGACCTTTTGACCCTCCACATATACTCCAATTAATTCATACAGTTTTGTACCTCTACGTTTTTCAGGACAATAAAGGGACCAAAGTATTCAATAAGCAAAATAAAAAAGCAAAGAAAAAATAAATGATTTGACTCGGCAGGCAATCAGTCACGAAATATTTATGAATCAGTTCAGAATGATATGCACTAAATATATTGCACATAATGATCTGTATATTTTCTTAATTAAAACACTGAAATTTCCCAGCACAGCAAAAGAGGCGTTCTCCGTTTGCTGTGGATTTGCAACATATGTTGACAATGGTTTGAGCCTGCAACTGCAGCCACAAATCACTGACCCGCTCCCAACCCCTGAGCTTGGGTAGTAATCAATTCTTAAAGAGGAAGTTGTCCCTTTGGGACAGATTTGTTTTTTGGGGAACAGTATCAGCGGCCTCAAGGAAGCATAGAGTGGTCAAAAGGACCACGACCTACTCCCCCTGATGTGCTGTAAATAGGAAAAATCATTTTCTAAAAGCAGCACCTGTACAAGTAATGGCCAGCAGCTGCTTAAAAAAATGTATCCCCTTTCGGAATGCAAATGCAGGGATGTAGATCTGCCAACCATTGAAGGACTCATTTGCTGCATTTGCAGCCAATCACAGGGAGTATAAATTGTGACCCCCCCAATTAATATCTATTAGGTAGTCCATTTTGTGATCTCTTGGAGTGGACAATTTGCGTAGTGAGCTGTTAGTACAGAGGTTACACAGCCAGTGAGCAAATTGAACATTCCTGGTTTATAAATGGAAATAGTAGACGGGTGGCCGGGCGGCCGATGGAGTGAGGCAAAAAAACCCAGAGCTCCGAGGAACCTGCCCCCACCCGACCTATCCGGCGGCTGTAAAGCCCTCCATGGGGACCCCATCTGGCATATGAGAGCTCGGGGAGCCCCGGGAGGTGAAAACTGCAAAAAGCGGACTGCAGGGAGGTCCTACATAGCAGGAAGCGGAAGGCCCGGGATGCCTCGAGGGCTTCCATGATGGTGCCGCCACGGCTCGGTGGCTCTAAGGCCCTGCAGTGTGGCGAGAGAAGGATAGCCGGGATCGGGGGAGCCCACGGGGAGACCCGGGAGCTGGTGCCTCGGGTGAAGCACAGAAGCCGGCAACATTGGAGGCGCTGCCCGCAGGGAGGTGAGGTGTGGCCGCAGGCTTTGGAGAAGGGGGCCCGCAGTGGTGGAGAAGTAGGCCCGCGGCGGGAGTAGAGCGGTGCCCCCCCTCCATTTCACCGACTATTGCTTACGGGGGGTTGTATACCTGCTTTTCCCCTTTTTCTAATCCACGTAGCCCAAGAATAAAAAACAAGGAAACAAAGGGAAAAACGCCTGGATTTAATTAAAGTTGGGGGGCCCCTCCGCCGGCTAGGAGATAGCGGGGGACCCTGAAGATTGAATGTGGGGAGAATCGGCACATCAGGGGGGGATCATCCCTGTCCCCTCCCCCCGTATACCCTAACCAGAAGCAACAGACCTATTCAAAGGGGGAGAGAAGCAATTAGAAGGAGGACGAAAGAGGACGTGAGGGCCTGGCCGGTAGTTTGACCCCTGAGATGGAGGAGAGCATGGGCCACCTCTGACGGCCTGCCTGGAGAACGCACAGGGTGACATCCTAAACTCAACGGGGTGACCCACAGCACTGGTGGGACCCCTAGCTAAAGACGGCCTGCGTGCACTGGACAGAAGGCCTGCGGACAAGGCCAGTAACGTATGTGGGGCCCACAAGGACAAAAGGAAAAATGCATGCCAGGCGGGAAGTAGAGACCACGCAGTCACAGTTGGTCTATTGCTGCGGTTAACTGAGAGCACCTGGAGAGGGCAGAAGGGCACCCTTTTCCTCCGCACTAGCAATCAATGAACTCCATAGTCATGGGGAAGGCTACTAAAAAAATGAGAAATCACGATGGACGACCGGATGAGAGGCCTCCAGGGAGCTGATTTCGAGATGCGGGGGGCCAACTGCATCTGGAGAACATGCACCCCACTCTCACACTTCAAGATGTGATGCAGGCAATTGCGACATCTCAGGGAAGCTTTAGAGCAGAAAATAGATGCTACGAGCACCGATCTGGGACTTCTACGCGATGATCATAGACGCTTTGCTGAATGAGTGACAGCGGCAAAAAGAGAATTATCAGAGACGACACCTGCGGTAACTGTGGCCAGCAATAGACTGAACGAAGGAGAAAGACGGCTGAAGGTACTGGAGGCTAGCGCGGAAGATGCTGAAAACAGAGCCCGCTGCAACAACATCCGAATAGTGGGCCTCCCAGAGAAAATAGAGAAATGTGATCTGACGGACTACCTGGAGGCATGGATCACTCAGGAGTTAGTGCCAGAAGGGCTTTCTCCATTCTTTGCTTTTGAAAGAGCTCATCTGGTGCCAACTACAGCGCCCCCTCCAAGAGCACCACCACGCGCAATAATGGCAAAACTACTACATTTTAGGGATTGTGATCTTATCCTGCGGCGCGCGTGCCAAAACCTCACTTTGGTAATTGAAAAGCATAAAGTGCACATATTCCCTGACTTTTCTAAAGAAGTACAACAGGCGGCCTTCAGCACAGTGAAAAAGAAGCTGTGAGACCTAGGAGTGGAATATTCTATGCACTTCCCAGCCCAGCTCCGAGAGATCAACCCAACAGGAGGACAGTTCTTTCTTGCTCCACAGGAGGCGTGGACAGGGCCCCAGTGAGGAGCAGCATGCTGGGAAGAGAAAACGCTGTGCACGATCCCAGAGGAGGGGGGGATCCGTAGTAACGGGATCCCCCCAGCAGAGGAGGTGCAGCAAGAAAAACCTGAAAGCGGTTAAAGAGGTGGCTTCTATCAGCGGAAATAAACCTGGAGTACGGGTACTCCCACTGCCAAGCGTCAACACAAACGCCAGTTCAGACTCGGACAATGACTTGAGTATATCCCTACTCTTTAGCGAGGGCCTTCATGTGGTGAACCCCTGCTCAGCTGAGGATCTAATATAACTTGATATATTGATTATGAGCGTGGTAATGAAATGCCTGCTAGGGGGACGTACACTGGTGAAATATTTTCCTAAAGAGTTGAGTGCAGGTTAAGAGAGAGGAAAAAGAAAGAAAAGAAGAGAGAGGGGAAAAAGGAGAAGAATTTTTTTTTTCTCTTATCCTAAATCTGTCCCCGGGATGGTGGGCCACAAGATATTGCAAGCAAAATGATAGCAGCAGCTGGGTGGGGGTTGGATTCCTTGAGAGCTGACCACTGCCTTGATGCCTCCCTCAGAAGTTTTCTACTGAGATAGAACTGTTGCTTAAATTGACGTTTGGATGGGGAGAATGTTTCTTTCTGTCCTGGTAAATGGGAGTTTGGTAGTTTATTATTCAGATTTAGTTGGGGAATGTTGGGATTTACCGCCGGTGTGGAAAAGATCAACAATATATGTTGGGCTGAGGAGGGGAGTTCTGCATACCATACAATGGCAGGTGAAGGAGAATGTCCACTGCCTGACTGAAACTCTATACCCCTCATGGAATGACCAAAAAGTTATAAGATAATCTCCTGGAATGTTAGGGGAATACATACACTGGCTAAACGATCTAGGGTGTTTACATACCTACAGAGACGGGGGTGGACACTGCATTCCTGCAAGAAAGGCACATAACTGCCAAAGAGGGCGTGGCCTTGCAGAAACGCTGGCTAGGGCAACTGTACTGCACTAAATTATCTGCTTTTGCGTGGGGAGTTCTAATATGGATCCGGGCAAGCATGCCTTTTTCGCTGGTGCCTGTTGAGGTGGACCCTGAGGGGAGATATGTAGCAGTGATGGGCAGGCTGGACGCTCATGACATTTCACTGCTTAACATTTACAGCTCCAATATACACCAGCCCCTCTTCTTTGACCAACTGTCTATACGTTTACCTCATATATTAATGAGCAGGGTAGTCTTAGGGGGGACTTTAATTGCGTACTGGATCCTGAGATGGATGGGTCTCATCCCCCCTTGCTGGACTCACCTGTGCGCAAGATGGCGAAGGCGTTGAAAGACTGTCAGGAACACTGGGGACTCTGGGATAGCTGGTGCACACTTCACCCCCTAGAAAAGGACTACTCCTTCTTTTCCAGCATACATGAGCTTCATGTCTGCGTAGATTTTTTCCTATGCTCTCCAGAAATCCATATCAAAATAGCGGGGTCGAATATCATGCCCACACACTATCAGATCATAACCCAGTGCTGCTTAGATTGTCTTGGAGAAAACCACTCTCGCCGATACCAAGCTGACGACTGAACCCGGAGATGTTGGATGATCCCCCCTTTCGGGAAAAGACAAGACAGCAAATAGTGCATTATTTTGACAAAAATGAGGGCACGGTATCAGACTCTCAGACAGAGTGGGAAACGTTCAAGGTGGTGACTAGAGGACAGTGCACCTCGGAGAGGGTTGGGGTTCGCGCCACCTTGCTAAAGGACATTAGGGATGTGGAAATTAAACTATGATCTTTAGAATTAGATAGACCGGGCCATCCAGAACTTGAACCGCGACTGCAGGAGGTCAGGGAGCAAGTAGCGGAGCACACAGAACGTCTCTGCTCCTTTGATTATAAGGCTTTTATTCCACGGCAACATAATGAAGGGGATCGGGAAAGTAAACTTTTGGCTTGGCTTACGAACCCAGGGCGAAGTGCCTCCCCAATAGTGAAAATAAACTTGAGCTCCGGGACGCCCCTGGAATCCCAAGAAGAAATAAATGCCCACTTTGTGGCTTTTTACTGCACCGTATATTAAAACAGACCCTTAGCTGACCCCACCTTACGAACTAGATTTTTGCAAGATGTCACTGTTCCCTGCCTGGGTCATGATGATGCAGTAACACTGGGGGAAGAGATGACTGTGCCCGAAGTACTGGGGGCCATTAAGAAAATGGCCCGAGGCAAAGTGCCAGGATCGGATAGATTACCAATTGAATTTTATAGCATTTACTCAACAGAATTGGCTCAGAGACTCGTGAAGATGTTTAACGAGGCACATGCCCTCGGCCACCTGCCTCCGACTAGCAGAGAAGCAGTGATTATCCCTTTAATTAAGCCAGGAAAAGAGGCCTCAGAAGTGGGAGTGTACCAACCACTCTCCATGCTGAATGTCGACTATAAGATCCTGAGTAGTATCCTAGCCTCCTGACTTCTCCCCTTTATGCCCAAGGTAATCCACCCCGATCAATCAGGTTTTATTCCCAAACGCAACATGGCAGCTAACATTAGACGCCTCACAGCTACACTAGTGGATACCTCATATGACAGAACAACTGCTGCTATATTATCGATAGACATTTAAAAGGCGTTTGATAGCCTCGAGTGGGACTTCCTCTATGAAGCCATGACTTTTATGGGACTCGGGCAGAGATTTGTGGCCTGGACGAAGCTCTTATATACTAGACCCACAGCCAGGGTGCGGACGGGGCAGACTGTCTCAAAGGGCTTTGGGGTAGAGCGAGGTACAAGACAGGGGTGCCCACTATCCTCCTTGCTCTTCACCATCTCCATGGAGCCCTTGGCGGTGATGGCCCTGTCTGGAGCTCATTTTGAGGGAATTCTGGCAGGGGAAGACATACAGCGTATTGCCTTATACACTGACGATCTGCTATTGTTCCTATGGGACACCAGAAGAGATCTGTGGAGTGTGCAATCCCTGTTGGACCAGTTTGCGGAGGTCTCTGGACTTAAGGTAAATTGGTCCAGAACAAAATTGTTTCTCATTGAGGAAAGTGAGATACCGGTTGGCCTGCCCAGGAATTAGGAGGTGGAGCCCCATGGTTTATCGTACACCTGGGGGTCAAAATATATCAAACTGTTCAGGACATGTTTGAGGGTAATTACGGGCTAGTCCTTCGTACCCTGAAGACTTCTAAAGCCTTTTGGCAAACATTGTCCATTTCAGAGACGTGCAGAATTTCTCTCTTGAAAATGGTGGCACTGCCACGCTTGTTGTACCTCTTCAGCACACTCCCTCTGTGGGTGCCCCAATAGTATTTTAAAGAGCTAATCTCACTTAGCACGGCATTTATAAGGGACAGGGGATGGTGGCGAGTGGCAAATACCACGCTCCGGTGACCGGTACGGCAGGGAGAACTGGCAGCTCCGAATTTTTTATTGTATTATTGGGCAGCTCAGCTGCAGTGGCTGGCCAGATGGATAACAAGTAGGCAGCAACAAGATGTTCCCTCAGATGGGTTTACTCTAACATATCGGGTGCTTCTAGGGCTGATCCCGAGAACTGAGGCACCTGCTGGAATAGACCTGCAGGCCTTTAAGACCATGCAGAAGTGCTAGAGAGCAATCATGAAAAGATCAGAAACTCAATTGCCATACTCCCCGGAACTACCCCTTTCAGTCTTGCCGTTACTGAGGGGAGGACGGAATTGGAATGTCTTGGGGGCATGGAAAGCATCAGGGGTAACTAAATTGGGTGACTTGTTCCGAGACAGGGTCCTAACCACATTCGAAACATTCAGTGCGGAATTTAATCTTCCAGTAGGTCAGTTTTTGAGTCATAGGGCAGCACTGACAATCATACATAGGCATTGGAGAATGGTAGATACAGAACCGCGCACGCATGCATGCTGTTCTTATGTCCTACTGGCAACCGGGACAGTAAAATTGATTACTTGCCTCTATCTGCATCTACAAGAGGAGACTCTTCGACCCATAGATGGGGTACGGACCAAATGGGAGGAAGACTTGGGTACCTCTATATCAGAGACCGATTGGGAGGGCATTCTGGATAGAATGCCAAGAACCTCTAGGAATGCCCGATTTAGGCTCATCAATTTCTTTATTTTGCACAGAGCATATTTGTACCCAGAAAGGATCATTAGATATTTTAATACACAAAAAACTGCTTGCTACTGCTGTAAAGAGATGGGGGGGTCCTTTATTTACATGATGTGGGCATGCCCCCTTCTAAATCAGTTCTGGACACAAGTTGTAACATGACTTGCAGATGTTATCGAAAAAACGATCTTACTCACGCCCGCCCATTACTTGTTACACTGGTACCCACACACTGCTAAGAACAAAACCACCAGTAGATTTCAGGACCTAGGGCTGTCATTAGCTAAGAGGCAAATCACGAGAAAATGGAAAAACCCTACAGGCCTTTCTCTGCTGTCCTGGTTAAAGGAACTGGGGAAACGGGCCAAATGTGAGGGGACCCTACTGCGTAGAGAGACACACAAGGGGACAGGAACATTGGAAAATGCAAGAGCTTGGGAACTTCTGGCGATGGCCCTCAGGAAGCATAGAAAGAGATCAAAAACCACGCCTAAAAGACCGCACGGAAACAACAGGTACAAAAGGGCTATGCTGCTCTCCCACATGGGCTCAAAAATCACACTAGGCCTACTGTAGCACCACACCAGCGGGGGGGAGAGTGGGGGAGGTTCATTGGTCTACCCCAAAAACAGACAAGTAGAGATGCGAAGCACTGATACAGATGCTAGATGCAGATATTGCAAATTTGTAGAAATGCTATTGAAATATTGTGCTTGGATGAATTTGGTGGATGGATATTGGTGAATATGGACATAACTTTTGTCATCAGGATAAAGGGGGGACTTATTGACAGTTTGAATGTTGTTATGCAAAACTCAATAAAGTCTGGTTTAAAAAAAATGAATTGAAATAGTACATCAGGCACATAATGAGGAGCATGGTTTCAAAAGAGTCTTCTTTCGTCAGGACCAGGGGCGAAGCTTGCATGTTAGGATAGAGAGTCAAAGTATGTAGAATTCCTGGTTCTCTTAGGCCCAGGAAAGTGGAGGAAAGAACCATTGTAGTGTCAAAGGGTGCATATTAGGCAAGTAACATCAAAACATAGGATTTTCAAAACAGAACTTTACAGGGAATGGGAATTCTAATGCAGGGGTTTCCTCAGAAATGTAGTGGAAATTTTTACATTTGTAAGGACACTGGTGGTGTAATATTGTTCCTGATGGTGTAAAATTAATTGTTCAAAACACCATAGGATTCTAAGACTACTTTATATGCGCCAGTCAAGGTCTAGACCTGATTGGCCATTTATGGCCATTGCTTGTTGTGGATCACTCATCTGATCAGAAGAATCACTGTTTGGGCATTTCAGCCAAGGTGCCACAAGCAATAGTTGATGATTCTCGTCAAAAGACGCAAGCTGGACAGAAAGGCTGCTCTTTTATAGGGCGTAGTAACTCAAGTTCAGAGCACACTATCAGTCAACTCACAATACAGTTTATAAGAATACAGTCGGTTGGCAGCCCAAGAAAAGAAGTATTCCTACTAGAGAATATTTTTTGCTAACCTCGCACCTTATTTGGTTTACACGCGTCTTCATGTGGTTAGATATAAAATTGCTGCAATAGGAAGACACCAGGAGACTCTCACAAAATGCAAACCTGATAGCTTTCTTCCAGAGCTAACCTTTTAAAGCTGAATAGCATGCCACAAGTGCAACTAACAGACCAGAAAAAACGCACGTCATTTCTCTTTTTAATGTATAGATTCTATACCAAATGGCTTTGCAGTGACATTTCAGTACATAGTGCTCAATGTCTTCAAATAATAACATGCACACCACTTCAGAGCGGCCACGTTAAATGAACGATGATGTATCTCCTTTGCACATTGATGTGGAGTGGTTCTACAATTATGTAAATAATACAAGCCTCCAGTTAGCAGACCTAGAAAACCAGGTAGAGCAGAGTAATGCTACTTCAAAGCGCTTATTACAGGTCAAATACAAAACATTATTTTCCGCTCTTTAATAAGCAACACTTTGCATGAGTCCTTTAGCGCAAACACTCACCGGTACAACTGCATCGAGTTAGAGCGGGCTCTAGATTTTCCTCGGTGCTCATTTCCATAATACTTAAAGATAAATCACATTATGCATCTCGTGGAGGAATAAAAAACAAGTACTTAACTTAAGACCAGCACTGCTTTCAATATTAAATCATGGAAAATAAATTACAATACAGCATTTTGAAAGTAAAGCAATCTTATTTGGGTAGAAATTAGCATTGCCTAGGATCCATGAATGGATGTTTTGTACAATTACTATCAGTTCTAATCAAACTCCAGACTTAATATTTTCCCAAAGCGTATCCAGTTCTGTTCAGCAAGTGTATGTTTAGCAGGACGTTTATCATCCATAGCAAGCACGTGGAGTTCAATGTCTATTTGTAGGGTTTTTTTCCAACTGCAAATCATGCTTTCCTTAAATATTTCTATGCAAAGCCTCTGGCTATGTGGGTTTTTTAGCAGAGTTGTATGTTTGTTGACAAAAAAGCCTTAAAAAGGTTGTTTGAAGTAATTTTGATAGGAACTAAAAAATACTGTCACAGTGTTATTTTTAAACCTTCAGCCATGTGGTACAGCAGCTGCTGTGCAGCATACCTAGAAGTTATTTTTTAAAAGTGCTGACGCAGCAGCGCTCCGCATCACAGCGTTTTTTTTAAGTTTCAGAAATGTTGCACAGCAGCTGATGTATAACATGGCTGAAAGTTTTTTTTAAAAAGCACTATGACACAGCCATCATTGACCGCACCATAGCTATTTTATTTACTTTACTTTCAGACATGTTGCACAGCAGCTGCGGTGCTGTGCAACATGGCTAAAAAAATTGACATAGCCAATAGACCTTGCATAGATAATACCTATTGGCTTATAGGTTTTATACCGAACTATAAGTGAGGCAGGCTAGGGTCTAATTAATTTCCAGAATTCAAGAGAAAATGGGATAGGTTACCTATTGTGGTCGTTTCTGTAGAGAATTCCAAAGTGTGAGCGGTCTGAAAATGAGTGTTCCCTGTATGGTACCAAAGACACTCCACTTCCCCTCCCACAGGGCACCCTGTGACGGCACACAATTGTAATTTCCCTCCAGGGAGTTCTTGCTCGAGTGCCTGCATCTATAATATTATGAGGGCAAATGATCAAAGGCATCCTTTCATGTGCATCAGCACACACCGCCAGGCAATTGAGTGAACGCCCACTTGTCACTGTTGGGACAGTTTCACTATACACCCTCTCAGAGACTATTAAAGAAGGTGCTGCATTAAAAGCCGTGGCCTCTTTTGTAATACCGATTTGGTGTAAGTTGAAAAACAAATGTAAAAGCGTGCTCTACTGAGGCAAAAATGGCAATCAGACAATTGATGTGCTATTATTGCTTCAAGGACTTCGCCACTTGCCTCCTAAGTTTTTTAACAATTCGTGCTTCTTCTCAGAATTCTGCAGTGCTCCTATTAGAATCCTCAGCCAGACCAATTACCATTGTCACATATTATTATTCTCAATCATTCCTACAAAAAGAAATACTGTTTGAGGTTACGAGCAATAAACCATTTAAATTATATTCAATTGCAGAATAAAACACAAGTATTAAATGTAAGGGAAGGGCAGGCATAAAAAAGATCGGTGCGCTGGATTTGAACACAATGGACACTCAATTAATTACAAGTTTGCAGTGACAAAATATTCGAGCTCCTCGAGGCAACACTCACAAAAACACTAACCATCTAACAGTGAATGGTACATCCTTACTTAGGGCAACCCATTGGATACACTCCAACTGTTTGGGAATAATGTGTTCCCGCAGACAGAAGCGCTCAATCTATTGAGAAGCACTATATATTTAATTGAGCTGACAGAAAGACAAAAATACAAAAACTGTAGACTCCGTTTACACATGTGTGTTGAGATAACAGCCAGGTAGGAGTTGTAGATTACATATCTGGAACATGGAGAGACATTGCATTCAATATTATCCTAATGAATTACGTTTTTGCTGTTATCCAACAATTATGCATTTCATCTTGTACAGGATTAGTTTTTTCCAAGTTTTACCCAACTATCTGACCACTTAAGGTGGGGCTGACGTAAAGAAGACACTGGTCTGTGGGTCATCATCATTCTAGTGACTGAAAATTCAGTGGGTCCAGATGATATAGCACAGGGAGCCTACTTTTGCAATGACTAAACAAAAAAATGATAATATGTCATGAGATGCATGATGGGAGTTAGAACTAACAGGGTCAACGGGGAGCCTATGCTTGATCCTCTTCTTGCATGAAGGGGCAACCCATTGAACTGTAGACTCCTTTCTCTGCAGTGCTCCTAAGAGGGTGCAGAAATACATAAGGCTCATTCTGAGCTAAGATTTTCACCATGAGAAAGAAAATGAGCAACCTCAGCCCTGGTTTAGTGCTCTTTAATGCAGTCATTTATTCCAGAAGTATACAAAAAGTGATGAATGGAATACTTCAATTAATCTCAGCCACTGATAATTACTCGGGCCATATCCTAAGCCATTATTTTGCTCAACAAGCCAAATGAGTTTGGATCCTATTCCACCAATAACAGTCCAGCCTGAACTGCCAAGCCAGGTCATCCCTGAACAGGAACTCAAGCAACCCAGGACCGGTTTTGCCATTGTTATACGCTCACCGCTGGTAATAGCTTGGTTCCAGTGACACAGTGTGCATGGGACCCACACTTCCCAGCTAGAGTGACTTTCTAAAGTATACAAAAGGTGATGGATGAAATACTTGCATTCATCGCAGCCACTGGGAATTACTCAGGACCACATCCCAATCTATCATTATTCTACACACCACGTCACCTCAGATTGAACCAAGCTATATGCAAAACAGTCTTCACCCTTCTCCAATGGGAACAGTACAGCCCGAACTGCCAAGCATGGCCCTCCCTGAACTGGAACACAACCAACCAAGGACTGGTTCGCCCTTGTAATGGGTTTATCAGCTGGGTATAGCTTGATTACAGTGACACAGTGTGCACAGGACCCCGGCCTGGGCTTACCAGTCCCATATAGGGCTCCTACTAAAGTATGCAAAGAGTGATGGATAGAATGCTTGTATTAATATCAGCCACTGGTAATTACTCTGGCTGCATCCCAATCCGTTGTTACCCAACTTTAGAATGGTTACTGGAGGGACATGTTATATGGATTGTTTGGTGACAGCGAGAATCGTGCAGAGCTGGCTTCATGACAGGAAACTCATGCCTTGCCTCAAAGAGGAGCTTTGTTGCTGTGGCTATCAGGGCCGTACTGTTTCCGCCATGGGTCGAATCCTCTTACTTTCCATCACTGTGTTGGATGGATCTAGTGTAAGCTACGCTGGGCCACAAGTGCTACTGTCTGCTTTATGTGGCATTGCAGCTGCAGATGTTGGGAACGGCTTGAGCCCATCGTGGTCTGCTCCACATTCCCAGTGACAAGCCGAGGCCCGCTGTT
The DNA here is from genome assembly GCF_031143425.1 of Pleurodeles waltl. Taxonomy (NCBI): domain Eukaryota; kingdom Metazoa; phylum Chordata; class Amphibia; order Caudata; family Salamandridae; genus Pleurodeles; species Pleurodeles waltl. The sequence goes on from NC_090436.1 coordinate 522,611,917, forward strand.
TCTGTGCTGTCTAGTCCGGGAAGCTTGTGATAAGTAAATGAAAGAGCAAACTCAATATTAACTCGCAGCAGAATGCCAAGGTTTCAGGAGATGCAAGTATCTCTCTCCCACGTGTACTCTCAGGGGGTCCAGTGGTTCAAAAAGTGAAAGTACAAATTTCCTGTTGGAATCTTCTCACAATAGTGCACTCGGTTTTGTTGTGGTATTGTGACACAATATCCTTCAAGCTGGGATCAGGGAGAAAGCGAAGCTGAGCAGGACACTTACTAAGGAGCAGGCATGTTACTTCCTCCCAGGACCCCATTAGCAGCTTGTCCTGTAATCCTGGCACTCTAAGAGATGGTAATGCAGGGGTCCCTTTCCCCACCTCAAGTTTATAATCCTCCCCCAGCACGGCTATCAGAGCACGGTTCAGAGGTGATTAAGGGCGTAAGGGGCTTGTGTAAGGAAGTACCGGGGATGAAAATGACAGTGCAGACCCAGAAGGAAGAGGAGGAAGGGAAAGGAAGAAGAATCCCTCTGACAGAGGGAAGAATCTGCTCTGGTGGACTCGTAAAGGGAAAGCTCATCCACATATATCCGAATTCTTTGTCAGTGAGAAAAAATAGGAGGATATCTTAAGCTGCTAACACTCAGAACTTGAACAGGAATTAGGAGGACAGCCCTCCATCTGCCCTTCCACAGAGTGGTACACTAAGGTGAGAGTTCTGGATTATACATTATCCTTTTAATGGGGTGATTTATAGCATATTTTACTGTATCCATGGAGAGGGATAGGACTCTGTCTCCATGGCTCTCGAATTGGCAGTCCCCAGCTCTTGATCTTACACAGGTGCTTCTGCACGGAGAAAGCGGGAGCATTACAATAAAGGCTTAAATGGAGGTCTGCAGCTCAAAGTGAGTCTGTACCTCTTGTGAGTCAATACAAACACAGTTATTTCTAGTTGTGATGCTTCAGTCACCGTTGTAGCAGGCTCTTTTCAATTCACCGTGTGAAACTGTTCTAATTAATGTTGCAACCATGAATTCCCTTTCCTAGAATAACAGGTACAACTCATCTTCGAGCTCGACTGAACGGCAATATTTACTGTATGTTATTAATCCCCACTCATTGTACAATTTTTTTGTGTCCCCTGCATTTTTCCTGCTGTTCAGCATCAGAGTGTCTGGGCCTATTTCACCAGCTTCCCCGCTCCAAGGTCTTGTATTTTTTCTGTTAACAAGCTCCCAATCGTGAAACATTACAATAGTTTTATGATTTGCTATATGGACCCTTTACTTGTGCGGGGCATTTCATGATTCACCCCCCCAAAAAAAGTTGTCTTAAGTGAAAAACTGAGCAATTTTCAAATCCTATTTGTTACATATTTCTAAAGAGACAAATGTTTACAGGATTTTCGGAGAATTTTGGGTACGCTATTTGCGATGACCTTTGTTTTTCCAAGATGCATGTAGCAGGTCTCTTCGTCTATCTTTGTTCTTTTTATGATAAAGTAGGTTCCAAGCAAGCTTTCAGTCATAAATTATGTCTGAGAATTTACTTGGAGGGTCTAGGTTGGTAAAAATAAAAGCTATGGGGATCACATTCTCTCAGTTATTAGACAGCAGAGCAATCCCCGAGGTTAGAAATATCTCATATATTTAAACTCCAGCGTCTGGGCAGAAGAAATACCCGTACGGTTATATTATTCTTTCAGGTTCTGAACTGAAAAGAACATTTAGGAAGAATTATTACTAAGAAGCTATACTGAGGAAATGCAGTCATTTTATTCACAAACATTGGTCTCACTATTCCTGAAAAAAAAAACACACATTCTGTAACCAAATGCCAGCCATTTTGGTAAATATAATAATATCAATACCGCACACCAAAAACAAATGTGTATATTTGTCATCCACATATCGTCTTTTCTCTGTAAGTAATATATTATTGCGAGAATGCCATTTTAAGGTTATAGCAGGGCAAGGCAGGCCATGAGTAATGCCAGGATGACAACAATATGCCAAGAAAGGCCACATAGCGACTGGGCGACACCGTTGCATAAACTTACAACAAAAAGGCTAATGAGTTCCACCTTTTGTCAAGCCCAACTTGAGACCCAGAATGCTAAAAATATGCCATAGAACAACACGTTATGCAAGGACGCCATAATGTCCCGAATGCCCGGCTCCATGTCAACAATTTTCACGAACGGGACACATCAGCCTCCCACTTCTTTATTATCGCTAACCATCTCAATTTCACAGTTTCTCTGTGGTCTGAATCTTTACTATTCTCTCTTAACTCTATTTCTCCGTGCATCCTTCTCACTGATGTCATTCTGTTAGTTTTGGTCCACTTCTTATCGCTCTTTTTTGCATACTTCTCATTGCTCTCCTTTCTCAATCCACCTCACTTCTCTTCTAATTGTGTTTCCCTTACCCCGTATTCGCACCTATCCCAGTCATCAAACCTCTGCACTCATTCCATGCCGTTTCAGTAATTGTTACTACACTGTCTGCCTTATGGCTACTTTGATTTCATTTTCTTTATGCCACCCCTTTCTTTGCTCTTTCCTTTTTATTTGGCATTTGTTCGGGTTTGACCTTCTTTCAATGTTTATTTCTTTTGCTTTCCTCTACTTTTGATTTTTACTTCGTTCCTACTTTTATCTTTTTCACCCTTTTAGTTCTTTCTTTTTTCTTTTGTTTCATCTTTTTATCCGTTTGGTGCCCCCGTATTCATTCTTTCAAGCCCCATTACTTTTAATAGCTTTATGTGTTTTTTGTTTCTCATGTGTTTTTCGTTTTGTTTTTCTAACATTATTGTTCCATTTCTTCACCTTGCATGGTTCCTTTGTCTTTGCGCCATTTACTTTTCTTTACATCTCTTTTGTCCTCGCTCTTCCTCTCTGCTATTCTATTCCTATTCTTATTCTTTGAGCCTTGTTCATTCTTTTTTACTTTCACCTTCATCTTATTTTCCAACGTTCTTTATTTCCTTTCCTTTCATTCTTTCTTTTTATTGTTGTCTGTCTTCTGCATTCTTTTAGTTTATTTTTGTCTTTCATACTTTTTACTTTCTTATTTTCCTCTCACATTTTTATTGCTCTATTTTCCATCCTACTTGTTCTATTTATTTTACCCTTTCTTTTTTCTTCATTCCATTATGTCTTTTTTCCCCACCACCCACTTTCTTTTCATATATCAAATTATTGTATTGCCAAAATTCCTTTTCATCTACTCATTCTCCATTTATCTACCATATCTATGTCATTATTTCTGTATTTCTATCTTCATTTTTTTCTTGATTCCCTAACTTTTCTTTATCTTTTGCGTTTCTTTCTCCTGAGTTTCATTTCTTACTTTGTTTTCCTTCACAGTCTTCTAGCTGCTTGTCTTTCTTTGCTTTCTCCTGCTCCACCTTCCTTGCTCCTTCTCTCTTCCTTACTTTTTTCTTCTGTTTTTTTTTTTTACCAAATCTGGACTTATTCTTCTTTCTCTCTGCTTTGCTCGTTTCTACAGTTAAGTTGTGCATGTCATAAACTAGTAAAGTCATTCTGATTGCACCAATTGCAATTTATTAATATTATTATGCCATAGTAAAATCTAACTGCCCATATTGCACCAATTGCACTTTATTATTATAATTATTCCATAGTAAAATCAAACTGTGTCCCCATATGTATGTCACCTGTGCCAACACGTGTTTTGCAGTGCATGATTAAATATTGGTTTAAACTGCTTCATCAGACTTTTTGGAGGAGTTGACATAATTAGCTATAGGCTCCATTTTTTGAGATTCATCGCTCAGAATATTTTGTCCTAGGCCAATGTATGTTTTTTTTTATTTGGAACTTTGCCAATTGACTTTTTTATTAGGGCTAAGCACTCCATTTCTACCTACTTAAATTATGGAGCTAGCATTGTGTTAGCTCTACAAGAACCTGTACCTCTTCTCTGGTGTTATTTGTGTTAGCACCTTTCTCTAAATCAGACCTGCATGATGTTTGTCTTCTTTACGTAAAAAAAAACTTGTGTTATTTATCCTTAAACCAGGCGTTGGGTCTGGTGGACTGTGGTGTTCGTGACTGCTTTATCAACAAACAAAAAGCTTCTGTGGGGTGTCTCACCTCCATCTGCTTCCACTAAATTAAAGGTTAATAGGGTTTTCTTTAAGCATTTATGTAGACTGAGGGCATTTGCTTATTGGTCTTATGGTTCAAGAGAGAACTCTGCAGCATGCATATGTGTGCAGTTAGTTAATGAAGTATTTCGGCAGTCCTAATAATATGGTCTTTTTTTTTTGGTCCTTTAAGGTCCGCATTTTTGTTCCAGACTTTTTTTTAACACACTTAGGGTCTTATTTAGAGTTTTCAATAGAAAGGGAGGAACTCAAAAAGTGGCAATGACCTGTCTGCTGTATTTAGAGTACCAATAACATTAATGCACTCCAAATATGGCAGACAGAGCATATGTCAAAGGTGCCACGCAGTGGCATAACAAAGGCTCCCGCAGTCCTGGAGGTGCAGAGGGACCCAGAGCTCAAAGGGGCCCCTCAGCACAGTAGCCTGGCCTGAGAACTCCTGAGTGAGTGCGGGATGGGGGGTCACATCTAAAAACAAAGGGAACGTAAAGCTAAAAAGGTCTACACTTTTGTTGCTAAAAAGCATGTATGAGTCTCTTGTCTTGGAGGGAGCAATATATTAGTACTAGTTGCATTAATACATCGCCCAAAAACAAAAACTATGGACTTCAGAAAGGGTAAGTTTGACAAAAATCAGAAGGGAGGCAATAGTTTCTCTTCTCTGATGTTTATCAGTGAGCATATACATGAATATACCACTGATGTGGCCCTAAAAATACCATGATAACTTTTCTAAAAACCATGTAAAGTGTCTGAATCTGTCAAGGTCGCAAATCCTCTTGCCACAATGCTGCTATCACCTGTTAATTCAAATGTCGCCTGTGAATGGGGTGGGCCCTTTGCAATGGCGAACGGAGAGTCGCCCCCCCTGGCTTTCAGCCAGCAGCTGAAACATAAAACAATAGCCAGCGTGCGAAGAAAGGGGCGGGGCTGAGCTATGGGAGGAGGAGCGGAGTGGGTTTACTAAGTGCGCAGGTCAGTTTGGCTAGCAGTCTTCAGCAGATGTGCACTTAGGTTTCTCCAACCTGGCTGCGTTACACAGCTGGGATGGAGAAACTTCACGGACTCCCATGCTGTGTCGGAGCGAAAGACAAACTCTCTCTCCGACCAATCCTGATGCTGCTCTCATGCTAGGTCTAGCATGAGAGCAGCGCCAGGATTGCTTGGGGGAGCTTGTGCTGTTGTCCCAGGGACTGCTGGGACACCAACACCATTGAAAGAGGAGCACGAGGCGAGCAGCGGCTGCAGGAACAGGTACGTTTTTTATTTGTTTTTATTTGTTTGACCCCACCCCTCTTTGGGATTTGTGGCGGCCGCCACTGCCTGTGAAATATCTTTGCTTTGCTTTTAAAAGAAGGAAAATTAATGTAACAGAACTGAATTAAGAGTTTGTATTTCTAAGGGAGGTCACTACAGAGTGTTGGCCAAAATAGTCCATGGCAAATAACCCTGTGACCTGGCAGACGATGACAGTGTAAGGAATCTAACTTACTGAAAATCTCAATGTCTCAGACTTAATGTCACTCTTGGTTTCATTGCTCAACTCCTTCAGGGAGACAAATGTGGCACGGCAAATATTGTTTTAGGGATTATCGGAGTTAAATTCCCAGTTTTATCCAGAGGCCCTAATTTAAAGCTGTAAGGTTGGATTCTGAAAAGTAAACACCGATTGGACTATGTCGCTTTGCAAACACCAAGGAGAGTGAAGGAGCTCTGTTGTCAGGGCTCAGCAGAATATCCTTTGCTACACACGGCATGCCACTGATGAGAAAAGTAAACATGGTGAAATCCTTTCTCCTCTGAAGCTGAAAGACATGACTGTCATTGGAGTTAACAAAAAGGTGTGTTAGGCTTATTGAATTCACAGTAAAAAATGCTTGATGGGGTTTCTCCCTTTAGAGGTATTATGAATTTAAAAACGAGCTGCGAGAAAATATAATATGTAAAAAAAAGGAGCACAGTGGGGAAACTCACAAAAACCCGAACACAAAACAAACCAATTCTTCTTATTGAAAAGAACCTGCTCGAACACAGGATTGAAAGAAAGGTAAATTACCAAAGTCTGCATTTACCCAATCATGTTCAATGCCATAATTATACAGGCTATTCATCAAAAGAGTTTTGGGAATCATTAAAAGCAGAAAACAATGTTAATTAAACACATATTTAAATCACATTTGTATAACTAATATAAATGCTACATTTACCGATGCAAAGAAAAAAGTTGAGCACAAGGCCCAATTAATGAAAAGGTTTTATGGAAAAACAAAACGGCCTCATTAGGCTATGATTTCATTTCAGAAACGTGCAATCATAAAGATCCCTATTCATCAGCAACGCAGAGGATGGCTGAGCGTTCACCCAGCTGCCCCATTCACTCGATTCTCAAGCGAGACAAAGACCCCACTCAAGCGCCACTCACGACCCTGATATCCCCGCTAAGAAGATGTCACCTTAATGTCATTATGAAGCATACGAACGTGTTTTTTGTTCATGGCCCTACATTCACCAAGAACGTACGCACTTGACTGAAAACTGATAGAGCTGGACCAATGAGTTTAAGAACATTGACTTATTGATAGACCTTAAGGGTGATAAACGACAATTTTTCTGTCTTCAAACTATCCTCAATGCCTCGCATCCGCAGTAAAAATACTAATTTCAACCCGGAATCTATGTCCCCTGAATCTACGAAGATGGCGGGAAGGGGCCAAATTTCAAAACTGGCCCTTAGAGTTGGGTAAAATAGGTATGTGGGCACCTCTTCCTTTATGCAAGTAAGCAAGTTTATCAACTTCGCTTCAAAGACAGGTTTTCACCACCAAAAAGGATTTTGTGGCCAGAGACTATATCAATCTTCCTCACAACTAATAGGTATTTTTTTAATAAATATATTTTATTAGTTTTATTTCTAGAACAATACAGTAACAATTAACCTTGCGTACAGTTTTGGCACTTTTTCCCTCATCATTTACCCTCCCTGCCCGTCTGAGTTCTCTCTTCCCTCCTGACTAAGTCGACCCACGGAGTGGGGCTCCACCTCTGTCTCTCCCGGGCAATCCAACACCCTGTTCCCCCTCTGGGTGGGCTATTACGGTGGGATCCTCTCCTTAGCAGTGGCAGTTGTTTCTTCCATCAAACCATGGGATAATCTCCACGTCTCCCACACGTTTTCAAACTTTCAGGGGCACCCACACCTTTCACACAATACCCTCTCCGCCTCCATGCATCTATTCATTCCCACCCTCCAATCATCCCTTATGTGGGCCCGATCCTGCCCCCATAATCTGGCTGCATCTGGGTTTGCCACAACAAATCCCAGAATGCAAAACAACAATTGCTTCCGAGGGATATCTACATCATAGGTATGCCCAGGATCATCAGTTGGGGTATCCTTGGGAGGTCTACTGCCATTACCATTTCGAATTCGGTGACAACTTCTCTCCAATAAGAACTCACTCTTGGGCAGTCCCAAACTGTATGTAAAAACTTACCCACTGCCACACTGCATCGGAGACATACAGGACTGTCAGCTCTCCCCATATTGTGTAAAAGGGACTATTGTAGTAGGACATGTATAGAATGTTGAATTGAATTAACTGCAAACTAGCGGGGATGGCCGCCTCCCTGGGGTGCATCAATGCCGTCTCCCAGTCAATATCCTCTAGAGGCCCAATATCTGACTCCCCTCATTCCTGGTGTTTCCCAAAGTTATCTGGGGTATTATTAAGAATAACATTGCATAACTGAGACACCGCCTTATGGGTAAGCCAGTTTCCTAGGACTCAGGTCTCCAATGGACCACTCTCTGGGAATTCCTCTACCAGGATCCACTCTGCTCTCAAGGCATGTGAGAGCTGCAGATACCAGATGTTCTAGGTAGGGGCCAGGGTACCTCAAATGACAAAAGCTCTCCTACCGTTAGCATCCCCCTAATGTCTCTATACTGCTCTGCTCCCATCAGTGAAAGGCGGTGAACCAACCTACTTCGGACAACAGTGTGCCCCTCTACAGAGGGGTAGCTATTGTGAGTCTCTACTTCCAAACCAGGTCCCTCGTAGCCTCATCCCCTTAACATCATTCAGGTAGCTGTGGGCTACCTTTACAGTTTCCCATGTATGTAGTGGACGTGAGTCCTCACCCCCATTAACGCTCTCTCCACCCTATATGCCGGATTGTCAAAGGGCTATGCCCTCATTCATTAATAATGTGTAATTTGCAACCCTATGAAACAATTGCATGTTGGGTAATGCTAAGCACCCATTGTAAACTGAATGGCAGTGTCTGCTGAGCTACTGCAGTGGTGCCTCCATCTTAGAGCAATAGGGTGCATTTGTAACAAACAGAACAGTTTGGGTAGGGTGATCATTTTATACAGGATAGCTCTGTCCATTAGAGTTAGGGGAAGTGTGTGCCATCTCTCTCCGCACATGCTGGAAACCTCCAAGGATCCTACCTTAAGTTAAGTTCCAGGAAGCGCTGCACTTTAGTTGTAATGACTATGCCCAAATATTGGAAGCCAGTCCTGGTCAGCTGGAGGCACCTGCTGGGGATTGCAGACCCTCCCTGGCCCCCAATTGGTAAAGTACTGATGTTTCCTAAATAATACAGATGCAGAGTAGGACTTGAACACCTTAAACATTGATAGTACAGCTGGGAGCTACCACGCCGGGTCTGCCACATATACAAGCACATCGTTACCATATAAGGACAGTTTTTCTCAGGCATTCGTCACCTTGGGAAAGCCTACTATATCAGCTCTACAAGCACATCAAGAAGGCCAACGGTTCAAGGCTTCGTGCAAACAAGTGAGGGGACAACAAACACCCCTGTCTCATACCTCACCCTAGCTCGGAAGTCTAGGAGGCCACTCCATTCACTTGCACCGCTGCGATGGGCGGCTTGTACAGAACCGCCTCACATCGACAAAACCCAGGTCCAAAGCTGAACCACCTCAGAGTTTCAAGCAAGTACCTCCAGTCTATGATAAAGAAAGCTTTTTCAGCATCTGGAGACAGTACCACTCTAGGTTCACTGTCAGCTTTTATCTTTTTCAGCCACAACTTCATCGAAGGTTTAACTGCATCACCCTTACTGGCATGAAGCCTGTTTGATCTGGAAGTATTAGGACAGATATCACCTCTATAGGGCGAGTAGCCAGGATCTTGTTTAGAATCTTACTCTCAGTGTTTAGCAAGGAAATAGGCCTATAGGAAGAGCAAAGATTCACTGGTCTCCTCTCTTTAGGGATAACTACTATAAGCGCATGGGTAAGATCTGGAGGCAAGCTCCTGTCATCAAGCGCTGCCTCAAAATGATTAAGGTGTTGGGGGTTAAAAAGGGAAGCCAGGCGCTTATAAAGCTCCACTGGAAGACGGTTTGCCCCAGGCATTTTCCAGAAGACATTACCTGCACCACCTTCCCTATCTCCTCCACCGTTAAGTCCACCTTCAATTCCCCCCTACTGGCCTGTCCAGGACAGGAACCAGTACCTTCTTGAGAAAGGCCCCAAAATTACTGTCTGTGGGGACCCTCTGGGGTGCGTATAGTCCCCAATAGTATTATGTGAAACCCTGGGCAATATTCCTGTAAGTGTGAGCGATGCCTTCCCCTTCAGTCTATACTTCAGCCAATCACAGCACTGCCCCCTTTCTCCTCCCCAACTAAGCCAGAAGGCGGCATGCTTTATCCCAGTGTCATACAGCTTCTTTTGAACCCCCAAGTAGTGGTGGCAAGCATGATTATGGTACTGTTGTCACGTCGCACCCAGGAACAAGTAAGTCACCTGGTTACCAGTCTCCGCCCAGGCTTTTTCTACTGCAGGAGCCAGCGCTCCAGCTGGAGCGTCCGCTCCTCCCTATGTTTCCTTTTTTTGGGCAATTGTGTTTCCTGTCCCTGAGCACCATCTTGTATAGCATCCAGAGGGTGACTGGAGAGGTCACAACCCCTCAATTTCCTCAAAGTATGTCTGTTCACCCCCTGGGCCTCAGTTTTTTTAAATATTTTTTTTTATTAAGAGCTTCTTCATGAACTTAGTAGCAATCAAAGGAAGAACAACAACAGAAACAAAATTACAGTGGATGACATGTCATGAGTTTGCCCTCAACAGAAATACATGGTAAAGCCATCAATGTAGTCGAGAAAAAAATAAAAAATATACATTGTATGTGAGGGAAGAAAAGCAGTTGAAAAATCTCATAGGAAGAAGAAAGAAAGGCAACATAGGGGCAAGATGTTACTATATGGGGACCTGCATGTGTTTCAAGTGACTTGGTCTCCTGTATCTACGTGGGAGGAAGGACTGTCATTTGTATTTGAGGGAGGTGCAGGATATTTGGAGAGGAGAGAAGCATGAAGTGGTTGCCATATGCCTCTAGGTCTAGAGGATGTGGGTTGCAGCGAAGCTCACTAGTAGTGTTGCAGTATGGGCGGGTGCTGCTGCCTCAGTGAAGGCCGATCTCTCTGGGCCTCATTCAAGTCTGCATCTTTCAGGGTCCAGGATGTCAGGTCTGTGTCCAGTCACAAGGTTGGGCGCCCAGTCGGACCAGTAATAGCAAGTCGTCCCATATCCCACAGGAGAGATACTGCACAGCTCTCACCCAGTTCCTTTTTGTTAGTGGAAGGAATATGTAGTCCAGTCACGTCAGTGTCCCGTGGACGCTTGAAAAGGAATAAATATTGTCTAGCGTCACAGTGGAGGTACCTCCAAAAAGTCTCCAAGCCCCAATGAGAGGATGAATCACGCCAGTACAGTCGGCACCCCGGTTGTAGCAGGTGATGTAGGTGCCTATCCAATGCCCAATCCATAATTGCATTAAAGTCCACTGGCCTCTTTGTGGGACTTCGTGTCCCTGAAGCCTGTGGACAGTGAAAGGGTGCCAAGAGCAGGAGGGCCCAGTGCTTTAAAAGACACCTTTCATTTCTGCAACAGGGGGTGCAGTACCAGACTCTATGTGGTACTTTGTGTCCCAGAAGCCTGTGGACAGTGAGGAGGAGTCAGGAGAGCCCAGCACCTTAAAAGGCACCTTTCACTCCTGCTGCATGGGACGGCCCAAGGCAGGCCCATCTGTACCCAGCTGAGACTGCCACCCCACCACCCCACCTCCCCCAACATATGCTCCCCATCATCTTTTGGCCCATACAAGACATTGTGCATAGGATGGGCAAATGTGAAATATTACCAGAGTGGATGCAGCCTACCATAAGGACGCATAGGTAAGTAAATCTGGGCAGGGTGTGTCAAGCATTCTGTTCTTCTGCCGTGGATGCCTTGAATGATGAAATCTTTAATGTGGAAGACGTTCTTGGCTCTCAGGGGATGGAGGGCAATCCTTGTCCTTCTCAGATCCCCTACATCCCCTAGCCTGCCTACCACCCAGTTGGTAATGCTGCTGCAGTTAGCACCCCCCTCGAGTGATGCTGTAGTAGGTTGCTCTAACATTGCCAATGTGCAGGTTATAGTGCATCAGTAATGTGACGGGGGAGGCTCTCCCGAGAGGGCTCATGGGAGAGACTCAGTATTGAACTCTTGCCTGCTTGAGCATTAAAAAAAAAAAAAAAAAGGGGACTGCCCTGCAGCAAAAGACCCTTACTCAGGTAACTCAGCCAACAAGGAGGGGGTGTGTGGCACCTTGCTGGAATATTAAAGATTCCTTGGATAACTTTCTTGTGAGACTGGACACGATGATCAAGGGTATACTCCTTCCTTTGGAGCAATTCTTGGGAAACCTTGAACAGACCATAAAAATACCACATAAGGGACACTCCATGCCTTCTTACTCACCCCAAGGATGCTCGGACCCCACCCAGAATGGCTTGGTTAACTTCCCCATATAGCCCCTGGAGAAGGGGTCCCCTCGGTAACCCTAACCAGTTGGCTGCTTCTGCAAGGCACATTACCCTGACATCAAGGGTGCAGCCACACTTTTCCACTCAGCCTTCTGGTCCTAGTGGAGCCTCATTTTGTGTTCCTCAGGTTTGACTAGCATCTCTTAATAGTGGAGATGTTATTCAACTGCCTCCTGCTTCACCCCCTTATGTAGTGGTGCTTAGGAACTCTGTCCCGTGGTACGAGTGAGTCTTACGACTAGTTAAAAAATAAAGTGACTCAATGGATTGGCTCACACTCCAACATGGGCCATCAGATTCACAGAAGAATAAATATGGTGAGAAGAGTGAGCAGGCTGTTGAAAGACACAAAAGCCTATGAGGGGGACACTGTAGTGGTTAACTTTAATCATCCTACAGAAGCAGCCAGAGTCCTGGCAGTTGTTAGTTCTTTTAGGTCAGGCAAACCATCCTTAATTCGGGCCCTTCCACTGGGTTTCTTTCACAGGCTGGAGGTTGTCTGGAGGTTGTCTGTCCCCCATCATGGACACACGTGGGTTGTTGGGGTCACCCTGTGTCCCTACCGCTCTCATTGCCATTACCCCTGGAATCCATCAATTGTTTTGCTCCAGTTAGTTCCCTGGATTCTTGTGACTGACTGGCACCTTAGGTTCCAACATTGTCTTTTGACATCCCCCCAGCTAGTTGTTCTTTGTCCTTTCTTTTGGCAATCCCCGATACAAGCAATTCTAAGGACATTGTCCCAGTAAGCTGGAGCATTGCAGGACTTGCCTCCAAATTTAGTGATCCAAACTGGCACTCTTATATTAGAAAGTTTAATGTGATATGCTTGCAAGAATCTTGGGAGGATTACAAAGCTTCCTTTGTCCCAGCGGTAGAGTTGTGATTTGGCAGGACTAAAGGGAGTGGGGGAGGCAGATCTAGTGATTTATGTTTCGTTGGCTGTGTGTGGCTGTGTTATAGAACTTTCTTCTGGTTCTCCAGTGCTTCAAGTTTTAAGTGACATTGCATGGTTCCCCTGTTTTCTATCTACTGAATTTTAATAATGCAAGCCTGGGCTCTCAGAACACTTTATACATTCAATTACTGGGGTCCTATATTGACTTCTTATCTGAGAGAGGGGTGGGTCCGCCAAACAAAATAATTGCAGTGGATTTTAATGTGCATTTATGCGAGAGCCCTTCAGCTGTTAAAATGTCCTTGAAAAATCTAAAATAGTTTACACAAGGAACATGCAAAAGAAAGCAAACTTTCTGCATAATAATCTCATAGTCTTCTCTATGGATGAGATGGTCAATTATTCAGCCTCAGTTCTCCCCACCTTCACAAGCAGGGGTTTCTCCACCATTACTTATTTTATTTTTGCATCGCCCCTCCCCCCCTTTTTTTGGGTGATATGTAGGTCGGAAATTTCACATAGTGTTTTCAGTGATCACAACCCTGTCTCTATCACTCTGCAGTGGAGGCAGCCCATCTTAACTAGTGCAAGGAAGGAGGAATGTTCTTTTTGTACAATTGACCAGGGTAGGTGCATAAGGAGGGCAATGGTAGAACCAGATTGTTTTAAACAGGCCCTGTTCTATAGCTGTGCTCAGAATTTTGCTACCTGTTTAGACTTCTCCTCTAGCCACCCAGCAATTCTAGCAGCATTTGAGAACATTTCTAACAAGATAGCAACACTTATACTCTGTCCTGGCAGAAACTCCATTTCCTCTGCCCCAAGGTGGTTCGATGCTCAAAGGCTCTACAGGCCCGGAAGAATGCATTAAAAGCCACACCTAGAGAATGGCCGTATGAACTATAAGAACAACTTCAATAGATGTATAGATGCCCTGAGGTTACAGGTGTGGGACAAAGTCATGTTAGCCTCGACTATGAAGAATAGCTCGACCTTCTAGCATATTATTAACCATCCATGTTTTGCCCAGGCCAATGGCTCCTCTTTATGCCATTAAAACTGCTTCTAATTCATGGATTTCACATTCTAGAGGAATATACAACCATGCAGAGACATCAGTGCCTGAGTTATTTACTCATGAGAAGTCAAACTTGGTATTCAACTCAGATGAGGTCAACCAGGGAATCTTAGGTCTCACAAGGACAAGACCTTGGTTTATTGGGTCCCTGCAGCTGCGACAACATGTCTCTGCAGGGTACATTACACTTTGTGATGTTTTTCAAGCTTTTTAAGGAACCCAGAAGAGCTTTGATTATACCGCTATTGAACGGCAAGAGATTCTCTCTAATGCGGCCCGTTCTGATTTTTTTTAAGGATGCTGTCATCAGATGAATTAACAATTTTTAGTCTAGCTTGTTTTTTAAGAACCACAATGAATTGCAGGCACCTATAGGGGGATTAATTGATTTGACCTTTTTACCTTTTATTTTATCCTGTTGTTATATACTTTGTGGTATTTTATTATTGTGTGTTTTAATTTTTAATTCTTTTATGGTTCAAAAAGTAACCGAATAAAGATAATTAATGTGTCGATGAAGCTCCACCCTTTCCGTTGCCCACTTCAAAGAAAAGCACTGTGGAATTAAAAATCATTTTTAACTTGACCGGGAACAACTAACATATAGGAGAAGTTTTGGACTTGTAGCTTCTGCATAACCTCATCAAAGGATCGCCACCTCTCTTGAACCGCCCGCTTATAGTCTGGAAAATCATATTACATGCATTGTCAAAGTGAAGATCAAGGGTGTTTCCATGCTTCATGGAGTATGAAGGATAATGAAACAGTCCAGCAATCAATGAACGCACTGGAGCCCCTGGAGGGGGCCTATGGGCCAGCCATGTATGGGCCCTCACCACAGCGAACCATTGCGAAAGCACATCACCAGGGGTCCAGGACCGCAGCCAGTTCTCCAGAACCTTCTCAGTATGTGAGACCTGTGCGCCCTCCAAGAACCCAACATATCTTAGGTTATTCCTGCACAGTTTGTTTTTGGTGTCCTCCACATGTGCCTCCAAGACCGCTGCAGAGGAGAGTAATTTGGAGACCTGTTTCTTAAGTGTGGTCATCTCATCTTCCACATAGGAAATGTGGGGCTCAGCCTCTGTGACCTAGTGCACTACATTCTGAAGGTCCTGGAGCAAGAGACAGACTTTGATCCGAATCTCTCCCATCTTAGTCTCCACCCCTTACTTTGAATCCTGAATCGCCCAAAGAATAGTAGTGAGGTCATGGGGGTCCTGGCCCCCTGCCATGCAGGAGGGAGAAGGGACTTACTCCCCGTCCCCCGGGTCCACAGAGATAAATCTGCCCATATTAGTTTTTGTGTCTGCAGGAGGTGCTGGCCTATCTCTCCCCATAACCATCAGGAGCCATCACGCAGCAGGCCCGGCCAAAAGAAGACCCGATATGACCCGGGCCGCCTGACCCAGGGGCAGGACATGCAGCCACAGCCGAGATCCCTAGCCTCCACTGCCCCCTGCCCCTGAATCAGTCTATGCGGGGGGAACCCCCACAGCACAACCAAGGCCCACCCATTGGATTGAAAATCTGTTGCAAGTGACGACGGGTCCTGGCCCGCTTGCCCCCGGGGGAAGCACGAACTGTCTAGATCACATTCTCAAACCTTCACCTGCTCAGCCACCACAACCATGGCCCCCAGGATAACTTTCCTTGGTAGGAGAGGGGACAATACTCCACTGGCATCAGGCTAGGTCTGCGTCAGAAGACTACAGTTGGTCCCAACCCGCTGGGGGGCCCTTGCCTCCACAATCCCCCCCGAGCCAACAGTCATTGTCCTTAGAGGGGAGGGTCTACCTGCATCCCCAAGCTGGCCTCAGCATGTTCGGGACAGTGTTCCTAAGCCCTTAGAATCTGCAAGGTGCAACCACTGTCACTCATGACTCCAGGGAGGTTGCCATATCCATGAAATGAAAGCTCCCGAGAGGGGCAGGCCCAAGGCCTATATGGCCCGCAAGATGGCTGGCATCTCCCACCGCAGTGATCCCGCAGACTACCTGCCACTCACTGCACCTCCTCCTCCATCCCACCCGGTTTCCGGCACTCCCACTGCAGCACAAGGCATGCAGACCCCAGCAGCAATCCTCACGACCTCTGCTGCTCGCTGGCTGCCCGCTGGATCAGGCCATTCCTCTGGGCTAGGCCCTCCACAGTACGTAGAGCACCATCGGGCCCCCAAATTCGGTCCTCAGGCAACTGCCTCACCCATCACCTAGGCCTCGGTTGGGGGAACAACCAATCAGGATGTGAAGGCGGGGATGTTAAAGGATATGGAAGGAGGTGGGGTGCTAAACTGCGACCGCCATCCTTGACCGCTTGGCCATGACTCCCCAACTAATAGGCATTCATAACCAAGTTGAATAAAAAAAATCTTCTTATTTACTTAGCAACTTTTTTGCAGCAAATGTATAGTAGCTGTAGTAACAGTAATCAGAATAAACAGATGTATAGGTGAGACAGGAGACTAAGAACATAGAGAGACTTAGTTGAGAGGAAGACTGGAATAATGACACTGAAAGACTCAATGTTGAAGCTGTTTAAATAAACCTAAATCAAGGTGGGCGCGGGGTGAGAGAAATATTGTGTAGGGTTTTCTTTTATCTAAATCTAAACCTCATAGTGTTGTACAGAGTAACATATGCCAAATTATCTATTTTGCATTTTATAAAAGAAAATAGCTTGCCTCTCTCAAAGCGACACAAGTTGTCAAATATATTTTACAGACTAATACTGTGTAGAGCATTAATGGTGTTTATGTTCATGTGAATGCTTGTTTTGCACTTGATTTAATGGCTCGTTGCTTTGGCACTGAATTAGAGTGCTTTTTACCTTTAGTTTGCCAACTGAAACATTATATTTATATATATATTCATATATATATATATATACATAACTATGGACATTCACACTTATCTTTTGTAGTGTTCCGTGGTCTACTTGAAATGAAGTGTTTAAGGGAATGGCTAGTGTGCTCTTTATGCTTTTTACTAAAAGCCACTGCTACAATTACAAGCAATTAGCCAGGAGAGAAATGCCTAGGACCTGTTTGAGAAAGGAGTATGAACAATGTTCCTCATCCCCAAAGAAGCCTCTCTGTTGCCACACCAGTGACCAAGATGGCCGCCTGGCAGTGAAGCTCCGGATTGTACAGCCTACGTTAAGCTGATTTTGGGTTGCAATTACACTCTGCACTCATCAGAACTGTGAGCTGTGCTGTTCTGGTGAAAGTGGCACTGTTTAAAGCCATTTGTGGAAGACCAGCGGTAGGGAGCATGATGATCACGGATGTGCGAGCAGAGGCCTAGCACTCATCACGGAGGCCCCACGGCAACAGGGGCTGCTGGTAAGCCTGAGGCTACTGAGCCTGCTGATGTAGGAAGATCGGCATCACCTTGGGCTGCAACCATTGGAGGTGGCCCGAATCATGCCGAAAGACCTGGCGGGGCGTCAGATTTCTTTCAAGCGGTCCTAGACATGAGCCACGCGGATCCCTGGTGTGGCCCCAGAGAGGTGCCACTATAGCGCCTTCTCTACACTCTGTTCTCCAGATGAGGCAACCACCAGCACAGAGGAATATGGTGACAGTGTGATGGCACAGTACGGACTTGCGGGGGGATATTTGCTCTGAAGAGCCCATGGCGACATATACAGCGCGACTGGCAGTCTTCGTTCAGCACACCCTGATCATACCAGCTGAGCAGGCTGACAGTACTGCCATACTCCCATACATTTCTCCAGCATTACCTGACATGTGCACTGCCTGCACCTGGGGCTCCTGTGCTCACCGCTTGTCGGAATAATCATTTATCCATCATGGGGACTGACTGTTTCCTTGCTTCGGTGGGGCCAGGAGCTTGCCATGTGTTGTTAAATGTGCTTCTGCTAGTGATAACTATCCTGGACGGCCTGAGAGGGATCCCAACAGAGTGCTTCACTGCAGCCTTCTCTGGATATGGAAACAGCAGTCTCTATAGCCTCTCAGATGCCTGCACCAGACAGACTCTGATGATCATGGTCGGGGGTGATCCCAAACAGTGCAAGCTCCCCTTCGAGAAGCTTAAGGTGACAGGACAGTTGGAGCCCCAATCTGGTGAGGGGGAGGGCAGAGCGGGGAGCACAAATGCCAATGACTGGTACATTGGCTATAATGGTGGAGCTTCACACAGGCTTTCACTCTATTGATGCTCGCTTTGACACTCTAGCGAGCAGGCTTGACCTTATGGGCAAACGTTCAGATCAAGATGGCATACTGATAGATGGTGCATGAGGAATGTATATCAGGCTTGGAAGACAGGGCCAAAACTGTTTCTAAGAGACTGGAAAAGCTGTAACAACTTCTAAAAGCTGGTCCCGGGGGAAACAATATCTGCATTATGGGTATTGCGGAATACACAATATGGGCCGTCTGGGCCAGTTTGTAGAACACTTGTTTGCTGACCTTTTTAATTGCCAAAGTTTCACTTCCACATTCGTGGTTGAAACAGCCCACTGATCTCTTGGCCCGACCCCCCTCATGGTGCGCCACCATGCCTTATTATAGCCTGACTACTTAACTATAGGGCTCGGACACAGCACTCCGTCTGGCACGAGAACAAGGTCCGCTACAGTTCCAAGGCTCATCTATCTCCTTGTTTCCTGATTTTACAATGGCAGTACAGGAAGTGCAATGCAAATTTAGAGATGTCAAGAACTTGCTGCGCAAACACGGATGGAAATATGGCATGCTTTACCAGGCCTGTTTCCGAGTTGAAGTTAACGGGAAGGCTTGCTTCTTCGTGGCCATGGCTGATGTTGTGGCCTTTTGCAAATAACCTAGCAAGGAACAATCACTGCATCGACAAAACACACCAGAACGATCTCCTCCTGATCTGCATGCATCTGACTGATCACTCTTCATGTTGTGCTCCATGCCTTATCTATTGTTCCTTGATCGCTTCTGAACTTACTCAGCTGAACCTCTCATTATTCTGCTTCCCAGATTAGTATTGCCATAATTTACCTCATGCAGCCCGTTATTATGTTTTATCCAACAGGTATCATCTGCCTACTGGGACTTACTTGTCGTGACGTTGCCCACCTCCCAAGGTGTACACCTATTGGATACAGTTTGGGTATATCTTTTTTTTGTTTGTTAGTTAAAGGATTCACTGGGTGGTTCCCTGCCTAGTGGGGGAAGGGAGGGTGTTAGCATGTTTGTTTGTTTATGTTGGTCACTACAGCTTGTCTAGCAAGGGTATACACCATTATCATACATGTAAATTTGTGTTTATATATCTCTAGATAACAGCACAACAAATGGGACAAGCATGCATAGCTTCCTTATGATCGGGACGAGTTTGGAGTGCCAGACTTTCAATTATACTCTCTCATCTCCCAATGACAATTTGCACACTACTGGCACCACCCAGACACATGTCTCCCTTATACCAAGCCTGAAAGTGATCAAGGGGGAGATTTGCCTCTACAGGCCATACTCCCAAAGGGCATCACGTTAGATGCTACTGACATCCAAACCCTCTCAAGTACAAGTTGGGCATGATGAAGTCTCGGGTTGCTCGTGGGGGAAGAACTACTATACTAATCTGCTCTTCCACTGGCCAATAATCCATGGTTTTCAATAACCCAAGAAACATTGGTCCAACATACTCTATTACGTCACAACTTATGTACATTTGGGGACCTTGTCCCAGATGGGGATGTCCTCGCTCATGCTAATGATAACCTCCTTTGTGAATGCCACAGACATGGAGCACTTCGTCTAGTGATGACTTCACAGTCACTGCGAGCAGGTATATCTTCCTACCAACTGCCCCGATGACTTTCCCACTTTGACACTCATGATAACTGACACAGATAGGGGGCAACTGATCTTTAGGCTTTACTGTGACTGGGGGCATGATGCCAGCACGGATTGGAAGACTAAACTGGGAACGGAACCTAGGCCTTCCCTTACCTGACAAACTGTGCTATTACCATAGGCACAAGCTCCTTCACTATACTTTTTTGCATGGGGGGTATACTACATCAAGTGCACTGACCCAGTGAGATCCTCTCTATGCCCTAAGTGCTAGGCAGATAAAGCAGACTTTGCACATTTAACATGGACATGTATACATATAGAGGCATATTGGGACACGGTATTCTCCCAACTGTCTTTGAAGGTAGCAGTTATACTTACTCCTGAATCCTCTTCTGGCACTGCTGGGATATGTCAGATATGCTCCTAAAGGGATCTGCAGTTTTAGTGCATGTGAGGTAGGCATAGCTGTACACATAGTAACAAGCTTAGACCTGTTTCTGTTTGTTCTTAGTATCAACTATATTTTCAAAAGTATAGGGATTGGAATAACAATTAAACGTCCCATTTGTTCCTAGGGGCTGGTCTTCTTATGTGGGCTTCTCATTTTCAACCTGGTATGACATCTGCCGTTTTCCCCTCAGTATAAGGGACAGAAAATACCAGGTAAATAGTTGTGCTGGCCACTTAATAAACCTGGACCTACACACCACATGATTTAACGTGCTGTTACTCTGTGCCTGGAACCTGGTTTCAGATGGTGAATAAGAAAGAAGGAAAAATAATAACCCAGCCGGTGATCCAAAAGAATGTCAGGAGAATTTCTGTTACCCGCTTTAGTGTTAGGCTATTCACTCATATGTGTTCGGTAATTATGAGTGCTCTCAAATTATTAGTATATGGCAGCATGCAGGAGAATAATTCTCCCTTCATTTCCTCGACCCTCTCGGGTTTGTCTTCCCTCCCCAGGCTCTGAAGCGGCTATACATCTGGGAAAGCCAAAGTCCTCCTAGGGCATTGTTGGCACTTGTGTCCAACCTGTGGTGTCTCTCTTCCTCGGCTTCAGGGCTTTCCACTCCACCAGGGATCCTTGCCTTTGCTGCGTCGCCTGAGGATGCAGGATCAGTCCTGATACCAGCTCTCCAAACGTGGTGCCTCTCCTGCTTGAACGCGGTTGTCACGTCCTCCCTAGGAACCATCCAAGGATGCTCCTCACGGGAAACGTCAAGTTCGACTCCTCCTGTCCTCGCGTTTTTACTTCCTTGTTGCTCTCAGCTTCAGCTGATGGCCACGCCCCCTGACCAAAGGAGAAGTCATTTTTAAAGGGACCAAAACTGTTTAGTCTGGCGTCCCGTTTCTTGAGAATGACGGGAGGGTTTCTTAGGTTTAAACACTAGGGGGGCTGGGGTAGAACCCCTGGAAGATCCTCTTCCGTGTGACACTGCAATAGCCTTATTGTCGGCAATAAGGGAGATTGCATTGCACTGGGGTGGTGGCCTTTGTCTATCCATTGATGCATGGTTGAAAATGCAGCCTTCAGCTGCAAGGCCCAAAGATATTTGGCAACCACTCAGAGCCTACCTACTTTCACTGGAACCAGTGGGGCAACCCTGACCAGCTGTATTCTATACTATGTCAGTGCTTGGACTGTTTACCATCCTTGCCTGTATGTACGACAGACTCATTACCAGGATTCAAGGCAATTCTGATTGCTCCCCTTCCCCGGTTGTGTACTTACTGCAGCATGAAGATGTGTGATTGTTATTATTCGGGTCACAAATGATACCCTTCCGGATATAGCCCTTTGCTGACTGCTTTGCTATTATGTGATGTTGTCCTTTTATATTGTTTCCTTTTTCGTGATGATGTTTGTTCTTACCTCAGCAAAATTATAACTAAACTTCTTAAAAAAACAAAGAAGCCTCCTTGTTTGCTGGAGAATCATTTGCACGGTAATGCTGAGGGCTTGGGTTTTAAATTAATTATACAATGGTAAGACCCTGTTATTGTGTACTTTGGTGACATTGATAATGATTTTTATGTACTGTAGACTCAACCAGTTGATACCAATCCAATTCTTGAATTTATGAAATTACTAGTGGAGCTTACTGGACTCAGTAATATAGTGACCAGTGAGCTTAAACAGCATTTATGCATTTTCATTGTATGTGGAAAACCTGTGATAGACAATGTCAAAGATAGTGAGGTGATTTTCCTAAATCCATCTTAACCTGACAATGTCATTTGGCCATGACATCAACTCACTCAATGACTGCCTCCCTAACATTCAGGTATGTATTTCCAAATCCTTCCTCAGTCTGAATCCCAGCAAAACTAAGAGCCAGATTTAAAAGCTGGCAGATGGAGTAAAGGTAGTCAGTGTGGCAAAGGAGTTTACGTTTGTCACCTTGCCTTTACTCTGCCCGCTAAATTTAGATTCACCACCGGCCTGTAGTGAACGATATTGCTTTATTTGAACCGCCTTCACAGCCGTTCTTACTTAGTCATTGAAAAGTTTGTGAACAACCATCTCTGCTGACAGATGCTTACAACAAACATTTAAATGATTTTTTTTTTTTTAAACAAACTCCCAAAGTGAAAGTTTGTTTTTGGAAAAGCAAAGACGAATGTCCTGTGCTGTGGGGACTGTAGATAGTACAAGAAAAAAAGAGCCATCTGACTGCTCACTCTAAATAGGGCAGAAGGCCAGATGGCTAATCTTCATCTGCCCGTACTCCTTTGGGTCGTGGGAGGAAGGTTTACTCTGAAGTAAACCTGGCAGTCCTCCCAACTCGAAACTGGTTGTGCGGACTCCATCTACAATACTATAAACTGGGCCTAAGCTTTCACAGAGAGGGGAGACCTATGCCCAAACTAGTTTTCCAATGAGCCTGTAGACCACAGGCAGCCACAACTCTAGGGTGGGCATCCAAGCTCCTAACATTCAAGGAAGGGTTCAGACATTTTGGGAGTGGGAAGCATAGTGCGCTCAGAGATTGTTGGATGCCACACATATCAGGAAGTCGACACAGGGCAGGAGGGATCCTGGTAGCCCACTGGCTAGTGACAGCATCATCCTCCCAGGGCATGAATTGGACATAAACATAGCAGCCCTTACACCCTGTAACTCAGGTCATCATGGAACTGGAGAAAGGACCGAAGAAGGAATGCCGTGCTGACCACTGGGCCTTGCAAGAGAGGCTGCACTAACTGCTGGACTGCATCTGTCGCACCTTATGGCTCCTTACTCATGGAAAAGTTGCTCCTGTGCCGCAGCCCAAAGAACTGATTGACTGTCGGCTGACCTCCTGAAACCAGCATAAAGGCCATCAAATTTGAAGTAGCCCCTTCTGGCAAATCACTAGCTACTTTCTACAAATTTACCACTGGGCAATCCAAAAGGCTGATCCTCGACAGCCAAAAGTTGCACCTGAGCCTGCTCGACCCAGGTGTGTTGTCTGAGTCCAGGTTGGTTGCCAAAGAGGAACACCAGCCTTCACCGAAGGATACCATTGGACCCGCTGTTTATAAAGATTAGTAATGCAGGTGCAGCTGGTCTTCTAATGGCTGAAAGAGGGCTTTGAGGGACATGTCCTCTGTGGTCAAAGTCACCCCAACTTACCCATGGACTGAGGAATAACCGCAAAGACACCCCCACTGACCACATAGCACCCACGGCATCCTCAGTATCCTGCATCCCAATCATCAGGACCATTTCATTGAAGTCCATGGCGATTAATCTTGATGTAAAGTGTGAAACTGGACTTGAGACTGTTTTGGTAACCAGATAACTGTCCAAATACTCCTTAGTGCCCCCCCCCCCTCTCGACCTTCTCCCTGTAGGATGTGGTTGCCCAACTCAGTCCGGAGTAGGCAAACACAACTCTTTCAAACTTTTCAAAAAGTTTCAAAACCTTATAGCTATGTATGTATGCATGTGCTTGTTTGCACGTTGGACTAAAAAGCTGAGATTTAGGTTTTACTTGAAAATCTATGTCTCCAGAACGCTCAGATGGATTTTGCTCATTTTGGTGTCTAAAATTCATAATATTATCATCTATTTTTATAAAATTATGTAGGACTTTTTTTTATGATGTGTGACTTTCTTATTTTGTTGTTTGGTGCAGCTATCTGGGGTTGAGCTAAAGGTTTTACAAACGAGCCTGACTGGACTCAAGGCAGTTTTGAAAGTGCATATTACATGGTAACGTCACACAACCATACTATATGACACACCACAATTGTCACACTCCATGACTCACCAGTTGCACAAAGTCACTGGGTTTCTCTTCAACCTTATCTATAAAAACCACATTGCACATACAAAGACTGCTTGACACCAGCTGACTACACTCCTTTAAGAAGCAACATGCAGCCGTCCATCTCATTAAAGGCCTTCACAAATATGACAGAATTACTCTGACACTCAGAGAACTTCACTGGCTTACTCTGCCCATCACATTCAAACAGCGGCTGCATTATCTACATGACTGTTTGTACAAACATACCCGCCATAACTTGCAACCAAGATTAAAGTATTGGCAGACCAAGGGTTAGAAATGTGCCCATTTAAGAGGAAGAGGACAAGATACAAAGCCTTCCACTTTGTGTCTAGAGTATGAAATATCATCCCAGTTCAAATATTGCAGCCAATCTCACTACTTGAAACAACTTAATTACCCTATTTTAGATTTCAATCATTTTTATTAGACTTTTGTCAACACTATATGAGACGGGCATTACCACCTGGGGTTTCCTTCCAGAAACCTCATCATTCTCTGTCTCTGTGGGCAGATGACTCCTCTGTATTCTTGGTTCAGGTAGGCAATTAGCAGATACCATAATATGCAAAGCATCCTTATCTTTCTCATCATACGATGTATCAGCTTTTCATGGCTCTGCAACACCAACAAGTTTAGCAGCCGCAAGTCTACCATAGGGTTTCGGTCCTAACCCCACTGGGACAGAAACATTTGCTTAACAGGCAATAATAGTGCAAGATAGTCTTTTCTCTAGCCAAATGCAGTGGACAGGTTTACTGAGTCTGTTGGCCTAGGCTTACTGCCTTGTGGCATTGCTCTACTTTTCACCCTGTCACTACTGCGATAACCTCTACATCTGGGCATAATGTTTCCAACTTTAGGCAACCAAACAAAATTTGTATGATATAGCCCACACTTCTGCATACTCTCAGACTTTGTATTATCTATTGTGTGTAGTCTACCTGTTGTGTAAATCCACCTGTGGGTAACCATGTACAGTCTCCTTCGCCTGTGCATGACTTGATTAGTTGTTGGCTTGGATGAAACCTTTCTCCCACTGCTTGACATATGAGGTGATATTAAGCTCTCTTTTCCTTTTGTAATTGTTAGGGAAAATAGGTAGCTACTGCTGTGAGCAAATGATAGTATAGATTTTAGAGACTAGGGGCCTCATTTTGAGTTTCGTGGATGGGTTACTTCATCATAAATGTGACAGATATTCTATCCGTCTTATAACACGTGCATTATATCCTATGGCACCTGTCATGTTTGTGATGGAGTAATCCATTCGCCAAAATCTAAATCGGTCCCTTGGTGTCCAGAAGAGAAGCACACCTGAAGAAATGGTTTGAATGGCATCAGAGTCCTCGTTGTTCCCCATCTGATTGCCACTGGCAGGACTCAGTGCTTCGGCTGCATTAAGCAGCAGCACCCTGTTTCGTGGCTCTAAAAGTCTCTCTTTTGGGGTCTTCAAACACCCCAATAATCCCCTTACTGAACAGATCCCACTGTCTAAAATATCTCTGGTCACTCCAGAACTGAAATATGGGACTGTCCAACCTGGGGTAAATAAATTATTGTCAAATAGCAGCGCAAGGAGTGGGCAGGTGAACAGTCAGTTCCTCCTTGTAGGTCAAGTAATCTCACAATTTCATAGTGGGCTTCATGTCAATGGACAGATTCCAACTCTGGTGACCCTTAGCCATGCAGGCGCCACAGGACGCAGGCAAATAGCTAAATTTTGATTGATAAACCAACACAATTCGAACACACATGGAGCTGCTTGGTCGACTCACAAATAACTGCACCATGATCACAAATATGCAGATGACACACAAGGCTTCTTGAAGGTTTCCTCTATTTCAGACATTCAGCACATCAAACACTGCTTGCACATCATTCAGGTTTGGATGTTCAGTGCCTAACTGTAGTCATTATTTTATATAAATTAAACAATGACAGTTGCAACTATGAATGACTCATTCAGCAAAAAATAACAAAGTTCCCAGGTGTGTCCACCTGGATGACACAGAATTGATGCTGGTGAAGGGCAGATGAAGAACAACTATAAAACAGCAGATTTTCCTCGTCTGCATAAATTCACCCACAAAGTCTCCAATTCACAATGAAAAGAGGAATGTGGGGAAACAAGCATCCCTGCCATCCACGAAAGTGTTTTGATTGTTTAAACTACTAGAATTCCGACGTCTTGGTCTGGTAACCCGTCTCATAGTCCCACTATCCACTATGTATTGAAGTGCTAATCCTCTTCCACCCTCACATTAGAACGAGAATCTGGATCTCTTCTTGTAGAATTTCAAATGCCAAATTCAATTATTGCACTATAGGCTTGATAACAGCATACAATACATCTAACATCAAAAGTATAACAATAAATACTGTTTTTACAACTTGCTTTATAAAGCGCGACTGAGGTGTCAGAATGCAGTAAAAACAGGCCTAAAATTAAAAAACTTACACTAATAAATACAATGTCTAAGAACGGTTTGCCAAAAAGACATTTTAAAATAAAAACGTTCCTCTGTGCCCTGATTCCCCTAACGACGTACTACAGGGAAGTATACATTTTTTACTCTTCTGAAACTAGTAGTGCAGCTACAGGTCCGGTGTTTGTAGGGATGGGATAGCATTTCAGCAATAAGGTATACGTTGAGAGAAAGCCTCCTTTTTAGGCCTTAGTCGTGCCCTTCTGGAATTCAGGATTGTGGATTAAACAGGATTGTTTATACCTAGAGTTGCAAACATTCCTTGGATTACTTAAACAGAAAGGAACATCTGGACAGAATGTTTTCCAGACTGAAAAGACAGATTTAAATACTGTTTAAGAGGAGGAGGAGCACACCTTCAGGGAGCGGGAGGCCACCTTACTCCGTCTGCAGCTGCACATGTGCCTATGTTGATGTTACATGACATTTTCAACAGAGACCACATGTAGCAGTAGCCAATGCACTGCCTGATTACGAAGAAGATAAGATGTGAGTTAAGCATCTTCTGTGACCTTGGAAAGAAGGGTTTCCAAGGATGCAAATAACATCGGTAGAGGGAGTATTTAAATGTGAGCCTATGGTGGCGTGGCAGTCCTGGAGGATGGGGATGCGAGAGCATCGCAGCACTGTGCCTTTTAATCCATGAGGACTAGGGGCCCTTTGAAGCTGATGGTCGTGGCAAGGAGAGGGGGGCTGAGAGTTCTCTTCTGCACAATTCTAGCTGCTACAGGAGTTGCTGAACAATTTTGCTTTCTTGTGTGCTTGAGCTGTACTTACGGGCGTGTCTGGAAATTGATGTCTGGTGGGCGGAGGTCTCTGAAATATACTGGTTGATAGTAAGCCTCTTACCGAATAATGGTTGACAGTAGGTATCTCTTGTGGCCATGCCTTATTGGGAGGCGGGCACTGACCCACCAAACATTGGCTGATGAGGAGTTAAAGACTGCTTCACAATTTATGGTATACATAAACAATTAATTGAGAACAATGGAGACATGAGAGTGATAAAGTCACACTCGACTATCGAGCTGCACAAACAAAACAAATACTAACAGAATTGCTGCATCTATCATGCAATAAATTTCCATATATCCAACAAACATTGCCCTGCCCCCTTTCACACGAGTCTGAGCCACTGGAATATTCCTGACTGATTAAATTAACCAAATGCAGTGGGGCAAATACAGGGAATTATGACAAGCAAGTAGCACAGAACAGTAAGTCCATCACAGCAATAAGGATAGGACTGAGGGGCAATACACACAGGGCATAGTGAAGCAGGTACTAATTTGCAATAGACAAAGAGCAGGGAGTGCGAGATTCCTTCCCTGGACAATTTTCATGATCCAGTCAATCGGAGTGTGGTTTAACAGCACAATAAATATAGCCAATCCGATCCCATTACTTTCCTGCAAGTACTCAATGAGGTCTGTCGTCATTCTTGCACACCGCTGAGAGGGTCAACAAAAATTCATCCCACTGCATCACAACAGGAACTTTCCTCAATGTCCTCCTCTAGCCACAAGGCTTGGCTCTCTGTCCAGCAAGACGAGGAACCCCTCCATCTCTTGAGCAGAAGATGGCCAGAGGACCTCCAATCTCATGCTTAGCTAACAACAGGCCTAGATCTCAAAATGTAGCTAGTACAGTTTCTCATATGGGGTGTGGAAACATGCCCAATAGACAAACAACCATTTGGAAGTAATTCGATCTGCTCATTGTGTCAGTCAAATCATTTGATGTATTACAGCAAGGGCAGTCAGAAACAGCCCCTGTAAATACAGCAAGGCGTATAGGGCATTGGGCAGGCCCTGTGTAGGGTGTGAAATTGTATGGCCTGAAGCATGCATTATGCAAGACTTTGAGAGGATAACATATAATTTTAAGCCGATCTTGGTCATGTATGCCTAAATCGGGTCCCACTTTTCTGTCACTGAGGCTAGTGAAATGTCAGTGCTTTCCAGAAATGCTTTACAGAGTCAGCGGACCAGGCAATGCCCGTTCCCCACTGCATGGATTGTTTGTATAACAGTATTTGCTGCAGGTTCATCACAGCTGCTCTATTCATGTAGCTCCTGAAATGTAACATTCCTTACTTGAAGAGGTGGACACCCCACACCTTCCGGTGGGAATCTCCGTGGGTCGGGTATTAGCTTCTTTGCCAAAACCTGAACGCTTGCAACTTTAAGAGATTAAACTGAAATTATAGCATGTCAGTAGCTCTTTCCCTTGCCTTCTTTGCATGTCTGCCTTAGTGCAGAGTTGGCTTTCTCAAATTCAAACTTTATGGAAGGAAGCCTTTATGGCATGCTTAAAATGTCTTTCCAACTGATATTGAATTCCAGCACACTCATACCACTAGGTGATCTCTTTTGTAGATGTGTGCCTCCGGATCTGTTAAAGCGACATTCCATTGAAAATATAATATCACAATTTGCATCACACCTGTCTACACAGTATAATGTGCTCTGCTCCGAGCATCACATTGGTAATCTCTGTGTAAATCAAATGCTACATATAATTTCTGTATGGTTCCTGCTAAAAGTTTCAATAAGGCTGTCTGACTCAAAGAAACTATAATTATATTTCATTAAAAAAGCTAGTCTCACTAATTAATCATTTAAATACAATTTCAACATGATCCAAACCTGATCGATGTCCCCTCTATGTAATGTCACTTTTTAACACATAAAATGTATTACATCACTTGCATTTTTGCTTGCAAGGTCCCCTGCAGACTTGTCAGCTGCAGCACAATTCACTGGGTGGCACCTTTGAGAGCGTAATGTCAGACACAGAGCGGTACACATCTGAGCAAAAACATTATAAGGGTACTGACAAGAATGATAGATTTCTAAGGGTTTAATAGTGAGACCTGTTTTAAAAATGTTTTCACAATAAAGTGGTGCCCCACTGTTTCTCCTCCTGAACTCATGCTGTAATCATAAATTAGACAATGAGAAAACTACCGCCCCTGTTTTTAAACATACTATTTCTAAATGCTCTCCTAGTTTATGATAGGCAAGGTATTTGGTGGATACGAGTGAAAATGTGCAGGCTGGCAATGTAGGCTCACACAGTGCCGTTTACAAAAATTGTTAATTACAATGATTCTTCCGTAATCAATTGATCACTATCTTGTATTTACAGAAATGAGACTCGTCAATCTCCACTCATTTACCAACATGTTGCCATCTCCTAGAAAATGTGATATGTGCAAAA
This sequence comes from Pleurodeles waltl, assembly GCF_031143425.1. Classification (NCBI taxonomy): domain Eukaryota; kingdom Metazoa; phylum Chordata; class Amphibia; order Caudata; family Salamandridae; genus Pleurodeles; species Pleurodeles waltl. The sequence goes on from NC_090436.1 coordinate 522,641,655, forward strand.
GCTTTAGCCATATTATAACAGTAAAGAATTGCATCAAAAACAAAACTAGAAGTATTAATTCTCTTAGGCCCTTGGGTGTATGTTGTAATTTGCAAAAACCATATTATATTCTTGCATAACAACACAAAGAATTAGAAATACAAACTGAGTGCTGTGAAAAGTTCGCACAACTAACCTTTGGGTCATAAATGCTAGCACGAGATGACCACAGCTTCAGACATATGCAAGAGGGTGCTACAGTCAGAGACAATGAGCATGCGTAGAGATCTCCACAGAAAGAGGAAAGGCTATATATGCAACATATTGTGCCATCTGAGCCGGTACATTGATTGCTTGATGCATAAAACTGTGTCCGTCTTAAACGGGCCATACCGTGAATGAAGTCACTACAAATTTCAAAACACCTGCCACTGTCATCAAATATTCCAGAAAGCCTATGTTGCTGACTGTTGTTAGCGATGCAGGACTAGGCAAAGAGAGCTGTGTTTTTTTTTCTCTACACCGGATGGCCCCTTTAAGAGAAGAGGGTGGTGGGGTCCTGAGGTGAGGGGGAAATAGTGAGAGAGGCGGGCATCAGAAATCAATGCGGCCAAAACTGACATTCCTCCATTAAAAGAACAATGCAGCCGCACTTTAGTTCACCGGCAACTGTAATGGACTCAATTTGTTCCTCAGCGCACTCCAATAGGCGGCCATTCGAGCCATCCCCGTGATTAATTAGAAGGATTGTCTGGCAGGCATTCCTCTCAGGTGCTGTAACCCTACAGACCTCGCCATTAGGAGCTAATAAAGAAATGCTCCGTTAAGCAAAAACGGCCTGTGAGGGGGTTAAGCAAAGGTGGCGATTAATGTTTCTGTATCAGGCACTTAGGCCGTCATTTTACTTCGGAGGGAAAAAATAATTACACCCAACACAAATAACTGCCGGGAACGTCTGTTACCGAGAACGGTTTAAAAGAAATCTGTTAGCGTTTTTTATGTGTCAATGGGCCGGTGTGTCAGGGCATTTCACACAAACTGTAGCGAGCCTTGCAGTGATGACCCATAACTTTTCACAGCTAGGCTAATCTGAGATTTCACTGTGTCGGCAAAACGCCCTCTCTTATTATCTATGAGAGTGAATGTGCTTGCACTTCTGCGGACGGGCGCTATCTTGTTGAAACTCCGGCTTACCTGTGAATATCACACCAATGTTAGACCCTTGTAGGACCTACTGCAATTCAAAGCCATCTTAAAGTTATACGCCGGCGCATAGCAGGTAATGGCACCCCCTCAGTCAGTGAATCTATTTAAATCAGGAGTGAATGTGAATAAACACAGGTGGGATTCAAAATGTGGGGTGCGGGGTCAACAATGTGAGTACCTTAAGAAGTTTAAGTAAAACCCCTCCACAAAGGCACGACCTATATAACTACGAAGACGACCTAATGCATGTGCTACCGAATTCTTAGCATGACAAAGTCAGAGAGTCTTAATGGGGAAATAATAATCAAGCTCGGCAGGTGACAAGATATTATTAACAGTTTACAAACCACACTTATTGTAAGCAATACGCAATAAAACACTTAACAAGATAAATGTGAAAGTAATTAATAATAGTATCTTAGGCCCTAGCACCCCAATGGTAAATGACAGCCTTCGCCATGTAACTTCATCTCAGTATCACAAAGGGGACTTGCGGTGACATTGCACTGCAGCTCTGTCATGTGACATGGAGGCAGGAACAATTTTTACTTTCTTCATCTGGTAAAGCATAGAAAGAGAAGGACCAGTAGGGTCCTCGTTCAGTGTAATTTTTATCTTTGCAAGGACCATTCCTGGTAGGTCTTTGCCCACTTAGAGTATTGGGTAACGCTGATACACATTCTCGCCCCATTACCTAGCCTCCACTGTTTGTTGCCACCATTAGTGTACGAAGCCGGCTCTCTATATAGTGCACTAAAATGAAGTACCCTGTGCAGACAGTCCAGCGGATCCCCAATTGGTATTGCAGAAGCAAAATTAGATAGGACTAATGCTCTATTTGTGGTAGTGTGGGCGAATAGTTAGGCTTACCAGAGGGTAGTGCTAAGCATTTGTTGTACTCACAGAGGCAATAAATGAGACACACACTCAAAGAATAAATCTGAGGCCAATTTAGAAATAAACAATTCTTTCAATATATGTTTCAAACCCAAGAACTTCGTAATCAGGTAGGTAGACTTTCAAGCATCAATAATTAGCAGTTTCAGAAAAAGACGCAGTGCAATTTTCAGACTTCTCCCATTGTTATTCTATGGAGGAAAACAATGTTCAGCAAACACAGAGTTAACAACGACTTACGAAGCCAATCTTAGGGAGTTAAGGGAAGTACTGGGCACTGATCAGAACCACACCAACAGGTCACACTGGACGGCAATGGGGCAGCCGGGTACAGAAGTGCAGTAAGGCGTCAGGTACCCAATGTTTTTTTATGGGAGTTAGGTCCTTGCGAAGACATGCTGCATGCTGTGGCTAGAAAGCCAGCCAGGGACAACAAGCAGGTAGGTAGTACACTTGGGGTGGTTGGTGACATAGGTGCACCTCTGGTACTCTTCTCCGGTGCCCATGGACGACAGATGCAGGGGTGTCCTTAGGTATCGGGTTTTCAAGTCCAGGACCACTTGTGGTCAGAGGGTCCTGTGTGTTGAGAAGGCAGGCGTTGTGGGGGAGTCCAGCATGTGTGGACCCATGGTGGACTCGAGCCCCTAAGAGCCGGGGAACATCACTGGCAAAGATGACCCACTTTAACTGGGGTGGTCAGGGGTCAAGGGTGCAGTGGTTGCTGTAGCTGTCGGATTTTCTCTCTCCACAAGCCTGTGGGAGAGGAGGCCTACGTGCAGAGGCTGTAGGCATCTCAGGGGAGTCCAAGAGGGGTGAGACCACAATGGACTCTGTCTCTGGGCAGTTGGGGACCTGCGTTGGCACCATGGGTTGGCTTCACCCTGGACCATGGACGTCGGGTGCAGGGGTCACTTCTGGTGTCGAGTTTCTGGAGTCCAGCAGCTGCAGAGTCTTTTCTTTGGAGTTTTCTTCTTGAAGGGCAAGTTCACTGCGCATGGGAGACTCGAGTCTTTATTGAAGGCTGGACAAGTTGGCCTTTTGTGCAGGATTCTTCGAGGTCAGCAGGCAGGCAGGAGGGGCTGAGTCCACGTCAGCTGCTTCTTCTTTTCCTCTTCTGCAGGTGCAACTGTTTTTTGTCTGGATTTTCTTAGGTTGTTAGTCTGACTTCTGGGATTCAGGGGTGCCACATAAATACTCAATTTATGGGCATTGCAGGGAGTGCCTACACCCTTCTTATGACCCCTTGTCCTGGGAAGTGGGCATAACCCTAACCCTAGTGGCCTAATTCCTTCCAAACAAGATGGAGGAATTTAAAAAGTAGTGTCCACTTCAGCTCTCCCACCTTAGGAGTGGGACTGGCATGAAGTGGGCACACCTCATAATCTGCCTAATTTTCCCGCCTGTGCTGCTGCCAAAAGTGGGGTCAGGACAGTGGTGTTGGTCATCTCCACCATCTGGAGAGACCCAGGTCGCATTACAAAGGTAGCAAGGCCTTTGAAGCTTCCGCCATGGAAGGTGCATCCTGCCTGGGAAAGGAAGTCACACCTCTGTCTAGTGCAGAAACGCGTCTGTGGTGGCTGAACTGGCCAGGACCAGTCAGTCCACACAGTAGTAGTCGGTAGGTTTTTTCAGGGAGCACTTCTAAGGTGTCCTCTGTGTGCATTCTATTAATAGATCCATCAAATGGGTCAGTGAGGGTTTATTATTCTGAGATGTTCGATACCAAACATCCCAGGATTCAGAGAAGCCATCATTTAGCTGGGGAACTCGTAATGACCAGTGTCCAGCACATGCATTTAAAATGGCTTCCCTGTACACTTACTATGTCTGAGAATTGACAAAGGCATAGCAGGGGCATGTCTGCTCATGAAGATACACCCTCACATGTAATATATTGCACCCTTCCTTGGGACTGTAAGGCCTGCTAGAGGGGTGACTTACATATATTGCATGCAGTATTTAGGAGACATGGCACACAGGCTCTGTGCCATGTCGTTTTCAATTTTGGGAGCACCTTGTCATGCAGCATGTAATGGCAGTCTGCATAAGGTTGGTGGTGGGTCCCTCAAAGTAGCACAAGTTGTGTTGCAGCTCCGAGGGGCCCTCTTCAGTACCCCTGCTCTAGGTATTAGGGGTACCATTTACTAGGTACTTACAGGGGGCTGAAGGGCTTGGTCACTTGGGGATCAAGTGACCAGGTGTCTTGTTTTAAGGAAGGAACACCAGTACTGGGGACCTGGTTAGCCGGAATCCAGTGCACTTCAGTAGAAGTTACATCTAAAAATCAGGCAAAAAGTGTGGGGTACTGCAACCAGAACCCAGCTCTCTACAATTAGTAATTGAGAAATCTATTATTACATTTTTGTATACTTAACTATTTCTTCAAAATGTTGATGCTATTGCAAAACACCTGATCACATGTTCAATTAAAAAAAAACTTATGGTGTCTCTCCTCAGACATTTATGTGTTCAAGAGCCTTGTACGTGCATACTACAAACTGAATCTACTCAAGACCAGGTTCCACTTAGCCACACTATGTCCTATGTTCATGGATGAATCATTTTGTACATTCTCCAAAATATCATAGATGTTATTGTACTACAATTGTTTAAAAGCACTGTTTCATTCAGCCCTGAAGTATATACACGATGAGACAGTGAAACACTAGAAGGCCGGACGGGGAGGAGATCGGTTGCAGAAGCTGCCTTGCACATTGCAGACCATGAATATTTGGTGTACTGTCAACCTAAAAATGAAAGGGTACATCAGGCATTCTAACAGGGCCAGGAGGGGATTTACATACATCTAAAACAGACAGTTTTAGAGGAGGGAGCCTTTTGCAGACCATGAATATCTGGTGTAATGTCAACCTAAAAATGAAAGAGTACATCAGGCATTCTAACAGGACCAGGAGGGGCTTACATACATGTAAAACAGAGTTTTAGAGGAGGGAGCCTTCTGGATACTGTAGGCGAACACGAATAAATGTTTCAAATTGGCTTGATGAGTACAGATTCCAGTTGGCTACAAAGAACAGATAACAACGAAGTGTGGGGTCAGAAACACCAAGCGATGTCTGAAGTCTCCAAGGGAGATGTATGGGATTCTCTTGTGCAGGTGGATGATAGGGAAAGGAGGATGGGCAAGAGAAAGGAGTTGTTATTGGACATTATGTTATTCCTTTAAAAATGTGGGTGGTTCTGTGCTGTGCTTGGCTGAGGGTGGAATGCGGAGAGCCAACGGAGGCCCATTATGAGACTGAAGGTTTGATAGCATAGTAAGGCCTAGGAGTCATCACTAATGTCGGTGTCAGTAGAACATGTTTAAAGAAGGGGAGTATCATGGAAGTGATGAAGAAAAAGTTGTGATGAAGGCTACAAGAGGGAGGTTTCGGACAAGGAAGTAGTCTGTCTCCGCAAAGAAAGGGAGAGACTCATTGTCAGGGCCTGAGATGGGCAGTGTTTGTAGCTATAGATTGTAGAATCAGTATGGTTAAAAAGTGAAAATTGGGAGAATTCTGTGAGGCAAAGTTTAGACAAGAACTCGGCTAAAATGCACAATTAAATTAATTGGAACTTGTTCGTGAAATTCACTGGCACTTGTTGGTGAAAAAAGATGTTTAGTTTAAATCAGAGCTATAGAAATTGGATAATCAGTGTATCGTGGGGAATAGGATCTTCCAGAAGTCCTACCCAGGCCCCCCTTGCCTGTGAACCTAAGAAACCCTCCAGTCATTCTCAAGAAACAGGACGCCAGACTAAATAGGCTTGGTTACCCTAAAAATGACTTTTCCTTTGGGCAGGGGGTATGGCCGTCAGACGAAGTTGAGAGCAACAAGGAAGTAAAAACCTCAAGGACAGGAGGAGTCTAAGTAAGCGTCTTCACAAGGAGGATCCCTGGACAGTGCCAAGGGAGGCAGTGACGAGCACCTTTGAGGAGAAGAGGCATCATGCTTGGAGAGCCAGTTTCAAGGCCAACCCCGCATCCCCAGCAGACGCACCAAAGGCGAGGAGTCCTGGTGGAGTGGAAAGCCCTGCAATAGAGAAAGAGATACCGCCAGTCAGACGCAAGTGCCAGACACACTTCAGGAGGAGCGTGGCTCTCCCAGGTAACTAGCTGCATCAGAGCCTGGGGAGGGAAGGCAAACGCAGGAGGTAACCCCTCTAGAGGGGTCGAGGGAACTAAAGACTTATTCTTCTGCATGCTGTTGTATACTAATACGTTGAAAGCACTCACATTTATTATGCAAGTATGAGTGGTTAGCCTAGCACTAAAGCGAGTAACAAAATTCCCTGGAAGTTCTTTAGGAGCCCGGGGTGGGTTATTTTTCTTTCTTTCAGGTTCACCATCTGAAACAAAGTTCCAGGCACAAAGAAACTGCATGTTAAAGCATGTGGTGTAAGGGTCCGGGTTACTAAGCAGCCAGAGCAACCTTTTACCTCTTATTTTCTGTTCCTTACACTGAGCGGAAGCAGAGGGATGTCAGACCAGGCTGAAGATGAGTAGCCGCCCTATGAAGACCAGCCCTAAGGAACAATTGGGGCATTTAATCGCTCTTCTAATCTTTATACTTTTGAATATAATTTCTATAGTAAGAACAAAGAGAAACAGATCTAAACTTGTTACTGTGCGAAGAGCGAAGCCTACCTCACACAGTGAAGAGAAAAGTAGTGGGTCTACTGAGAAAATATTTCATAGTTTTAAAAACCTATCTTGGCTTTGCTATGGCATCTTCAATTAGATATACAATTAGCCAATAGGAGTTGGAAACAGTTGGTTTACATGTTGGAGACAAGCAGATGAGATGAGTTTAGATTGCTTTGTGGTGCTGCCTACACAAAACAAGCATGTTTAAGTTTGTTGAGGTCTAGGTTGTACCAGGCGGGATTGTTGATGAGACTGGAAGTGATGAGTCAATTTGTCTACTGCTTGAATTTGGATGGTGATGGTGAGAGAGAGAGAGAGAGAGAGAGAGAGAGAGAGAGAGAGATTTAGTTGTTTGCAAGGGGTTTAAAGTTGTTTCAGAAGTGCGCTTATGCTGGCTGTAAGGTAATCAAGTATCCATTAGTCCAGAATAGTCAGAATGTTTTGTGAACGTTCAGGATAAGATCTCTAGCCAGACGTAGGCCATGATAAAGGGCCTTATTGTGGAGACAGGAGGTTTATAGGAGGAAAAGGATATAGAATTCAAAAGGTTTTTCTTGACACTCCATCCAGAAGCTAAGTGCCCCAAAACAAAATGTGTCCAATATAAGTGTTCTGTCGAAGATAAAGTCAGAAGAAAGAAGGAAGGGAAGTGATAGAAGAATGAGTACTAAATGAGTCATGCTTTAGTAAATCTGATAATAGAAAAGAAAATATGACTTCAGACTGTGAACCTCCCAAAAATGGTTGAGACTTTGCTGGAGTACAACTTGCAGTTGTGTTCTTTTGGAAGAAGTGTAGGAGGTCTGTACTGATGTCTAGGGGCTGATGCCATGGTGCAGTGGTGCCAAAATGAATGAGTCTAGAATCAGCAATTCAAAGTGGCAACTATATTCCTTCACCGCAAGGTTATTTCTGACTCCAGGAATTGTTCTGCTCCTACTGTGAACAGGTGGTAAATGTGAGTGGAAGGGGTCCAAAACAGGCCCTGGTGGCTGGGGCTAGTGTTTGGCCTGGGTATAGGAGTCAGGACATGCTCTCCTGTGGCTCAGGGCAGTGCTCAATGCTTCCCCCAACAACCTGTGCCTCTTCCGAAATCTGGATTGGTGAGTGATTTTTCTGGATCTGTATCCGCACTTGGTAAAATTGGCACAGTGTTCCTGCACTAGGTAATACCGAGAGCAGGAACACCAGGCCAGCTGTTGTCATCTGGGGCAGTGCCTCCCTGGGGTCATTGCTACGGTCAACTCGTAATCAACCACATAGTAAATCAGTCCTCAGCTCAGCATCCTGCGTTGACAGTGGTCTGGAATCAGCCCTCATAAGAACATACATGGAAAAATCTAGTGATGAACGACAGATAATGAATGTGTTGCATGAAAAACCACAGTCAGAAAAATTGGTGTGTTTTAAAGCTTGACAAAGCAACAGGATCTAGGCTTCCTGGGTTTAAATATCCTTAAAGCCTTGTGTGCTTATGTTTACTCAAAATTGTTTTTTTGGATGGATTGAACCTAACATTTATTGGCTGAATGTCAGCTAAGCATTTGTAGGCATGTATTTATTTACAAAGCACTAAAGAGGTTACAGTTCATACTGTGCATGTGTTCAAAGTGATGCAAAATGGGCAAGTCACCAGGCAGTCAGTCATATCCAAGGTGCACAAGCCACAATGCCCTCTTTCAGAACGCCAAACTTTATCTGGGTTATGGTCTGTTCTACAACTATCATCCAGGTTCATTGACAGGTTCTTACACCCATTGGTCACACAATGCCCTCTTAAATACAAGACACAAAACACATGCTGAATCTACCAAAGGAATTAATCTTTTATTTTTTCTTTTTCAGTTTTATCATGAACATTACAGCAATATTGAGTGACAAAATAGGCATACAGGTAAACATTAACGGTTCAGGTGAACATAAGGACAATTCAACAATCCTGACACAGTCCCCTCCCCACAATACCTAACACATAACCAACCAAATTAACATGAACAGTCACCAGGATTCAGTGTTACCTCCACTGTAGCCACCCTCCCCAAATGTTGCTTCCCATCCCTTTCCTCATCTTCAGCACCCTCACTGTCCGAAAAAGTCAGTACTGCCTCTGGATCTAAATAAATGTCACATAATTCCTTCCAGTCTGCTATTTCCTCTATTGCTTTATCATCTAGTCGGCTAAGTCTCATATGGGATTCTTCTGCTACACACCATTCCAAAACATCTACACACCAGCAAGCTTAATCTGGTGCTCCCTGTCCCATCCATGTTATAGCTATCCATTGTCTGGCCAGCACTAGCACCAGGTGCAAGAACCTGTATGCCATCTTCCTGCCCTTTGGGTATTAAACATTGCCCAGTCGACAGCACTGGGGCACCTGTGCAATGGTTATTCCTACAGTCCTCTGTATTTCCGCAACCACCCGGATCCAGTAGTCCTGTACCTCCCAGCATTGCCAGGCTAGGTGTAAGAACTCCACCCCACCTTTGCCACACCTGCGGCAATCATCTAAATTAAGGGAGGATATTCAATATAAGCCTTTTGGTGTGAGATGTGTTCTGTGCAGGAAATTATAATGTACCAGCGTAAATCTGGCATTACAGGAGACTGTGTGTGAGGTTACTGACTCACGTCCAGTCCCCCTCAGCTGGTGGGGTGTCCATATCTATATCCCAGGCCATGCAAGCCTGCTGAGAAGGGCCATCAGCATCAGCATGCATGACTCTGTATGATAACTAAATCAAATGACTGCCGGCACTGCAAGATAGGAGCACCCTAGTGTGTGTGTAGCTTTAGGAGTTGCCGGATGGGTTGGCCAGGCTCCCCTTGCTATTTCTGCCAGGCCCACACGATGTAGAAATTAGCCTGGTTCAAGGGAAAAAGTGTGCTGGGCCTCTTCAAATGAAAGGAAACTTTCACCTGGGTATCTGTCCCAGAGGATTTCGCACCTCCCTTCTGTCCACTGTTGGAAGGACATACTGTCCATCATGCATCTAACTGGATTCAGTGTCCAACGTGGGAGTTCTCAGGGGAAAGGAACTCGTTTCAAGACACTCTGAAGGAATCTGTGCCAGAGTACTGCCGTCTTTCTAACTATTTGTGTGGCTTCTATAGAGAGACCTGCAATCTGAGGAGTTTGGGCAAGAGGTCAACATCCACAGTATCAGTCAACAGGTGCTTTTCCCAGTTGTCAGATGGGTCCAGCCATTGAGCCGCATGCTGCAGGTAAGCTGCAAAATAATATAGATCCAGTCTTGGGGCTTCCAACCCCCCAACTCATACTGTCTCATCAGCGTTGACATGGCAACTCTACTGTGCCTTTCTGCCCACAAGAAGGAGGTGAGGCTAGATTCCAGCTATCAAAAACCCGTGTGTGTGTTGTATAAGGGTCAAGGAGTTCTGTAGTACATACAAACATCTTGGAAGCAGAACCATTTGGGTAACAGCCAAATTAATGAAAGGGGTAGTGTATTAAAAAAAGGACCAATGTCTTCAATCTCGCAACTACCCTCTCTATATTAAGACTAAGCTGAAGTTTCCGAGTGTGCGCCACTGTGATCCCTGAGTAACTAAACTGAGTCATCTCCCATCACAGGTCCACAACAGGTAATTGCTTGAGCAAGACTGCTGCCAGTGTGGTGTGGGGGAACACCAAAGACTTAGCCCTATTGAGCCGTAGCCCAGATACATTCTCAAATTCCTCCAATAATTGTAACAGTGCTGTCACTGCCATGTAGGGGGAGGACAAGTAGAACAGAGCATCATCTGCGTACAACGAAATGACGAGACAGTTATCTCCCGACTGTATCCCCCATTCCCATAGCTCCCGGCGCCCCAATATCACTAAGGGTTCTATCACAAATGTAAACAGGAGCAGGGAGAGTGGGCAACCCTGATGTGTTCTCCGACTCAGTGTCCATGGTTCTGAGTGAATAAAGCAAAGGTACCCACCCTTTGTGCACAGGCTCAGCATATATACTTATGGACGTATAGCAAGCGCTTTACAAATGATTTTTGTGTCAGAATTTATCATTGTGAGGGAGCCATAGGTGGATGGGTCAGATTCATCCCCACCTGGTTAAAGAAGCAAGCAAATTTCCCCTTCCCATAGAGACTGTGGTAGCATTACCTTGTCACAGGCTTCTAACAGGACCGCCAAGAGTCTCTGCATCAGTGTCGCAGAGAATGTTTGGTAAAGTTCAGGTGAAAAGCTATGACTGCCCAGGGCCTTTGATCGAGGGAGAGCATGCAAAGCCGCCCTAAGTTCCTTCAGAGTCAGCGGAGCGTCCAGGGTCTCAATAATCAGAGAGTCTAAGCTGGGGAGCCCTACTTCAACTAGAAAAAGGGTGTAACATTGTACGTCAATGCCCAGCTCTGTTGTGTCAACACGCTGTAGGTGTTGCTGAAACGTTTGTACGATGCCTGCTATAGATATGACCTTATTGCCTCCATAAGTGGTTGAGAGGGTGACGTGTGGCGGGGCTTGTTTCCTATGCAGTATTCAGGCTAAAAGTCTGCCAGATGTGTTTCTCTCCCTAGCTACTGGCATAGAGTATACTTATCAAGTCGGCCCCAAAGTTCTCCTAATTATCTACAGCTCAGGACTTCACTTCTTTGTGAGTCCGGAGAAGTCGGGGAAGCCTCCTGTATCTCAGTCCAGTTCTGCCTCCTCCCAGCGTATGTTCGCCTGGAGCTGACAGCACAATCCGCATGTGAGTCCAAGGTAGGTGCCCCTCAAAACCGCTGTGAGTGCTTCCCACTCTGTTGACTTATGGGTGTTTGTATCTAGATGCTCAGTAAGGGCTTTCTCCAGAGTCTTGTGACTCTCTGAGTCTTCAAGGATATCTTTTGGTAATGGCCATGATTGTCCCACCCGGGAGGTGTCCCCCAAACCAAGCAGGGGAGTGAGTGGATAGAAACCGGGATAAGTGTGCGACCTTGGCGTCGTCTATTTAGGGGAGCCCACTCACCAGCACCCTGTCCAGTCTACTGTGTGTGGTGTGCATTAAGGAGTGGCATGCCTATATCTGTTGTGTAGGGTGTGCCGGCCTCCATACATCATAAAATACTATATTCTGCATCACTTCATGTAGGGCAGTAGGCTTGTTAGGTTGATGAGTGATTTTCAATGATTCTGGACCTGCTTCGTGTAGTCCAGGTAGATGGCTATTTTACTGTTTTCAAAGTGAGGTACCTCTTGCTCGTGTGCCACTCTCAATATTCAATCCCTGTTGTGATAGTAAAAGACTCATGGATTTAAAGATAATAGCCCTGGAGTGGGGCTCCCAGTCGAGGCGGGTGCACCAAGGCCCTGTACGCTCTCTTCATTACGAACAGTTCAGAGAGGCCCGCGGCCGCAACATGGTCCGCACCCAATTTTCAAGAAATTGCTCTGTGGAAGCCCCCTCGGATCTCTCAGGGAAACCCAGGACCCGGATAATACTGCGGCGGGAGCAGCCTTCAGCGTCCTCCGCTCGCCTGCCGAGCTCTGCTGTTGTAGTTGTCATTGTGGCCATTTGGCTTTTCCGAACTGTCACCTCCCCCTTCAGGGATGTGATTTTAGTTTCCACACCCATTACCTTCTCTGCCACCTTATCGAGGTTCGCTCGTAGAATATTGACATTTATTGAAACAGTCTTGATTTGATGTTATAGTGCGGTGCGAGAACCTTGTATGGCTGCCAGCAATTCTGCCCTTTAAGGTTCTGAACTACCCTCCAGGGACTCTCCCACTTTGGACGTGCCCAACTGTCTTGTCAACTTTTGGGTAAGTTGTAAAGGTGAGGTACACTGTGTGATGGTGTTTGAGGCACATGCGCGGATGATTTATCTTTCCCTATAATATCCTCAGGTACGATCACAGCCCCAGGAGCTAAGCCCAATCCTGGTAAGGGGCCGGTCCCATTCTAATTCAGTAGAAGAGGTGCCTCCAGCACGAGTGTCCTGACAACCCAATGCCACAGAGACGGACACCATCCTGTTGTCATCAACCTTGGTGCATTCAGTGGACACAGCCCATTCAGGGACTCGAAGAGTGCACTGCATACACCCCCCACCAAGGAGAGGCCTCAGCGTGGGGTTGCAACTCCAGTCTCATGAAGTCCAATAGTGGTTGTGGCTCCATAAGTACAGATGTGAACCCAGGATGTAAAACCCCAGCACTTTAGTAGCACCACTGTTGCAAACAATAGGGAGAAGTAAGACACATTGTTCCCCAGCCCTGTGGAGACCCTGAGTGAAAGTTAGTAGGCCTCAAGTGTGCAGTTCCTCCAGGGATGCGCCATCAATTCAGGTAATACAAGTGTTTCAGAATCCCCTTGCTGTCCCGCCGAGCTGAATCAGAGTAAGTTGGGAGTACACTCACCACGCTGGTACACTCAGAGTCCAGTGCTCCCCCACAGGGTTAGGGTGCAATCATCCTCATGTTGCGCCACACCTGCGGGGGCTGTGGTCCTGTATGCTTAAGGAAAGGGTTGTTTGCCCAAATTAAGTTTATTTTGGATTGGTTAACCTATAAAAATGTTAGACCTGGTGTAGGAAGCTGGCCTGGTGTGTGGTAAGAACCTATAGTGTTATTTCCTTATATCAGGTCCAGGTATCCCCTATTAGTGAAGTGTAGGCAGTGTCTAGGAAGCAAGAGCTCTCTAGATGTAGCTGTGGATGAGCAGCCAAGACTTATCTAGGAGACATGCAAAGCTTATGCAAAACCACTACAGTCACACAGCACTTACTCCCGAGCTCCCGACCAGCCAGGAAGTTTAATCCTCCAAGCCCTGCATATTCCTAACAGATTCTGTCCCCACGAAACCTTTATTAGCTGCCACTACATGCCACTGCACTGTGACTGAGGTAGAACCAAATTTTGTGGTGAAATCTTAGTCTTGTGAGTCCCGGGAGGTATCCCCCAAACCAAGCTACAGCTGGCAGGCACTTCATGTAGGACAGTAGGCTTGTTAGGTTGATGAGTGATTTTCAATGATTCTGGACCTGCTTCGTGTAATCCAGGTAGATGGCTATTTTACTGTTTTCGAAGTGAGGTAGCATGTAACGTGTTGAAATGATATTAAAGCCGTATCGGTGATCTATTGTGGCCTTAAGTCCCCCCCTCCAAAACTAGGGCCAGAAAATAGTATCCCACCTTGTACTGGCCGCTTGCCATCCAGCTCTGGACTGCAAATGTCTAACAAAATCATCTTCTGCCTGTGACAATCAACGGTGCTGGGTTTTCCAAATACGTGCAAGCGGAGGAGAAGCATACTACCAACTTATTGCGATTGTGTGTTTCGCACGTGTAAAAGTCAAGTCAATGAATCTGCCATTTGCATACAGACTACTACGCCTGATTAGTAATTCACCTTTTTGGAGGATGAAAAACAGTTTTTACATCGTCACATACAATTGGAGGGAGCCGTTATAAAGTGCCAAGGCTGATGAAATGCACTGACTACAAACTACATACAGGGCTCTTCTGCTGTTTCATTGAAACACAGACAATTTTCTACATTACTTGCAGAGTCATATTGTATTTGAGATCTCATTTGGAGTGCTGAGTATTATTGCATCATATTCCTGAGCAAGGAGACTGCTTAGCAGAGGGTTTATGGTGGCTGGTCCCTCCTACTTGTTCAGCCATATTTCCCATTTTTCTGTTTAAGATGGTTACAGCTATTGGTCCAATCTGTGAATGCAATTGCCTGGTCATAATTTTCCCACTATAGTACAAAACATTGTAAATATAACAACACCATAATCACCACCATTCCTACAGGTCTAGGTTTGGTGTACCTCACTTTAATGAGAGACTCCAAGAAAGTCAGCAGCCTCACATCATATGAACTTTTTGGCAATGTACACCACATGCATAATGATAGCAAGTCAGGGTTGATAATGTCTGATCACTTGATCTGTGACTGCAGCAGGACACAGGAACACATGCCTGTACCACTGTTCTCCAAAAGAGTATTCTCCGTTTTCTTAATAGTTCTTTGTTGAAAATTTACATAAACCCATAAATATCAGGATATTGTATGGTGTGTCATGCAGCATTTTGCTTCATGCACAAAAACAGAGGTTAGTGGCAGTACAAAATATACAATATCGTTCCAGAGTTAGGCAGGCAACAGCTGGCAGAATGAGATTTTAACCTTGATTTTTGAACTATAAGTTTTACAGTTCAGAATTTCAATTTAGAATTTTGGGGGCACGCACTGGTGAGCTGGTGGTGCGCTTTATTTTTGGTATGTGCTTGCTGCATCCACAAGGAGGGGGGCATGTGGCAAGGGCTAACGTGCAGTGTCAGGCATGCTGTACTACAAGGGAGGTAGCATGCAACGTGTTGAAATGATTTTAAAGTTGTATCGATAATCTATTGTGGCCTTAAATCGCCCCCCCCCCCCAAAAAAAAAAACTAGGGCCAGAAAATAGTATCCCAGCTTGTAATGGCCGCTTGCCATCCAGGTCTGGACTGCAAATGTCTAACAACATCATCTTCTGCCTGTGACAATCCACGGAGCTGGATTTTCCAAATACGTACAAGCGGAGGAGAAGCATACTACCAACTTATTGCGATTGTGTGTTTCGCACGTGTAAAAGTCAAGTCAATGAATCTGCCACCCACTTTCTCTGTTTTGGGGAGAAGCATCAATCGACGGAAGCCAGTTTTCAGTGAATGAATATGTCAAAGACCTCTGAAGTGCATAACATATTCACATACTGCTTTCCAGAAGGTGCACTGCTACGTCATGAAAGACGTCTTCCTAGTCTAGGGCATTACGTTTATTCTCTGTTCAGAAAGAAATATGCCCTATTGAAGAAAGTGTGTAGACACTATGGAAGACAATGAGTTGAGTCTCAAATATACGATATGTGTGCAAGTGTGTACTCTGTATTAGCTGTCCATGACCAGAAACTATTCTAATGTTCCTTCAAAACAATCTACTAATACGGATGTTCAGGTCAACCAGTGTTTTCACTCAAGCATAGTGCCAATTGGCCTGTGAAACAATGCTCCAGGATCATTTAGGTAGACATTTTTAAAGAGAACACATTTTAAGCAAATATGCAGGGTCTCTGTAATTTGAATCCTTTTACTTGTAATATGTGCAAACAGCCAATTATTGCGAGGCTGACTCTGCTTCAATGCATGGATTTACTGGAGGGCACATGACAATTTTACACTGATTTGCTTCTTATGGGGAAATTAACACCATACTTAAAAGTAGTTGTGATATTCGAATTGGCATGTTCGGTCAGTTTCAACACGCACTGCTTAAAGACCTGCTTTGAAAATGTGTTGTGACATGGAGACAACTGCACAGGCACTACAAAGGTGTTCACGCATTTGCTGTTAATGTCATTCCTTCCAAAGTGCAACTTTATGTTCTGCTGTGTCATCTGAACCTGAATTTGCATCAATGCTGGCTGACTTGGAGTTTTATGCTTCCAAGGTGCTTTATGTAGGGGCAGCTCCTCCATGAGGGCGGAGGAGCATCGCCCCCCCCCCCCCCAGTAAAACTTTGACCAAACAACGATAATAAACCGTGTTTATTATCGTTGTTTGATAAGAGGACGGGGCCACTGGGGTGTCAAGCAGTGAGGGGGAGTGCACAGCACTCCCCTTCACAGCCCATGTGTGTTAGGCCAGCCGTCTTGGGCCGGCCAAACACACATGCGTTGTAAGCTCTCTCCAACCCAGCAAGAGAGAGCCTGTACCTGTTGCTCCCTACCAATCCTGATGCTGCTTTGAGCCGCAGGGTGGGCTGGGAGCCTGTGCCTGCAGCGAGGAGAAGCAGGAGTGGAGTGGAGCGCGGCATTTAGGTAAGTGTTTTTATGTATTTATTTATTTAAATTTTATTTTAATTCCACCCACCTCCGCCGCCCCTTCTATTTGCCGCAAGCCGCTTCTGGCTTTATGATGGCATACTGTGTGTTATTTACAAGTGCACGTGATTTATCAGGTGCAAATACTACGCTAAGAACTATTTTCCAGTCTTACATTGAAAGTATATAGGACGTGGGCTCACAGGCAAACATTCACTCATCTAAATTATCGAAATAACATCAGCAGACAAATGTGGACACTGGTGTGCTGTTCCATAATTATTCACCTTGATCTCTGTTGGGTTCTCTTCTCCTTGCAACTCAATCTATAAAAGCCTTGTAAAAGGCAGACCCCTTCACCTGCTTTTGAAGTACTATCAAACCCTTGGAACTATCAAACCCCACCAAATGCCTCACTCGAGAACAGAAAACCCTTGTGGAGGATTAGCACCAATGCCACTTGATTATTCCAAGTACACCATGCTGCTGCAGCCTCGTTGAAGGAGGTGAGAGCTTGACAATTCTCTTACAGCAGTATGTCATTTTCCTGCTTGCTGGAAGGGATGTTAAAGCAAGTCTATGTTCCAAATAATATTCCATCCACAGAGGAGGATCATTTCGAAGTTAACAGGCCACAATTCAAGGGACCACTTTTGCAAATCATTGTGTTTTCCTCCAGCAGCGGGGAATCAACTTTGAAAGTCTGTCCGTATGTTACATCAAGTTCAAAATGACCAGAAGCTGCTGGGTACTAGTTGTATGGTTCATAGCTCAGGACCAATATAAGCACAAACTAATTATACTGATATTAGTATTATCGTCGACGTTTCGACCCAAAAAGAAAGGGAGTCACTCAAAATCTTAATGTTGCGTCTTTATCTGGACTGAAGAGCATACTGAGGCCGATTCATTTGGAGAAGTTTGTATATTTTGGATACACACAGGGAGGAGGATAATAACAACATTAGATGAAAAGCCAGCGTACCTTTGCCCACTCATACTGTGTTTGTCCAGACTCCAAGACATATGGTGAATGACTCTGGGTTGTCTTTTTTAGTGTTGAGCGCAAAGCGCTCTGTCCCTGTTGTTATCTCTCTTTGGGCTTGTAACCACACTCATGTCAGGCCTATCACTTTGTTTGGTTCGTGGGCTTGCCTTTTACAATTCGCTTCATTTCATTAGTGAAAGGCATGGATACGTCATTCCTTTTCCGGTGTTTAGCCCCCCTCGAGCACACTGGCCAGCTACTGAAAACATATGAGGTTCCATGTTTTCTGTATGGTTTCTGGATTACTTTTTCTCTTTATTTCGTAGGCAGTGCGATCTCGCTGGGCAGTAGTTGAACGCTTTACATGACATCGACCCTGTTACATGGATATGTGTACTTCTGCTGGTTACATGGATAATTGCACTTTTGCCTATTTGTTTCACTGCAAGCGAACTTCTGTTTCCTGTTGTGTGTTTGCTTTGCACTCATAGCGGCCGTCGGCTCGCTTATGTGAAACTGTTTTACTTTTCAGTTTATGTGGCAAGAAAAGTCCAGTTAGGAGTTTACAACGCTAATAGCTTTAACTCGAGTAAAAGCGAGACCCATTGCATTGCAAATGCTTGTTTTGTTTCAGTCCTGTTGAAGACCCATCGTTAAGATTTTGAGTGACTCCCTTTCTTTTTGGGTCGAAACGTCGATGATAATCTTCATATCTCACCTGTACTGTATTTCTTCTTTTTTTCAAGGGTGGAAAATGAGAATGGAAGTTGTTACTCTCGTTTTTGAGTGAAGATTGAATTTATCACTGCAAATGCATTCAGACATGCCTTGAATGAACATTTTAATGATTTATTGTTTGTCTTTCTGTATCTTTTCACAAACGCTCCTTTCTAGGCACCTTGTATATACAAGGAACAACCAATGTATGTTTAGATTATATATAGTTAGTATTGTTTTCAAATACAATTGACAATTTTTTATAGGTTGGTCTTTTTGTTTTCTATGCTCTTTTTCCTCTTTTTATCAAACTATTTTTATGTTCATTGTATGGGACTGTGGAATATCAATAGAATTATATATACTGTATGGTTTCGTAGGACCACTTTGTTATATGTACTAATCAACAGACCTAGGCAACACCGCTTAGATTATAAATCTGCAAATCTGAAATTTTGAACTAGACAATTATGCTGAAGTAAAATTGGTCCGCCACTGGTGCAATCTATTGCATCAGGAAATATCTGTGCTAAATTACACCAGCTCTCGTAGAATCTTTATACCAAGGCCCCAGGTGTTATTTGGTTTAACTGAGAACAAAGAATAAGGGGCAAAAAGGTTAAATGTGTATTAAAAAACCCCTCAATAGTGCAACTTTAGAATTGCACAGACGGAGACAAAAATCAGCAACTTTTTTCACCATGGCCTTTAGGAGTTGAGGTGTTAGCAAGATGGCAAATGAAAATATCTCTAGTTTTATACTTTTGTAAAAACCAAAATACCTCTGTTTAAGTGAAACTTCTATAATTAAAACACAAGTATTTGTACAGAGCTGATCTTCGAGCCTGGGGACCTGGGTTCCAATCTTGGCTCTAGCACTTGACCGAAAAATCGTATGTTAACAGGCAATTCACTTCATCTCCTTGGCCTTCTAATAGTAAATATTGGCAATGTAAATATGCAAAACACAACTGTAAAGTTGATTGTCCAACCCTCAGGCCACTGCCAAAAAGTCTGACTTGAGGATACAACTCCGCTATTGCTACCGCTGCCAGATTCCAGCTGCTTACACCAATCCCACCACATAACACAATTCCAACTAATAAATAATAACAAGCCCACGTAAGCGGTTTCACAAAGTTTTGTTAGTTATAACTTGGCAAACATTTTTCTTACTAAATGATATTTTGCAGATTTGTACCATATTCTATGCTGCTATGCTGATAAACATTTGTATCATGCTATTTTATAGATATCTTATCCGAAATAAACTATTCTGGAGCAAGTTGGATTATTTCAACAGGCTTTCTGTGGCCCTCCTGAAATACTCAATTTTCACAAGTGATAACATCTGCTATGTGCTTACTACGTCATCTCAAATGCCAACAATCCACCTTGCATTACTGACCACAGACAGGATGCCTAACTGCAAGCAACAGAACCCACGTTGAGCCCTCACTTATTTTCGCAAGGCATTTCCTCCCCTATCATATCACCAGCCTACCTCAAAGACTTCATTTCATATTACTCTCCAGCGTAGGTGCTATGCTGACCTCACTCTTAAGTTCCTGTCTATGTCCCTTGTGCGCACCGCGCGCAAACCGCATTGGAATGCCACCCAACTGATCTCATGGCCATTCCATCTCTTATCAGTTTTCAAGACCACACCTAAATCCTTGCCGAACCCACCGAAATACAGATGAGTTTCAGCGAGGCTACTCTGTCCTTAAATGTTTGTAATGTCCATCTAAGTCAACATTCTTCCTCACTTAGCTAACACCAAAAATCTATTAAAAATCGTACTTTTTTTCTTACCCATGATACCTCTGTGGACAATTATATAGCGACCAAAACCTTTGGGCTGTTTGCAAGGCCATGTACGTGTTTTCACTATCTCGTGCAGATGGCGGATCCGTGGCACCCCAGTGTTAACAATCAAATCGTGATGTAAACAACCTGCAAAGGGGTGGGTTCCCCTACTCATCAGACCCCAATCCAATGCACTTAGCGGCAGGCTGAGACAGGTGGGGGGAGGCAACAGACATCTTTCCTTGAACGGAAACGCCTCGAAGCTGCTTTTCCTAATAAACTGAAAGAGAATATCAAACGCCGGCAGGAGTGACACTTAGACTTGCCTTAACGTTGACTACTTCTCTCCAATGTCCCCCAGGACTACAGCAATAGTCCTGAATTTGAGACAATACTGCTACGAGGGCTGTGGCTACATTTCCTCTGTATTTATTTCGACCTTATCAATTTTAAAAGTGGGCACACATGACAGGCCTGGCTGCTTGATTAATGCGTCGCGGGAAGGCCTGGGCCGCGCGCGCCCGTGAAGGCCTCTTCTTGCGCAGGAATGCCCGCGCCACCACGTTGAACCGACTTGCCACCCAGGTGGCTGCATTCGGACTAAATGAGCTGTGAAGGGTTTCATCTCTGCCCATCGCGCGGCCTTCCTTGGCGGAACCATGCTGCCGTCAGCCTCGACTCTGACATGATTTGTCACAACCCATCAATACAAAATAAATTATTGCCATCCTCACTTGTCAATGGGCCTGTCTCCACTTCAGATGGACTAATGATTGGGAGCGCACAGGGAACATTTCCTGCCTTTGTGGAGCATGATTATGACTGAGCACACGGCTCCCTGATGCATCCCGGCCAGTAAAAACATGTAGGGAAGGCAAATTAATTGGCTGTTTTGCGCCAATGATTAGAGCATTACGCATGAACAGCACAGAAGCTCGTATTAGGCGGTCAGGAGTAGCTGCGCTCTGACATTTATTTGCTTAGTGTAACATTATTAGTCCATCCACAGCTGCAGTGCTTTTTTCGTGCAGAAAAAAAATGCTGGCGATATAAAGACGCGGCATCCCCTTTTGGCGATAAAACACGTCCAGGTGATATAAAACAAGGGGAAACAAGGCTCATGCTCCCTGGGAGCTGTGAAAGTAAAGCAGAACAAACAAAAGCAAACCTACACAAATTGGCTGCAGCAATTGTTCTTATGCCTTTGATGCAGTTTCTGAATTATTTTACCTAACGCGCACTTCTAGTGATCCTTGTCGCTTTGCAAAGATGGTGCCTTTGGGCTGAATAAGCGTGCCTTCCAGCTGGCATTCTCTTTGTTTTTGCTTTACTATTCCCTTTCATGCAAAGTCCATTACAGTCAAGTAGAATGGCATACAACGTACAAGGTGTGTTCAAACACGAGCATAAGTTCTGTTAACTGGAAGTTTACTCTTGTGACAGAACCCCTGCAAAGGTTACTGAGAGTACAAGTGATAATGCCATTGAAACAGCTAATGTAGGTCTTACCCATTCCTTAGTAATGAGGTATACAACAGCACAGCCTCCATGGGCCTAATCACAAATAACACCTAGGCATTGTCAAACATTTTACTTACCTTCAGTAACAATCTTTCTGGTAGATACTTTTTTCAAACCGCAGATGGTTCACCTTGTGACTGTACCTCAGGAGTCAAACTGGATCTGGAGCAGTACTCCTGTATGTTGGTAGGTGGCATCATCTGGCTCTACACAGAAGTTGTTCTGGTCCAGAAGTGCCAAGCAGAACCGCATGTAAACATGCGCCCTGATGTCAGTTGCTTTTTAGGCTGCCTGTGCCCTCAGACGAAGATCCTGTAGGCAGGCTGGCAGGACCAGTGTATGATATCTAAATTTGGACTTTTATAGATGGAAAACAAGTCCAGTTCACCTAACGAGGAGGCAGGTGGGTCACTGAGGAATCTGAGATTAGACAGAGTTCCCGTTAGAAAGATGGTTACAAAAGGTAAGCAGCTTGTTCTTCTGATGGATAATCGTTCACTTTGTGAGTAGATACCAGTACCTCTCAAGGTGGTGGGTCTGTGAACTGGCTTAGACCAAGAAGTCCTGCATGACAGAGTAGACAAAATGCTCCTCTCAAAATACCTGGCTTTCGAGGATTCATAAACCTATGTCTCAATGCCCACATACCCACCTGAAAAATGTCAAGAACAGGTACCCTACATGCTAGCACAGTGGTTGGAGAATTAGCTCTGGTAGAATGAGCTTTTTACTCCTTCTGGAAGTTCCTGCTTCTCCAGTGCACAGCAGGATTTGATTCAATGAACAATTCATCAGACGATACTCCATTTTTATACTACTTTGTCCTTCTTTGCACCGGAGAACCCTCAAAAACACTGATTGTCTACCCAATGTTCTTTGGGATTTGGCCCTCTCTGCAGGGTCTCTCCCAAACTTTCGCCTTTACCCCTCCTGTTTACTGAACCCATTTTTGTCGGTTTTTCGGACTCTGTGCACTTTACCACTACTAACCAGTGCTAAAGTGCTTGTGCTCTCTCCTTTAAACATGATAACGTAGGATTACACCCAATCGGCACATTTAATTTACTTATAAGTCTCCTGTAAAGTGGTACTACTGATACCCAGGGCCTGTAAATTAAATGCTAGTAGTGGTCCTGCAGCACTTATTGTGCCACCTACTTAAATTGCCCTTTTAAAACATGTCTCAGGCCTGCCATTGCAGTCTCTGTGCAGTTTTAAAGTGCCATCTCATCCCGGCAAAGTAAACCTTTTGCCATGCCCAAACCATACTTTTTAATTCTGTTGAAAAAGTTGTACATGTACATTTAGGTTTTACACATCCTGGTAGTGAAAATCTCTTAAATTTGTTTTTCACTATTGCAAGGTCTACCGCTCCTATAGGATAACATTGGGTTACCTTATTACATTTAATAAGTGAGAATGCTTGCTTGAGATAAGATAGAAATCTCATGTTTGGTGTCTAAGGATTTGTAATTTAAACCCCTACTAGTAAAGTTGGATTTTAAGTCACAATATTGAAAATGCCACTTTTAGAATGTTAAAACAACAGATGATGGACGGAATGCAAAACAAATCAAACATTCACCCCCAGTCACCGATCTGGGTTTAATCCATCAGTATTTTTGCTTGCCATGCCATTCAAGTTTGGACCCAGCCATATGCAAATCAATCTTGACCCTGTTCCCCATGGGAACAGTCCAGCCCGAACTGCCAGGCCAGGTCTTCCCTGGACCAGAAAAAAGCATCCTGGGACCGGTTTCAGGTTATGACCCTTTATCAGCTAGGCTAGCTTGAATCTGGTGGCATAGCAAGCACGGGACCCACGTCTGGACATACCCTCCCCACTTGGGGTGAAAAAAGCAAAAATAACAGATGATGGGGGGAGGGGGAGAAGGTTTACATTGTTCAGCATTCCGTCCATCATCTGTTCGTTTTACTTTTAGAAAGTTTTAATTTTTCTGTCCTAATCGTTTGGTGCTTGCAGCCTGTATCCTGAGTCACATGACTAGGTGTAGTTGATCGTTGGCCTTTGTATTTTTCTTCAAACAATATCACTAAGGGAGATTGAGTGCTGGCCACAATGTCTGCTGTCCACAAATCTTGAGGAGGGATGCCTCACCGCTAAGATGACATCAACGACCTCAGGAGGAAGTTTGAAGGAGGTCAACTGCCACTGCTCAATTTCCAAGCGTAGAGATGCAAATTGTGCAGGCTGAGGTGCAAGTACCCTGCCCGCTGCTCTGAAGATCTTCCCAAAGTGGCAGCTAAATCGGAGGACAGATGTTCATGTCCCAGAGTTCTGTATCCCACACCATCCCCAACCCAATCAGTGCCACTCGAACAACATGGGCACGTTGTTCCTGATCTTCTTCAGAGCTAAAGGCAGGAGTGACTGGAAGGCATACAAAAGTCCCAAGCTGTACTGCAGACAAAGGCATCGCCGGGGCAGAGCTGCCTTGGAAGCTCCAACGTGTAACAGTGCTGACAATGCACGTTCTGGTCTGTGGTGAAAATAATTGAGCAAAGGTTCTCCCCATTGATGAAACATGTCTTGTGTGGTCAACTCTGAGTAAAACTGTCATTTGTAAACAGCTAAGTGTCAGTGACTGAGTTTATCCGCTCTGGCATTTTGAAATCCAGTCAGATGGTTTGCCACCAGAGAAATGTACCACTGGTCCAGCCACTTTCAGAGGTCTAGAGCTTCCTTGCACAGGATCCAAGGCACCATCTGCACCCTGCTAGTTGTAGTATCATATGGCGGTGGTGTTTTCCATAAGTACCTGCACCAGCCGCCTCTGATGGTAGGCAGCAATGGCTTCAAAGCCAAGTGAATTGCCGTTAATTCCAACAAACTGATGTGGAATTGAGCCTCTGCCTGAGACTTGAGGTGTCTCATTTCCACCTCTCCCAAACGGCCTCCCCAGCTCAGTAGTGATGCATCTGTGATCACCATCAGCTCTGGATGGGGTAAGAAAAGTGGATTGCCATTGATCCAATCACGGTCGAGTAGCCACACCTGAAGATCTTTTGCAGTTATATGAAATCTGGATATAATCTGACAGATTTCCCTGGTGATGTGCCCTGTGGGACTTGAGGTCCCACCTTTAAGCCCACATTTACCATCTGGTATGTTTGGCCAGCAGGCTGCAGGTGTACAAAAATCCCAGCAGCCTTAGAATCATCCACATTGAAATCTAGTACAGTGGCTGAAACATCAGTATCATGGCCTGTCTGCTCTAGAGAAAAGGCACAAAATCATACCATATCCAGAATAGCTCTGAGGAGCAGGAGCATCTGGGAAGGAGTCAGGTGTGAATTTGGCACACTGATAATGAACCCCAACAATGTTAGGCATTTCGCTGTCATCTGGAGGTGGTAGATGACTGCCTGGGCTAAGCCCGCCTTCAGTAGCCAGTTGTCAATGCAGGGGAAGAATAGTACACCCAGCCTCCGATGTTGTGCTATCACCATAGTCGTAAATACGAGAGGGCACTAGTGAAGCCAAAAGGGAGCACTGCAAACTGAAACTGCTAATGGCCCACTGTGAACCACAGGTACCGCATATGGGCATGTAGGATGGGAGATATGGAAATAAGTGCCCTGCAGGGCTAACTCCCCATCCTATCACCGGGGTCGAAGGTACACAGGACATAGCATGAGTATTGTGAATTTGTCCTTACACAGGAAGGAGTTGAGAGGGCGAAATCTCTCAATGCACAAGGGAGTGCAGAAGTAAAATCAAGATCCTAATTTGGAGGAAGGACCGTTTGGCCAAAAGTAGCCTGCACTTACTGCACCAAGATGGACAGGTGATCTTCCATCAGGTGTGATCATGGTGGAAGGTACGGCTGGGTGGAAAGAAAAGAGACAGCGCAGCCCCAATGTACATTTTGGAGGATGCTCTTGTCTGAACTGAAGGCCTGCCATCCTTAAAGGAAATAACGGAACCTACTTTAGCAGTTTTGTGGTGCAGTTGGAGGAGGGGCGGGGCCTGGGCTGCACATCCTTGCTAGTCCTGGGTGTTGTCTTTGATAACTGCCCCCTTGGCCATGAAAGGACCGAAGGCCTGCTGGATTGGTGGAGGGGTCCGGGTTGGCAAAACTGGTCACCCTGACCATGCAGTCACAGAGAGACCAAAATTGTAGGTGGATTTGTTTGGTATAGGTAGAAAGACCCAAGGGATGTGCTATGGCCCTGTTTTCCTTAAATCACTCCAGGGCGGAATACACTGTCGTCAAAGTGGGAAGAGCCCTCCAAGGGTATATCCATCAAGGATGCTTGAACAACCCAGGAGAAGCCTGCAGACCTCATCCAATGGTGGCGCCGAAGGGCCACACTGGTACCCACTGCTCAACCTAAGGAGTCGGTCATGTCCAAGCCAGAACGTATTATGACTTTTTCTGCATTGCGACCATCCTGATTAGCTTGAGTGAAGGACTCACAAAGATCATTCGGAACAACCAGTAACTGGTATTCAATGACCTCAGAGAAAGGCTTGTGGAAGAGAAAATCAGGTTGCTGAATGTTTTTATTTGTTTTGACTCACAATTAGGTGGGGTGATAGGGAAGGTGCTGGAATTGATTTTACTGGTGGACCCTTATACCACCAATCTCTTTGGCATCAAAAGCTGTGTAAGAAGGGGTGAGTCATAAGAGCAAGCAACAGTGATAAGCAACAGGCCGAAATATGGTTTCGCCTAAGTGCCCAAAAGAGTATTCGTGAGGAGGGCTCGTTAAATTGCAGTAGGGGCTCTGTAGGGGTCTGAACAGGCTGAAGTACCTCAGTCAAAACATTAGTTTCACCTTCATAGTATGACGCTGGATGTCTAAGACTTTTGCAGCCTTTTGCAAAATAAATTTATAGGAGGTGCTTTCTTCATTATCACAACTGGGGGTGACGGGGCAAGGCCAGTCTCTGGAAAAGTATCCAGACCTCTGGCATCCTGGAGTTCTTAGTACCAGTTTTACCTCATCGTATTGTGGTAGGTAATCATCCCCTTCATCATAATTGTCAGTGAGTCAGTGCCAAAACACTGTACCGCATGATAAGGGCAAAGTGTCAGAAATGGAAGGATTGCCTATTGGCTCCGTGCTGGCTGGAAGCAGGCACAGCCTAGGACAAGGTTGTGATGGATTCTGCTCAATGTTAGATAGGACACTGGGTAGCACACCCTTCTCCCGCTTTGATGCAAAGGGGACAGGGGCAGAGGTAGCACTGCCCTGGCACCCTCTGCCGAAATCTGTACTGAGCACGTGCTGAAGCGGATGTGTTTTCAAGGGGCAAAGGTGGTGCAGCGTGTGGACCTAATGAAAGAAGTCCAACTGGAGGCCCCTATGCATGTTTGGGGCCCGGAGGCGCGCCAGAGGTAACTGATAAAGTTCCACAAATATGTAGCATTGCCTCACAGAAGGCCTCTACTTGCTGTGTCGGTCCTGGGAATTCAGGGAGCACCTGGACTAGACTCACAATAGGCTCTGATAGAGATTGAGAGTTAGACTAGGAGGCAAATTGACACACTTGAGCCCCCTGAGGAGTCTGAGAATAGTGGGAAAGACAGATTCCCACTTTGACTTCTTATGCTTTTTCTTTCACTTCCCAAAGATTTTGACCAAGGTGGTGATCTGCCATGGGAACAACTTCAGGTGAGGGAACAGGACTTTCCTTTCAACTTTAACTGGTCCCAGTGTGGTGTTGTCTTATGTTTAATGACACAAAGTTTGTCCTAGGGGTTCAGTGTGGCATTTGGATTCATCTAGGCATAGTCATCACAGGTCCTGGAGTCAAGCTTTGACCTCAGAGGCCAAAGACACACTTCATGAGGGTTTGTCACAGATTTCTGTTTGTGACAGAGCCTACATGGCTTGAACCCTGCTGTCTTAGGGTGTGACATTTTCCCTTGCACAGTGGTAAACAATATGACAAAATCTGTATCTTGAAGACCACGCTCTGGATCCACATCTCAAGGCGTAGGAGGAACTGATGTAAGCATGCATTTATGGAGCTTATATGCATGCTCGTCACTTTCCGAGAGGAATGACATCAGCGTGCACTGCACAATGCCACCTACTGACTTGCAGGAGTACTGCTCTAAAGCTTCTGGACTCAGTCTGATGCCTGGGGGTGTAGTCACAAGATGAAGAATTGCAGTGCTTTCTAGCAGTGACATTTTACACACATATTCTAGGAATATATTGTATGAGTTGCTTGACTTAGTTAGCCTTTTCTCAGCATATAATCATTACATTCTGTTCAAGGCTAGGAACACAGTACACAATATCCTAAATCTTGCATTGCTCGTTTGGAGACAGCTTCTTATCTAATAGATACATCATTGCATGAGGGCTGTGCCTCTAACTCAGTGTCCCTTTGATTATATAAATGATGCACTGACCTGGAAAGGACAGAGGGGCACTCCAGCAACAATCGTCTTGGGACAAATGCTGCGTTTGACATGTAACGCTGCTGGTGCTAATCTACAAATTTTCTGAAAGAATTGCCATTCATACAACAGGCTGACTCCTGATGCTGTCCTACAGGTATGAGGGCTATGGCTAACCTCTTAGATCGGGCACAGGCAGGGGATACAGCAGCTATGCTCTCAGTATAGACTTGGAGTTATGTAGAAAGATCTAGAAATCATTTACCATGGCTTGTTCATTCTCTTTAGCCTGTTCATCATGCTGGTTACTTTGCTTTGTTCCATCTGCCTAATACTCACAGCTCATTCTCTCAATGCAAGACTACGAATGTTTCAATAAATGTATTGAAAACATATCTAGTATCTCTCTTGTGTTTACGCCTAGGCATGCATAGTAATATGACGAAAGGGTGAGATCTGTTTACTTCACTTCCTTGGGAGCCAGAGTGTCATGTTCAAGTTGCATAATCACCTTCCATCCCTTTACAGTTAGGGGTTTAAGTGAGGACCTCTGAGCTAGCCAGGATTTGGGCAGACAGCTCCTGATGGTGTGGAGGGACTCAGCCCACCACATTCTGAAGCTCTGTTATCCTAATATGCAGTCCTATTATTTTAGTAGGAACCGTGAAGCAGTTTTATTTAGAAATTCAAAATAGCTAATTGAACTCGTGATATGCAGAATTCTATAGTATTTAATTAGCTGATAGCAGTATTCTAAAACTCTTTGAAATGTCTTGCATGACTTTTCCTTATGAAACTACTGTATTGTGCTTAAGTGGAATTTTTACAGTGGTTCTAATGCCTAATAATGTGCCAAAGTGCATTAAAAAGCAAGTAGCATACTACACATTGGTTGGAAGAGTGTTGAAATGTACTGTGCCATATGTGAGAAGTGACTGGAGGCATGCATGATGACCAGAGTTGTGCTCTTATCTTGACATTGGTCACTGTAAGTACTGGAGTGAACAGCAGTGAGGGATAAAACACATGAGCTTTACATTATTGTGCCTGGTAGGAAGGGCATGGGTTTGTAGTGTGACCATTGTGAGACATGTTTTGGTGTTGTCAATGATGACTAGTGGAATGTACTTTGTGTCACTGTGATCATGTAGCTGCACCTGTCTAGATTGGGAAGAAGCAGAGTGAGAGAGAGTTGCACATGTGGTCGTCTCTAGCATCCTTTGAGGGGGGATACATTTCTTTGTCTTGTGAGGATGTGGCTCAGATGCATTTGATGCCCAGACTTTTTTGGCTGGTGATACAATCTGTTAATTAGTTAGTGTCATATCCTGCATATTTTATTTGGGAAGAACCATGTTTGTACTTTTTTTCTGAATCTCAAGTGTTCTTGGAAGTTCCTTGCCTTTATCAGGAGTGAATTACACAATTTTGCAGTGTGTACCGGAAGGAGGTTTTATTGAGACATTTTTTACTGTGGTATGAAATGATCAGATAATGTGCCAGTGTAAAAAAGAGGGTTACATTCATTCAATAACTATAATTAAAGCTTTAGCTGGATGAAGAATTGGGTCTTGCCATGGATGAAACCCTGGTTAATTCAGAGTATCTTGACAGTGCATCTGGCAGTGGAGTCAGTGAAGTACTTCTAGAAAAGCTGCTTTGAGTCCATGTTTTGGTTACTGTGCTATCTTCAGAGTATGGATAATGAGACAAAAAACTATATGCCATCTGAGTAGTCTAACTGAACCATGGCAATGTGAGGGAGAATGTGTTGAAGAGTAGGAGGAACTTCTTGTACCTTGGTTTACTTGAGGGACCACAGAAAAGTTAGAGTTTGTTTCACTTACAGGTTTCTTACTTAAGTTCATGTCAATGGCAGTAAGTCACACTTCTGGGGCTAGATTGCTGTAAATTGGTAGTACTTGCATTCTTTCTAGGTGATGATCTCAGTTTAAAAAAAGTTTTACTTAAGATAGTTATTCAGAATCCAATTGCTGACAACTCAGAGGCAGTGGTTAAATCCTGAGAAGTCAAGATTGTTCGGCTTTTGCAATTTAAGTTCCATCAGTATGCTGTCTGAATATGTGCATTAGTTTATGATAAAATGAAATACAATCCTATCCAACCTATGAGATTATATACATTGATACTAGTAATTCTATATTGTTTACCTCATAGCTACCAGTCTCCTCTTTGTTTTTATCTTCTGCTACTTCACATCTCCTACAAGAGAGATTTTTAAACGTTGCACACCAAACATTTTCCATCCATCCCCTCCATAATAACCTTATTGTGCTTCTAGATGAGGCCATATCACATAAGTGCGGTGCAAAAGGGCTAACCGAAACAAAGTCACTGCAACCCAACAAATGGATTATTCAGCTTTTGGTAGTAGATTATCAAACATTATATTACATTTCACTTATGGACACTACATAAAAATAGTTGAAAAACACAAGGCCTTTTATAGCTTATAATATCTTTCAGAACTGGCTTAGTTATATAAAGACCAATGGCTCTGTTAGACAAAATAGGTTTCCCTTTCCTCTCTGTTTCGTTTAATAAATTCTGCATTTGATTGGTGGGACAGTACAGTAGCATTCTAGCCATTCTTCATAGGGCTACACCATCTCTCTTGCTGTAGGTCATAATATGCTACACATGCCTGTCCTAGAAGAAAGGGATTACTGGTATAGCCCACAGCAGCAGGCTACAATGCAATATTGATTGAATTCAGGCAATATTTTAACACACAAAACGGTGGCTATGACGCATAGTTACTAGTTAAGTTTGATAGTTCAGTCTGATGAACATTGTGGCATACATTTGTCATGCATTCCCGGATGGACATGATAGCACATGCTTACATAACATTACCAGAGGACATGCAAAGACCTTGCCAGCAGATACATCAGCCCAGTAGGATCGAATAAAAACATCTGAACATGCAAAACTTAAAGAAGGACAATTATTATTTAATTCTCACAAAGTCAAATCACATCTTTTGCTCTAAAACTGCCATGGGGGCGTGGCTAAGATGGCCACCACGTAGGAGCCTTTTTTCGGAGCTCTGCCGTGGCTCCGAGAGACACCGTATCGGGTGCCCCGGCACGCAACCCGTCGGCGCAGGTGGCATTTCCTAGTGCCGTGGAGGCCATAGGGTCCAGCGGGAGGCAGGGTGCTGCCCTGTGACGGGCGGTGGACCCAGAGCGTGGCCCGGCAGAAAGCGGAGGCGGGGCTGAGGCAGGCTGTGAGTGGCGCGGAGGCCACTGGAGGCCCTGCCGGATGGAGAGGAGCGATGGGGCCTGACACCCTGACCAGCAGAGAGCAGAGCAGGTAGCGGGAGCTGGCCGGGGCCCGAAAAGGAACGGGGCAGCCGGGAAGTCCCAGGGGCACCCAATGATGCTGAGGCTGTAGGGGGACACGGAGCAAGGGCAACCGCGTTCCATGGTCACGGGTGCGAGCCGGCTTCCCACGTGAGGGGCAGTGGACAGCACAGCTCGCCACTCGAGGCAAGGACTGCCAGGGGCCCTGAGGGCCACAAGGAGGCAAAGGAGGAAAAACGAGTAGACACCCCGACCCTGGAACCTACGCGATTGCTGGTGAGTTTGGCCACCAACAGCGAGGCTGGTGAAGGGCACAAAATATCCCTGGGTAACATACTACCAGCGCAAGACTTGTGACAGAGGCCCAAACCTGGGAAATAAGAAGGGAGCACTGACTGCAACCAATGGACAGGGTACTGGGATGACCAACTCACCCAACACTGAAGAACTGCAGAAATAAAGGCAGGAGCGGGCATCAAGCGCTTGCTGAACACGACCCTAAGAGGTATGGCAATAAGAGCACCTGTATTGGAAGCTTCCACACTTTTCAGGTGACTGTAACTCCCCAGGCGAAAGGGAACCTTCGAGAAGGCAGAAGATATCGAGACCTGCCTGGCAGGGAGACCTGACTGGGGGCCGGCACTGGACTCTACGACTCTGGTACGAGCAGCGTTATAGAGGCAGCCAACAAACTGAGGACGCAACTGGAGGGCCACCATTATGGTCAGGGGACGCTCACGGGCCAGGAACGATGGCGTCCCAGAGACACAATAAAAAGGAGGACTCCCTTTAACAAAACTCCTGCCAAGAAGGCGCTTTCACCGGTGGCAGAAGGTGGAGACTTGATAGACCTGGGAGCACCGGGAGACAGAGAAGCACCTCTGACAAGAACATTCATGGAGCAGCTATTTGGGTCCCTTCATGAAGACTTTGCCACCTTGAAACAGGAAATAGTGGCAGAGGTCAAAGAACTCAAAAGAGAGGTTGTAGATCTGGGACAACGAGCAGACACACTAGAACAAACGTGTGACGCACGAGAGGAAGAACTGGACTGCCACAGGAGGGAAATCCTTACCCTACAAGACAAGAACCTGGAACTGCAGTATCAGATTGAGGACTTGGAGAATAGATCACGACGCTCCAATATCCAAATAAAGGGTATACCAGTGCAAGCGGTGGAGGGAGCCCTAGAGGACTTTGTGGTGTGCCTTTTTCAGCACTTGGCTCCAACCCTGAAAGATCAGATGGTGGTACTTGACAGAACACATAGAGTTGGCCGGCTGGCCTGCTCACCAGGTCAAGCCCAAGACATATTGACCTGCCTGCACCACTATAATCAAAGGGAGACTATAATGGCAGCGGTTCGAGAACAAACATCAACTGAAATCGAGGGCCATCGAGTTGGCCTAATCCAGGACTTGACGATGCTGACATTGCAGTGCCGTAGAGCGCTCCGACCTGTAACGGACTTTCTAAGAGAAAGTGGTATTAGATATAAATGAGGCCATCCCTTTCATCTTCACTTCCTCTGGCAAAATGAAACCCGCAGTATCCGCACGTTGGAGGAGGCACAGGCCATGGAGGGAATGCCGCCATGCCTTGGTGATCTGGCACAGCAGCCAAATGTACAAGAGCGGCTGCCGCAAACTGATGGGGGGTGCTCAAAACTCAGGCCAGATGAAATAACCATCATAAACCCACAAAGGGAGACAGCCAAAAAGGGAGGGCGGCACTGCTTCGAAGCTTACGCAGTCATGACAGCATCTCAGAAGTGGACCAATGATATAGCATAGTACCTACATAAGGCCCTCTCATTGACAAAGGCCGATGGTCCGCTGGGCAGTTGGAGAAGCACAGCAAGATCTGGTAAAGGCAAAGGGACAATTAGTTGAGACAGCCGTGTGGCAGAATGAAGACCAGGCTCACCCTCAGACTGATCTACGTTTGTTCCCAGACAGGGAACACCTTTCAAGTTTATACCCTGTTGATTGTTTACTTTCACCCTGTTCTCTACCCCCTACCCTGATTCTGATGGGGCCATCCCTCCCCCTTCGCCATTGACGGGTCCACATACCTGGGTCACCTCACTATTGGGTAGAGGGTTCAACAAACACCATAGCGACAAACCCCATCTCCCCCATGATTACTATCCTTAGTCTGAATGTTCGGGCCTTAATGCAGCCGTGAAGCAACAAGTACTTCTGATGCAGCTCAGAGACACAAGGGCTGATCTTTGTCTGCTAAAGGAAACTCACCTAATCCACTCAGACTGGAAAGGCTGAGATAACGATGGTTTGACCGACAGTTCCATTCCTCAGGCCCCGGGAGGCGGGTAGGATTAGCAGTCCTTTTGACAACCAACTTCCCATGGAGGGTACTTAGTGTACAAGCTGAGATCCCTGGGAGGCTTCTCTCCCTTCACATAGATATTCGAGGCCATAGGCTGACGGTAGGTAATATTTGCGGACCGAATGAACAGCAGGAACGCTTCTTAAGAGATGCCCTGGGGAGGGTTATGGCTACCCTAGACAAAGACATTGTGGAGGAGGGGTGGAAACGGGGGGGGGGGAGAGGGGTTTAACCTGGTGCCAGATCCCCAGCTTGACAGATCTGTTTAGATATATGGCCAGACAGGTGCTTTCCCAAGGGACTTCCCGGGGTTGGTGGGGGCGGTAGGACTAGCAGATGTTTGGCGCCAGCAACACCCGGCGGAGAGGGTGTACTCCTTCTTCTCAGCCACGCACCAAACCTACGCACACATTGACCTTTTCCTCACCTCACAGCGCATTACCAACCTGGTTACCAAGACTAAGATAGGAGTGACTTCCATATAGGATCACTCCCCACTCATGATGTTGCTCGCCCTTTCACCACATACCCCAAGTGCAAAGCACTGGCGCCTTAACACGAGACTCTTAACACACGAGGATACCCTAGTGGAGATTGAAAACACAATAAAGCATTACCTAGACACAAACAACACCCTCGAGGTCGGTATTACGACTTTATGGGAAGCCCTTAAGGCAGTTATCAGGGGTCAGTTCATAGCGATAGTGGCGAGATTAAACAGGGCCCGACGGGAGAAGCGTCAGCAGCTAGAGGATGACATAAGGACTATGGAAGACACCCATAGCCAGACTGGGTCTCTGGTAGTGAGGAGACAACTCACCACTCTCCGAAAACAGTTACGTGCTCTAGATGAGGACAAGGTGGAGTACGCCCTACTAAAGACTGCGCAGAAATTCTACGCAGGGGGTAACAAGGCGGCCGCTTACTGGCCCACCAACTCTGCGCAGGCCACGGGATGAAGAGTGGCGGAGCTGCAGCTACCTGATGGCACTCGGACTTATCAGGAGGAGCAAATTCTACATCAGTTTGAGCAGTTCTACTCTGATTTATATACCTCAGAACAGCTTGATATGGATGGAGTGGAAGGCTATTTGGACTCCGTCCATCTGACCCGAATCCCACCAGCGGATAATGACATAATGGAAAGGGATGTCACACCCGCGGAGGTCAATGCGGCCATCTACCGTTTGCAAACAGGTAAAGCGCAGGGTGCAGACGGCTTTGGAGCAGAATTCTATAACTCATTTGGCACCCAGCTAGAACCAGTGCTGGCTCGGTTGTACAATGCGTTGAGCACGACATCTCCCCCTCCTCCCACGATGCAACTGGGCGTGGTGACCGTTATCCCTAAGCCGGGAAAGGACCTGTACCTGTGCTCCTCCTATCGACTTATTACACTACTGAATGTGGACACTAAGATTTTTACGGGGATTTTGGCTCACAGGTTGAACCTATACATGCAAGGCCTGGTTGATACAGACCAAACAGGGTTCATCCCTGAGTGCTCATGTAGCGATAATACTAAAAGATTATGCCACTTACTGGACAAGGTACATCGCGCCCAAATCCCAACCCTTCTCCTCTCCATTGATGCGGGGAAGGCCTTCGACCGGGTTCACTGGCAGTATCTCCATGCGGTTCTGCAGCATTTTGGACTCAGCCCCAGTTTCTGGAACTGGATCCGCTGCAATTATGATAAACCTAGAGGCATGGTATCTGTGAATGGAGGAATGTCCCAGTAATTCACCATCTCAAGGGGCATGCGACAGGGCTGCCCCCTCTCGCCGCTATTATTTGTCCTATATATGGAGCCTTTCGCTGTGCATATACGCAACCATCCGGATATATCTGGCCTGCCAATGGGTGGTAGAGCACATAAACTGGCTCTCTA
This sequence comes from Pleurodeles waltl, assembly GCF_031143425.1. Classification (NCBI taxonomy): domain Eukaryota; kingdom Metazoa; phylum Chordata; class Amphibia; order Caudata; family Salamandridae; genus Pleurodeles; species Pleurodeles waltl. Next base: position 522,677,185 of record NC_090436.1, read on the forward strand.
CGCAGACAATGTGTTGCTTCACCTATCCCAACCTCAAATCTCCCTCGTAGGAGTCATAGAAGAACTAACGGCATTTGGCGAAGTCTCTGGCTTTAAAACTAATCTCACCAAATCATTGATACAGAACTTAACTATCCCTGAGGCAGAGAGGGTCTCCCTAGAGGCGAGTCTTCCCTTCTCATGGGCCGTACAGGAAATCACATATCTGGGCTTGAGAATACATCCCACGCCTAAGGCAACTGCAGCATATAACTACAATAGGACGAAATGGAGGGCCCATGGGCTCACGTGGCTGGGTCGCATGGCCTCTCGTGGCTGGGTCGCCTAAGAGCACTTAAGATGACTTTTCTGCCTAAAATACTTTACCTCATGCAGACCCTGCTGCTGCAACGGCCTCCCAACCTGCTAGACTAGCTGGAGGCACTTATCTGGGAGTATATCTGCAGTGGCAAGAGGGCTAGAATGTCGAAGGCCCAGGCATACTTACCACAGCCAGAGGGAGGGCTGGGCGTCCCGCACCTGCTTAGCTATTATTACGCACCTCAGCTGCGCTATATGGTCGAATGGGCCCGACCTCTGACGGAAAAATACTGGTGTTTTATTGATCAGGCAGTAGCCAGAGTTCACATCTGGAAGGTGTCATGGCTACCCAGGAGACACTGACCGCCTGGGCTGTATGTTTCCCCAGTCCTGGGGGCTACACTGGGCACGTGGGATAGGGTGCAGATGGCAAAGGGCTGTCCACGTTGATCTCCCCTCAGACACCACTTATTGGCAACCCAAATTTCCCTCCGGCGGTTAGGGAGCCCGCTTACCTATCATGGCAGGAGTCACAGTGCAAGAGGATTGGGGACCTCTTTGATAGGAATGGTGCCATGGACTTTGGCAGTCTCCAGGAAGAGTAAGGTCTCCCAGACACTGCATACTGGCAATATCTGACTGTTCACCACTGGGTACCCTCCCTTGCAATACACCTGCATGCGAGTCGACTCCTAACCTGCTTTGAACAGTGGCTCCTAACTAGGGAAACAGACAAGCGACTCCTCTCCGATATCTATGCCTTCCTGGTTACACCGACCGCACTCCTCACCACACCAGCCAAGTGAAGATGGGAGTCGGAATACGAGTGCACCCTCACAGATCGAGAGTGGCGGGATGTTCTACACAGGGCACGAGTGACAGCCCACGCTACCACCACTAAAGAAATGTTTCTGAAAAGAGCCCACTACATGTATTGCACACTTTCGCGGATGGCTAAATGGGGGACGCGTGGCAATGGCAGGTGCTGGCGCGGATGGGATGGCACACTCACTCACATACTGTGGCACTGCCCTTTTGGAGCACGATTCTCCAAGCAATAGATGAAATATATGACACCAACATACCACAGTTCTGTAGTTATATGTTGCTGGGCCTTCCCAACCCCCAAACTTACCCGCTTCGCTCCACTAGGGGTCGGGCTATTGCTCTGGCTTTGGGGTCTGCTAAAGAACTATTGCTGGCGCTGTGGGGCTCGGGGTCCATTCCCACTCACACTGACTGTCAGCACAAGCTATGGACCCTCATGGGCATGTAAAAACTGACGCCAGCAGCGAATGGTATGCTGTCCCTCTTTGATAAAACTATTAGATATATGTCAGAGGAATTTAGGGAACTAACCTGCCCATCATACCTCCGCATCCTACGACTGACAAGGACAATAGACCCTCCTAATTGAACCAACAGACTTACCCCTGACAAACGACTCCCGGCCTATAACACGTACCCTGGCTGGGCCCAGTGACTGACGAGAGCAAACTGCTGAAATAAGGTGTCTCTCCCTTCCATATCTCTCCCCCTCCCCATCTCCCCTCTTTCAGGTTTTCCCTCCCTACCGGCCAATGGTTGTAGGTGGGAGACGTAATGTTCTCAATTTTTAAAATCAATAAAAGAAATCTTAAAACATCAAAGTGCCATTTGGTCTTGGGTGAACCAAATAAGTGATTTTTGTGGCTTATATTTTTTTGTTGTGAACTAAAAAAGTGATTTATTTTTAGAAGTCAATCAAAAACATACTAGCCTTCTCCACTGTGAAAATGACGCAAAATTGCTGCCACCCACTAAATCAAAGAAAGGACAACCAGAACGATTATGGTATGACGGGGGATAAAATCCATTAGTGTACAGTCACAGGCAAAAATAGATCCAGAGGAAACAGTAGATTTGATTGTTCATAACTCTTTCAAAGAGGCAAAATCCCTATTCAGAGCATACAATACATTAAGTACTGAACTACTGTAAATATGTTGAATAATGTACAGCAGAGTACCCATATCACAAAGATTTAGGCAATAACGAGCACAGAATCACAAGTCATTACACTCACTCATATTTCAAAATGCTACAGTATAGGCCACCTGCACAAACCTGTACAACCCATTCTGGCGAATGCAGTACTTTGTATTAAAATAAACACCTTTTCAGCTCAGAATATGTAAAATGTTTAAATCAGAGCATATCAATGCATGCCCTTGGGTAGCATTTTGAGTGAGTTGGAATGGAAGAAACAGCACTGCTATACTAATACCATATGACAAACTTATTGAATTAACAATTCCCTTTCATATCATATTGGACTCATGTTATATTACTATTCCTTGTTCCAATTATTCAGGCCTGCTCGAGTTCATCTTTTTTTGTATTATATAGCGGACACTCAATATTAAAAACACAGGATACAGAAGTAGAGAATTTTACGAATTTAAGTTTGAATATGACACAATTAGATGTAGGTTACTTTAAATCTCTCATATATTCCATTTATGACAATTACCACCATGCGCGTTGCTGTGCTAAATGGTTCCGCACTTCAGGGGCCGTATCATGATGGGTTTTGTGGCTCAGTGCATGTTTTAGGTGCCTGTAGTAGGTAAAGTGAATTAATTCAACCAGAAAATCTCACCATCATACGACCCCGTTTAGACGATTTGGGAAGTGGAAACATTAAGACAAAGGCTACTCCAAGTACAAATCTCTTCTGTGTGTTCCATTTAGAATGGGCTCTATAATGCATGTTATAAGCCTGTGTCTAATTACCTGTTTTTCGGTGAGTTGTAGCATTTCTAGCAACCAGTAATAAATAAATTATATTGCCGCTCAACTGTAATAATTGATGATAGTTGAGTTCTGACATCACAATGCCTCCTGCCAGAGCCTAAACCAGGAGCAGCTCCTCCGCTAGGGCAGAGAAGTGTTGCACCCCCGCCAGCAGCTGCAAACCTTTAACCAAAAAACGATAATAAACTATGTTTATTATCGTTTTTTGATAAAAGGGACGGGGCCACAGACTGTGACGAGCACTGAGAGGGAGTGCACAGCACTCCCCCTCATTGTGGATGTATGTTTGGCTGGCCGTCTCAGGCCGGCCAAACACACATGAGCAGTAGGCTCTCTCCAGCCCGCCACTGTGTTGTCAGGCTTGACAGAGCAGGCAGAGGCTCCCAGTATGCCTGGGAGCACCCTGGCTGGGCGCTCCCAGCTAATCCTAACACTGCTCTGAGGAGCGTCAGGATTGGCCGCATGGCAGGCTGGGAGCCTGTGCCTGCAGCCTGTCTGCACAGGAGAGGAACAGCGCTGTGGTGACAATGGTGACGGTGGCAACGATTCAGGTAAGTTTAAAAATTTTTTTTTTTATTAATTTCCCCCCCAAATCCCTCCCTGTCCTGCCCCCCAACTGAGCCCGCGCCACCCCACCTCTCTTTAGCACCATTAGCCGCTCCTGGCCTATACACTAATAAAGAGAAAGGGCAACCCAATAAACCCTTTGCAAATATGGGTAAACACTATGAGTAAAGGTAAGGGACTATCAAGGGAATCATTTACAAGAGGATTTTCAACAGAGTGATGTAGAACAACTTAACAGTCCAATCAGTTGTGTTCATGTGCAACACTTGCAACAGTGGAAATTATTCTTCGGATAGTAAGATTTATTCTTAGAATGCTTAAACCCCTGTCACCAGTCCTGATCCAACCGTTCAGCTCCCGTTCTCTTCTGTAGTGACCAAATAACATTCTACTCCAGGGCGACATACAATCTGTGACTTAACATGTTCTAAGATCTGAATATTCCATGCCTTTAAGCCAACTATTGGAGAACAACACAGAAAACAAACCTAACATGCTTGCTGTACAATACAGCACATAATACATAATATTTAATAAAGTACAAACCGAACATCAGTCACAGAAGAAATAAATCAGATTAAGCATTAACAGATATTATCACAAAATGAATCCTAAAATAGCCAGCAGTCAGGCTGAAAGGTAAGTCATGGAGTATAATTACAGAAGCATTTTAATCAAGGAAAATGAGAACTGGCTTTTCATTTTTCTGATCAGTGGTGGTCCCCTCATTAGGGGAGAAGGGTGTCACCCCCACCCACCCCTGCTGCCAGTGCAACAAACCTGTGAAAAATAAAATGGCAATTAAAGGAATTACCATTTTATTTTTCACTGCTCCCAGTCCGAGCAGTGTTTGGGGGCAGGGGCTGCTGCTGAATGGCAGTAGGGGAGTGGAGCTCATTCCCCTAGTTTATACAACCCATGGCAGATTGGCCAGCTGTCTTGACCCAGCCAGACTCACATGCACTGTGTAAACCTCTCCTCTTAGACAGCTTGGTGGAGAGCAGGCACAGTCACCCTGTGCCTGCTCGAGCGTCAGGGCAGCCTGCTCCAGCCAAGCTTGGCGCTGCTTTCATGTGGCTCTTTTGCAGCATGAGGGCAGCGGCAGGATTTGTAGAAGGGAGCTGGCTGAGACCCCATGAGGTGCCATCACATGTGGGTAAGTACATTTTTTTTTCTTTTTCATTTGGGCCCACTGACAGGCACTGTGACAAACTCACTTTGCCTTCAGCTTTAATTCCAGAGCTCTTAGCCACAGCCCGTTATAATAACGAGCCATGATTAAGAGCTTTAGAATCTTAGCCCAAAGGCATTGTGACTTTTTTCACCGTGCCAGCCACTGGACTGGCCCTGGCTCAAGGACCCTCCACTGTACAGAGGCACCGTCCGCCGCTGCTTCTGATCTGTTTTTCTTAAAATAAAAGTGATCAGCACAAAGGAGATGTTTATAGCAACTTGTTAATTTTGTCAATACTATAGGTTACTACAGGAAAGACAAACTCTGCTTGTTTCTACACACTTTAAGCGACAGGATTTTAAAAATATGACTTACATAGAACCTATTCTTATATCTTTTAAAAAAAATTACTAACTGCTTTTTGGTGTATCTACTTGATTCTGCCTTTATGCTTCGTGTATGGAATGGACATGAAAGAGTAAGACCCAAGGATTGAAATAGTTCTTGAGAAGGAGGATGGTGTGACGAAGAACTAGAAGGAATATAATACCCGCTGCTTTACATTAAAATGACACTGCTAGTAACTTCGGAGAGCCACAACCTAATAAGGGAACAAAGTCTTTGGCCTCCTACCTCTAAATGATCATGCAACTCCTCTGTGATCTGAAATATCCTTATAATGTACAGCAGCGTATACTTTTCCCTAAAATACTCGAACGTAAGGCGAGTAGGAATAGATAACTATACTAAGTGTTCTGAAAGGGGTGGAACTAGCACAAAGTGACTCATGATGTAATTCTAAGTCCCCTCAATATTGGCAGACATTCAATATATAACTGAAAATGACAGGATGCATGGTATATGCTTACATCAAGAGCTAACAACATTAATTTGATGACAGGTTCCAGAAGAAAATTGGCCACAAATCTAGACATTTTTCAGTCAGATCTGTACAGAAACTCCTTAAATGTTACAATGTTTCAGTGCCCAGCACAACACTAGGAATTATTATTTCTCTTCATCAGTAAATCATACATGTGTTTCAAACAAACACTGGGGACTGTTCCCTTATGCTACTTTTAGAGTTGGCTGGCCAAAGCATCCCTGCGCCAACCAGCCCTGAAATTCGAACACTGTTTTGAACACCTTGTGATCTATATGGCAGGTCTAATAAACTTGCATCACCTAACCTTTCCTTACTTCAGGTAGCTTCTTCCAGCTGTACTGAAAAAAGGTTTATTGTTTCTATAACATAAGAACATGATGGTAGTAGGTAAAGATAAGCTTTCTCTGAGAGCACAGCATTTGTTCACAAGAGCTGAAACTGTGAGATGCTATACAGTTTGTCGAACAATAAAGTTAGAATCCCATATTGAAGTGAATCTCACCATCTAGAGAAATTGTTCAGTGATCCCCAAGGTGTGAGTCTGACTAATGTCATCCTCTTAAAACCGTTGCAATGCCTGACCCTGCCTGCAACTCTGCCATGAATGAAGCTGTGTGGGGCAGTTCTGCTTCGTTACATACAAAAAATGTGATGGAAGGAATTCTTGCAACAAGTCTAACCATTGGCAATCGCTCTGGGTAACATTCCAACTCATTCTTCTGACTACAATGCCACCTCAATTAAGACTCAGCCATATGCATATCAGTCTTAACCCTCCTACAATAGGAACAGTCAAGCCTGAACTTCCAGGCCAGGTCCTCCCTGAACATGTACATAAGCAACCCAACTGGTTTCGCCCTGATTGGGGCTCATCAGTCGGGTATAGTTTAGTTCCAGTGCCACAGGGAGCACAGAGCCCAAGTCTGGGCATACACTTGTCACTTATGGCATTTCATCAAACACACAAAAGCTGATGGGAGGAATCCTTGCAATAAGTCTAACCACTAGCAATGGCACGGTTTGCATTCCAACCCATTGTTCTTTTGCACACCATGTATCCTCAATTTGGACCCAGACATATGCAAATCATATGCAACATCATCTCCTATGCAGACAATACTCTACTGATCCTTTCGCTTACTGAAGACCCCTCCATCACCAGAACCAACTTCCACAATGCCATGACGACCGTAGCTGACAGGATGAAAACGAACTCCCTGAAGGTCAACTATGACAAGACAGAAGTCCTGATCTTCTGGAAAAACACCTACAATTCATCCTGGACCTTCCCAGGCGCACCCACATCACTCCCCCACCTGAGAAGCCTCCACTGGCTCCACGTCCATAACAGATGTCATTTCAAGCCCCTCACACATGCCTACAAAGCCCTACATGATCAAGGACTGGACTACATCAACCACTGTCTACACTTCCGCCAACTCACCAGATGGCTGCTGTCTTCTTCTCTGGCCCCGGCACACACACCCAGATTCTGATGCAGCTGCAGTGGCAGCTGCTCTTTTTCCTACATTGCTGCCAAGGCCTGGAATGACCCACCCCTCCCCTCCGAACTGTACCCTCACTGGCAGACTTCAGAAAGAGACTCAAGACCTGGCTGTTTGATATAGCAATGGCACCCTAGCGCATAGATTCCACCGGGGGTGACAGTGACATGCTCTGCAAATAACTGATTGATTGATTCTTGACCCTGCTCCAAAAGGAATAGTCCAGCTTGAACTGCCAGGTCAGGTCCTCCCTCAACCCAGAACACAAGCAGCCCAAGAGCTGTTTTGCTCTTATTAGGGCTCGTCAGTCGGGTGTATGTTGGTTCCAGTGGAAAAGTGAGCATGCGACCCAAGTCTGGGCATACCCTTGTTACTTGGGGCATTAGATCAAACACACAGAAAGTGGTGGAAGGGATCCTTGCTAAATGTCTAACCAATGGCAATCGCTTGGGATAGCTTTCCAACCAAGCATTTATCCCATGGCATGTGTCGGAATGTTACTCGGTGAAACTGTCAGCATTAAACTTATTGCAAATATTCCACCAGTTCCTGTTTGTGTGTTTCACGTAATACTCTCTGCTTCGTGTCTAGATTTTACTGCAGCTATGTAGCCATGGTGCCTGATGTAATCTTTTGCCTCTACTTGCAAATTATGTTAACAGTATCGCTTAACATGTGAAGTAACAATGCATGACACTTGGTTGCAAGAAGCCTTCTAACACAAATGAAAACATGTTTTTATAAGCACTTTAATTTGAAATTTTGTCACATGCCAATCTCCTGGTTCGGAATCTGTAACACTTGGCAATACTAATACTGTCTAGCTGGGAACATTCGTTTTGTTTCTTTTCAGTCTGCTAGCACCCACAAAATCAAATTTTGTATAAAAAAGTGATTTCCTGTAACACCCTGGTGCAGTGATTATAAGAAGCTTGCCAAGCGCACCGACAATAACCTCTCAATTATTTTTCTCTATCCAATCTCAGGAAAAATCAATGTTTATATGAAGAGGTGATTGCTTCACTGTCAGTGGGAACAGGCCCCTCTCTCTATGCATCTTTCACCACCTCCTCATACACCACCACCTATCAGGAGGCCTTGCAGTCAGGAGTAACTTAATTATTATATTAAAGTCAGTGTAGATCAAAAAACAAAGAACCAAATAGATAACCACCTATGCTTGAATATGCAGAGTACATAAAACATCATATTAGACTAACATCCTCAGTATGAATTTGTCGGAGTAAGGGGTGGAGGTATTTACTACAAGTGATAACTACCAATACCTCAGGATGAAGTATTTACTATATGTGATAAATACCTTGTATTCCGAATATTAAAACGAAAATGGGGCACAACATGAGGACCTGGAATGGTGGGAGTGGGAGCTCTTTCCCTCACTCCTAGCTCTAAATTTAAACACAGTAACATCCCTAACCCTTCAACTAAACAAAAGCCTACCCCTAAACCTTACACTAAGACTGATCTTCACCTGTACCACCCCCTAAAAAGCATCACTCCTTTTATTAAACCTCTTACATTAATTCTAACACAGAGTCTAACCTTAAACCCAACCCTAAATGTTAACCTTACCATGTCCCTACACCAAATCCTAGGCTTATCTTTCACTTGAAGCTTTACCCTAAATCTGATGGTCATTAAGTACCAGGAGGCCATGTACTAGTTAGCAGAATTTAGGTTAGGCAATACCTTAGAGTGACACACTTAGGAGAACGGAAACATACATAGGCCCTCATCATGACATTGGCGGTAATTCCTGCTTACCGCCGCAGTGACGGCTTCCAACATACCACTGCGGTGGCGGATATCCATTCGACACACCAGTCCGACAGAATACTGCCACATACACAAATCCACCAGACCAGTGCTAAAGTGGCGGTACCAAAACCCATACCGTTACGTCAACAAAACAAAGCCTACCACATCATGACCCACAAATCACTAGGGCAGGCATTCAATGGCGGTAAACCATTGGCAGTACACACTGACGCGCTCAGAATGGACACCCGAATACTAAACTACACATTATTGGCCAATACCAAATACACACACCGGACACTCATACACACACCACACCCACCCAACCACCCACCGCACTATAAAACACACACCCACATTACCCACAACCCTTTACGAATACAAATTATTGCCACCAGATTGACATCAAGACCACTGTGACAACTAGATACACACACCCATACATCCCTCACGCACCCCACTTCGCACACCGAACCACAGTATCCAATACCCACACACTTACACACACCACACAACACCAATGTCCCCACAAAGGCACCCCAGTTTCACAGATGAGGAGTTGGGGGTCATGGTGGAGGAAATAGTCAGGGTAGAGCCACAGCTGTTTAGAGCACAGGTACAGCAAATATCCATTGCCAGGAAGATGGCGCTATTGCGGAGAATTGTGGACAGGGTGAATGCCGTGGGACAACATCCACGTACAAGGGACGACATCAGGAAGAGGTGGAACGACCTATGGGGAAGGTACATTCCGTGGCAGCAGGGCACCAGCTCATCATAGAGAGGACTGGCGGTGGACCCCCACAGCTCACAGCATGGGAGGAGCAAGTACTGGCAATACTGCATCCTGAGGGACTCGCTGGAGTAGCTAGAGGACTTGACACTGGTGAGTCAACATTTATTACTTATCACCCCCATACCCGCATGCCATCTCACACCCTCACCTTCACTCCACTCCATTCCACACACTGCACCTACACATATGACTAACCCCAATGCCAAGCCCTGCATGCTATACCAATTTATGGACAGCCTTCCCAGACCTGCATGGACACCCATCACCAAAGCATGCACAGCATGGATAACTAACAATCCCACAATACAGCACCATACACAAACAAAGGTGGTAGGGCAACAGCAACGCTAGAGCGGAAGCTAGGGATGTACAATATGTCACAGACATGAAGCATAATACATCACTTACATCCCCACAGGTGCCCCAACCAATCTCAGCAGAGAGGAGGTGCCAGGACTAACCAGTACCCCAACAGAAGATGCCCCCAGTGATGACAGTAACTCTGGACTTCAGGATCTGGATGACCTACCTGGCCCATCAGGGACCACTGGTCAGTCGGTCACCCCAGCCCACTCCCAGTCAACCACAGAGCCTCCCCCATCAGTATCCAACACGGCAGCACCCACCCATCCCCACACCTCTGTCCCCAGGATACGTCAATCAGCAGTGTGCCTACCTGTACAGGGCCCCCAGTCGACACCTCACACCCAAGACAATCATGGACCTGGGGTCAGTGGCAGTGGGCACAGTGTTCAGGGGATGCAGGCACAGGGCAACTAAGTGCACCGCAGTGCCTCAGGTGGAGGACAGGCCCAGGGAACCGACTCTCCAGGAGGCACTCACCAATGTCCTGGGGGCCTACCAACAATCCCAGGACACGATGACCCAGATCCTTACCAACATACAGAAGAACAAGCGGCTGCAGGAGGAACACCATCAGGAGCTCAGGGAGGACTTGCAGGCTCTCAACACCACCATGATCTCCATAGCAGGGGCGCGGGCAGACATGGCCAACATCATGAGGGAATGGACAGCACACCACCGGGCCCCTACCACTAACCACTCTATTGACCAGCCCTCCACTTCCGCTGCAGCTAGTGGGCAGGAGGCCCTGCCACAGGCCACCAGCACCCCCCCCCTGGAGAAGGTGAACCATCCCACAAACGTTCTCTGCGACCCAGATGGAAGCCAGAGACACTTGCCAAACCAAGACCACCGCTAGGAAATAAGACTCTCCTGATTGTCCTACTTGTGTCCCACCCTGTCACCTTGTCCACTTTGAACTGCCTTTGCTCCCCATCCTATGGCCCCTTGGACACTGGACCTGTGCTACAAACAGACTGGAACAATACCCAGGACTTTCCTCTACATGACCCGATTCCATTGCACTTTTCAGTCAATTATTTGCACTACAATAAACACCCTTGAACACAATATGAGTGACACCGTTTTATGTGTTGAAAATGTGCATTTATGAGAACAGTCACATCTAGTGCAAATGATCTGAACCCTGTGATAGCATACAAATAATGACCTGTAGCGGTGTGCAGTAAACACATCAGGACACTGTTGTTATATCACCAACATCTGTAGAAGGACAAGTCATAGGTGACAGTAAGTTGAGATGCAAAGGACATGAATGCCTTCATGCTACAGCCACACAGAAAACATTAAAAGTCAAAGTAATTGTCAGTTGCACTGCCTCACCTGTGTGTCATTGGAAGTATTGACGTATAACTGATGTTCTGTTGTCCACATCCTCATCCTCTGTCTCCTCATCATCACTGTCCTCAGGGTCCACTGCTGCCACAGGGGCATCTCCAGTCCCCCCCCTCCTGCAGAAAAGGCCCATGTTGTCTGAGGGCCAGGTTGTGCAGCATGCCACTACTATCTGGCAGACCTTCTCGGTGAGTAGCACAGGGATCCCCCTGTCAGATGCAGGCATCTGAACCTGGCCTCCAGGAGGCCAGAGGTCCTCTCGATTATTTTCCTCGTTCGCCCATGTGCATCATTATAATGGTTCTCAGCCCCACCGGGGTAAGGAGCCATGATATGTTTGGGTAGCCAGAGTCCCCTGCAAATAGTGAGGGACAAAATTCAGCCTTACACAATCCTATGGGGAGAACACTTGAAGGCATACACTGACATACAGTGGGTGGGGACTCTGGCTCACCTATTAGCCACACCCTGTGCCTCTGTAGTTGAGCCATCACATTTAGGATGCTACTATTCCTCAGAACGAAGGTCTCATGCACCGACCCAGGATACTTGGCAGTGACATGGGAGATGTACTGGTCCACCAGGCACACCATTTGCACATTCAGTGAGCGGAAACTCTTGTGATTCCTGAACACCTGTTCATTATGGCGGGGGGACAAACGCAATATGTGTACCGTCAATCGCCCCAATAATATTGGGTATATGTCCCATTGCATAGAGTCCGGCTTTCACAGTGGCCAAATATTCCACCTGGGGGAAAGAAATGTAGATGCACATGTGTTTCACCAAGGCAGACAATACCCTTGCCAGCATGAATGAGAACATTGGCTGTGACATTCCTGCTGCCAATCCCACTGTCACTTGGAAAGAACCAATTGCCAGGATATCAGGACAGGCTCCAATTGTGCACACATCTCTGTGATTGTGGCTTTGTCCAGTCTATAGGTGAGTATAATGTGCCTGTCCTCCAGTGTAGCCAAGTCCACAAGAGGTCTGTACAAGAGGGTTTGTCTTCTCCTCCTTCCTCCTATTCATCTGCAGTGGTAGGTATCTAAGGACACAAGAGTGAGTAGGCCGTCAAAATTTGAACAATGGAACCACCAGCTCAGTGTGCATACAGCATTAATGTGATAGGACAGTGGGGATGGCAATATATGTGCAATTTTCAGCAATGTCACAGTTATGGAAGATCTGTATGTAGTCCACCACCATGAAATGACGACCGCCTGTCCTGTACCTAGGGACAGGTGGAAGTGAGGTAACTCTGCCGAATTTGGGCATCGTGGCGGAAGGCGGTCTTGCACAGCCGTGCAATTCCTCGTTGGCTAATATGGGTCTCTATTGAGTACAGTTGCCAATAGGGATTAGTGTTGGCGGTGTACACCGTCGCGGACATGACCGCCGTTTTCTGTCTATAACCTCACTTGATTCCAGAATTTCCACAGGTGAACACCTACACTGCATGTGCTGCTGTGACCTGTGTCTGGAACCTACCATGGCCACCTCCCTCATAGTCACATCCACACACACACACCTGCGTGCACTGCTTCAACAGACACCACAAGCATCACCACACCAAGCAGCACACACACCACACGAGCAGATACCTCCACAACATCCATTCACGTGTCCCCTGTGTCCTCTCCCACCCTGCCTTTCCCCTCCTACTAAATGACACAAACGCAGGTACTCAGACACCCAACAGCCATCAACCTCACATCAGCACACTGCCCATGCACCTGCACCCAAGTCCAGCAGACTAACTCCTCCAGCAACCACTCCCTCAACCTTCACTCCATCAATCCTCCCTCATCCTTCCCCACCGTCCCTAAGAAGCTTTTCCTTGCCCAACTTGACTACTTCCCTTGCCCCCATCCTGCCCATAAGAGCAGGGTCCCAATGACCCAGCCCAACACCTCAGCCAAACAGTGCAGAGGGACAGTGGAGGAACCTCCTGGTCGTGGAGGCAAGATAGTGAAGGATCCCACTCCATCAGCCAGGAAAGGGAAGGATCCCACTCCACCAGCCAGGAAAGGGAAGGATCCCACTCCACCATCCAGGAAAGGATCCCACTCCACCAGCCAGGAAAGGATCCCAATGCACCAGCCAGGAGGGGTAAGGTTACCACTCAACCACCAATTCAAGAAAAGGTTCCCACTCAACCACCAATGCAAGAAAAGGTTCTCACTCAACCACCAATGCAAGAAAAGGTTCCCACTCAATCACCAATGACAGGCAAGAAGCCCTCACCTCCAGCTTGGACACAGCAACCCTCACCTCCATCAGAGGCTGCCAGGTGACACCTCCCCCAGAAGAGACAATGCAGCCCACACCTCCAGCAGAGGCTGCCCAGGTGACACCTCCCCCAGAAGAGACAATGCGGCCCTCACCTCCAGCAGAGGCTGCCCAGGTGACACCTTCCCCCAGCAGAGACAATGCAGCCCTCACCTCCAGCAGAGGGCATGTAGGCCACCCTCCAGGGGCTGTTGTACAAGGAGCCCCCTCCAGGATCAGTGGGCAAGTCCCACACCTCAGTGATTGTGACCTTGCACTCCCTGGCATTGGAAAATGGGCATGGAGCCCCCTCCAGAAGCAGTGGGTACGTTGCCAACCTCAGTGACCTTGCACTCCCCAGCATTGGGAAATGGGCATGGAACCCCCTCCAGGATCAGTAGGCACGTTTCCTACTTCAGTGAATGTGACCTGGGCTTCATGCCCATTGGGAAATGGGCATGGAGCCCCCTCCAGAACCACTGGGCAAACTCCCGACTTCAGCTGAGGTGCCTCCCACCCTCCTTCCTCTTGAGGTGCCTGTCCACTTCTGTGATGATGCCCCTGCACAGTTTTGTGCGTAGTTAGTCAGGATCAAGTTAGGGCTTGGAATGCTGTCTATCTGTTCAAAATGTATTCATATGGTGGCTTTTGCCTTGCAAATACATTTTCAGTACTTCCGACCTCTAGTCGCTGTATTAATATGCTGTGTGTCGTGTGCCATTGGCTTTCCTCTGCAGCTGGTTGTGTGTATGGTGTGTGTGTGTGTGTGGATGGTTTGTGTTGTGTGTGTGTCACTCTCCTTTTCCTCCCTCCCTCCCTTGTGTGCTAGGTGGCTGTACTCACCGTCGTCGTCGTGTTCCAGGTGGAGCGTAGAAGAGCATGGGGAAGACTTGAAGTTCCGGTTCCATGGCGGCGTTGAGCTTCTCTGTGTCTCTGTTGGTGAGTCTTTGGTCTTCTGTAATGTGTTTCCACCAGGCTTTTGATGGCGTTGGTACCGCCCAGGAAATCGTAGCGGTGTGGGGTGTCATAATGTGGTGGGCGAAACCTTGTCTTCCGCCTGGCTGTTGATGGCTTCCACGTGGTGTGTGGTGTTTACGCCCTGGCGGATGGTGTGGTACATTGGCTATCTATGGGAGTTATCACCGTCATAGTCATAATTTGGCGGTATTAACACCACTTTATCGGTCACCGCCAATGTAATAATGACCACCGAAGTCTAATTAAGCATAATTTTCTACTGAGATGCCACTAAGTCCCAATATGAATGTGATGACTGTTTATGTTGCCATGATGGGATTCACTTCTCGAAGGGATCCACAACTTTCTACAACTGATGGATCCAGAAAAGTTATGTAAATTGTCACTAAAACATTTTGTCACTAAAACAATGGAAGTTTGTGCTCATTTTATCTTCATGTGAGAAATTGAAGGGATAGCACATGCTACCTACTGCACTCTATTTCCCAACCACCCCCCAATCATTTGGGCAGACAAGTGATCTATACCGCACATGCTTCCATGAACGTATGTCACGCTTTGTGACATAACCTCCCAGCAAAGGGAAAAATCTCATGCCAAATTGCAGGTCCTCTTCCAGTCCTGACAAAGACCTTCACTTAGCATGATGGCCAAAATATGTAAATGTTTATAGGTCTGTATCTAGGACCTTTCACGTTACTGGAATGATGCACATATGTGGAGGGAACAATTTGTCCATAAATCTCTGAAGTAACTTCAGTTCCCACAACTGAAAGTTTCTTCATTTGTGTAAATAACAATAACAGAAATGTCAATTCTGTGAATCAGAGCAACTGCCAACTAAGTTATGTACTTATTTCTCTCCATCAGCACAGCAACAATCCATCGGACCAAAATGTATCATGCAAGAAAATATATATTACTGCTGTACAGTATTTATGGAAAGTAACTAATAATAACAGTATGTACAGTCTAGTTCTCTTTTTGTTGCTTTATTTTTTATGTTGCTTTTATTTTATTCTCATAAGAAATCTGCTTAATATAACTGCATGGTAATACTAACAGTTATTACAATAATATGTACAATATGGTCTTTTTGCTAGCTCGGCCTATGACTCTAAAGAAACTACAAAGTTTAACTACTGTAGTATAGATTAAATAGCTGTATAAAATGAACAGAGTAATTTGGTGAAAAAAATGTAAAAATATAAACTCACTTATACATTTGCTTAGAAAAAAGTTTACCATAGGTCAGGCACCTGGTAGCTTCTACTCTTTTAACGTTCAGTCACACCACCCATCATTAATTTTAGTGAAATAGGGAACTACATCCCAAACTGTGATTTGCATTTCCAAACAGAATGACAAGTGTAAAGGGGGATGGAGGGGCTCCACCCTGTAATGTGAGCAAAACTAAATGACATAAATACATTTCGATTATTCACGATCATACACTAAAGGAAACAGAAAATTAAATATTTTCTATACTGAAAATGTTACCTTTGTGGAAGCCAAGATGATTTGCCAGTGGCTGGATGGGGTAACTGGGTGAGAATGAGGAGGTCAGGACATGGGCGTGACTCCTAGTCTGTTCCAGGAATGGACAATTTTCAAAAGCCAGTTTCAGTATTAACCTTTCTTCGAATATGCAGACATGTCAGATAAAAATGTGGTAGATCAAGCGTGCAATATAGGAATAAGAAGGCTTGAGTAAGGCCAGATTTCCATGATAACCTTTCTCTATGTAAATCTTTTACATTTAGAATAACTGTATGTAAGTTCACCTTAAGCAACTTTGCTGAAAATGCGACGTGGATGGAGTTTTCATAAACAACCTACAGTAGATGAAAAACATAAGGCTCATTCATATCTGTCTCGTTCTTAAAAAATATGTGCTCAGAAGAGGTGAAAAAGTTTCGCATTCTTTTCTGCAAAAGGACACAGATTATTTCCCCTATCATTTCAATGTGACTGAAACACACTTTCCTTAATAATAATAACTTACTACACACTTCCTAATCTGGCTTCCGCTCCTATCATAGTATGGAGACAGCATTGTTAGAAATTACGAAAGCCATTGAGCCAAGTCTGGATGCTGGCCTTAATGTGGCCTTGGTGGTGTTAGAGCTTTCAGCTTGATACTGTGGACCATAGTATCTTGATAAAAAGGATGGAGCATTTGGGTGTGGCAGACATTGCCCTGAGTTTTTGGGCTCATTCCTGGAGGACAGAGTACAGGTTGTCTGGATGAAACCATTCTTGTCAAAGGGCAAACATTTGTAACGGGGGGAGGAGGGGTTACCTCAGGGAACTAGCCTGATTCCAACCCTTTTTAACATTTACCTTGCCCCTCTCCCCGGCGAATCTAGTGGAACTGTTCAATATCAGGAACGTTTCATATGCGGATGATATACAGCTATTATTAACCTACGAATGAGATTCTGTCACCGCAAAAGAAACCTTTGCTTGCTGCCTTAAAGCACTTCTTGATTGGCTCAGAAAGAATAAACTTCAATGCAACCCAGATAAGGCAGAGGTCTTGGTTTGTTCATGCCAAATCCATCTCCTGGTTGGTCAGGGGCCTGGCCTAACAATGTTTCGCCTCCGCCTCCTCCGATGTAGGTGGCAAGGTAAGTGAGCCTTCGGTTTGCTACTACGGTGTCTTTTAAGGCCCAAGTTTCCTCAGTGGTGAAATCTTGTGTGTGGACTCTGCTCATGCTGCAGAAAGTTTTGCATCTGATCCCATGGGAAGCACAGGTGACAGTGGTGAGAGCCCTGATATTATTCAGGCTGGACTATGCCAATGCCCTTTATCTGGGCATTCCATACTTTCTAACCCAACAACTACAGGCAGTGCAAAATATGGTGGTGCACTTATTGTTCAAGCTATCTAAACATTAATTTGTCTCACTCTTTCGTGAGAAGCTGCATTGGCCACCAGTGTGTAAGCATATAATATTCAAGGTGTTATCCCTGACTTACTGGAAACTCCATAGTAGGGGCCCGTTCTACTTGAATGAAGGCTTACAGACCAGGAAGACTGTTGTGCTCTAGTCAGGCTGGGCTGCTAATAGTCCCCCGTTACAAAACACAACACAACGTAGTGAGTGCTCTTCCTTTACGGTACTGGCCACAGGTCTGTGGAACAAGCTGCCAAGACAGATGAGAGCAATAGCTGAAGAAAGCTGCTTCAAGAAATTATTACAAACATACCTTTTCAGCTGTTAAGGTAGTGGAGAAATTGACTTAGGACCTCACCTGAGCCCATCATATGATGTAAAAGCGCTGGGAGACTCTGGGAATAGCTGTGCGCGATATACAGTCTCACCATTCGTTCACTTATTCATTCAAAGGATATAACTGATATTACAGGAAGCCACCATGGCTCAAGAGGAAATCGATGATGCATACTTTGGTACTGAGATACATAAATGTACCTTTCTACCTTTAGGTAAGGCCTATTTGATTTTAAATTTCTTTGAAAACTATTTTTGGTAAATACGTAGGTCAGTTTGATAATCTCTACGTGGCACTGCATTTTAAGCTGAAAACATTTAGTTTCAGGAAGAGATGAGAAATAATCGGGTAGGTTGAGTCGTACACATCCCGCTCCTCATTGCTACACTTTTTCACTCTTGATGTGTGAGAATGTACTACAAGGGGTATACAGCGTTTGTTAAACAGGACATGGAAAACCTGCTAACTGACAACGGGAAAGATAGTTAGGTTCCTGGCCCTCACAATCTGGCTCCTCACTGAAATATGAACACGCTTTGATATTGGAATATTTTCGAATGGAAGCAGACAGAGACCCAGTGGGGAGTTGATCAAGTTTGGGATTGTGTACCCAAAGGGATGTTCAAAAGCATGAGATTTTAGAGGGATGAGCCCTACTCAAAGCCGACCTACATTTCTAGCACAGGGAAAAGAGAAAGCCTAGATCTTATGACTCTAATGTGAGGACAGAAAAACAACCATTGTAATCCAGATCAGCTTCTCCCCATACCTAGGCTGCAAAGCTGCCCGACATCCACTTGGAGGTAGCAGCAATAATCAGGTGGTACTGGATGAACACCAGGCAGCAACTGTGTACAGGCTGCAGTCAGCCATAAACCTAGTATGGTGTGCAATACCTATAAGAGAAAGAATGATCTCCTGTATAGGCGAATGTGAAGTATTATTATGGAATTGCTTTCTGTCATTTTGGTGTTACAGTTCTTGTCGGGGTGGGTCCCCATGAAAGATGTCGATGAGAGGGCCTTACTTTACTAGCAGATACATATTCCACAGTTATCTTAACAAACCATACCTTCTCCACGCAGGTGCGGCTCCTCCGCTATGGCAAAGGGGCATCGCCTCCCACCAACAGCAGGAGCTGCAAAATGAAAAATAAAAACAACAGTAAACTTTGTTTATTATCGTTTTTATTTTTCAGGTGAGCGGGGCCACAGGCGATGACAGGGACAGAGGAGGAGTGCACAGAACTCACCTCATTGCGCATGTATGTTTGGTTGGTGGTCTTGGGCTGGCCAAACACACATGTGCACTGCGCTCTGTCCAACCCAGCCAGCTCTGTGTTGCCAAGTTGGAGCGAGCAGACAGAGGCTCCCACTCTCCCTCGGAGCGCCAATGCAGGGCGCTCCAGCCATTCCTAATGCTGCGTTAGGATTAGTCGCAGGGCAGGCTGGGAGCCTCTGCGTGCAGCGAGTGGAGCGGTAGCCAAAAGAGAAACAAGGCAGCAGTAGAGGTAAGCTTCTGTTTTTATTTATGTTGTTGTTGTGCTCCTACCCCGCCGCTTTGCCCCTACAGGAGCCACCCCTGTCTCTAGGACTCAAAATGTCATGTAATTCATACAAGACAAGTGACCATTAGCCCAGTGAATCACAGTGGTCTAAGCAAAATATACTTCAGTGGTTTTCATTCAAAATAGATTAATATGAGTTTTTGCAAAGAAAGCAGTGTGAACTCTTCAGATATTCAATGTTTGATAAACACAATGAAAAGGAGACACGATCTTCAGGAATGTAGGGAAGGAAGTTTATAGTGCCATCAACCTCATCTGCCTGGCAACAACTGCCTCCCTAGAATCCTCTCACCCACCAATGTTCTCAGCAGGGAACTCACCCCAACACTCTACCCCTCAACATTCTTTACTTTCCCACAACCATCACAACCCCATTCCTTCACAAAATAATAAAAGAGATAATCATAGTTACACAAACGTCAGTAATATATGAACAACAAACAAAATTATAAGTGAAAATGCACAGACGTTGCCTGAAAATGTGTGACAGCATTAAGGAACAAAAATATCATATAAGAGCTTACAACATAGAAAATGTACAGTCATATGTCGACAGAGTTGCATTACTCAGAACCACAATGAACTAAACATTTGCATAACCAAACCCTTTAGAAAATGGGGTTAGCATCTTTAAATTTAGCAGGACTCATTCTTGTTCTGTCAGAAGACCTCCTAGGACAAACCTTTCTAGCTAAACCGGAATTCTTGTTATTGTTGATGTACACGCCCATCTCTTTGCATACATACTCCGTTTTCGATTCAGGTACTGTTGATACAAAGCACTTATTCCACACCTTTCCAATATCCAATACATTTACATGATCTTTCACTTCCCTCACTCAAATAGGTGCTGAAAACTCAAAAACCCTCTCCCTCTCAATAAAGTGGAAGGAGACACCCCTGTGCCCATGTGAGTAGTTGTTCGCATAGACTATAACATGTTATTGGCCACAGATCTTCATTATAGACCATTAAATATTTTCCAGTTGTAACTGATCTTTAATGACACAGTTGACTATTTCTACTAAACCGTTACTGCAGGAATGGTATAAAGATGCTCTTACATGCTTTATGCCTGCACATTCCATAAATTCTTTCATTTCTTTAGACACTAACTGGATGCCATTATCATTCACTAATTCTTCCTGAAGGCCTTCTCTTACAAATACTTCTTTGAAAAAAATTATGACAGCACTGGAACTTACACTTTCCACAAACCTCACCTTCATTTAGTCAAATATTCAATCAAATTAAAAAAAAAGGGCAAACTTGGGTGTCCTGCCCAAAACTCCAAAAGGCTCTCATACTTCAAATGCTACATTGGACCATGGTGAGTTGTTGATCACAACAGGAGTGACTGGGAAAGGACACATCACTTGCAATTTGTCACTGAGGATACATGCACAACACTCACGAATGCAATACCATTAAATCCACTCTGGGCCACCAAAAATCTTCTGTCACCCTGCATTTCATGGCGTGCACTCCAATATGGCCCTCATGAGCTAAATCCAAAACTCTAATCAGAATGCAATTTGGAACTACCAATTGCATACACCTTCGAACAATGCCTCTAACAACCAACAGCTCTTCATACATTGTTTATATAAGGAATTAAGGTTTCCGAAATGTCCTTATGTTGACCCTGTTCATCCTGTCCTAACAAATTGGAACCATTTCTGACAATACCTACTAGCCCCACAGTAGAACTACCCTCAAATTCGAACTGAACTCTGCATAAAATAGTTCCACCACCTCCGCCCTCTTATCTGTATATGCAAAAGATTTGATGTGAGACTTGTGTAACTGAAAGTCACCCAATTTTCTAATACCTTGTTGTAGGAAGTTGGCTCTGTAAGTACTATTTCAAAGTAAGAAATAGCACGCACAGAGTCCAAGGGTTCCCCTTAGAGGTAAGATAGTGGCAAAAAGAGATAATTCTAATGCTCTATTTTGTGGTAGCGTGGTCGAGCAGTAGGCTTAGCAGAGTGTAGTGTTAAGCATTTGTTGTACACACACAGGCAATAAATGAGGAACACACACTCAAAGACAATTCCAGGCCAATAGGTTTTTGTATAGAAAAATATATTTTCTTAGTTTATTTTAAGAACCACAGGTTCAAGATTTACAATCAATACTTCAAATGCAAGGTATTTCACTTAGGTAACTTAGGAACTCTGAATCAGCAAAATAGCATGTACAGTTTTCCTAAAAATGGCAATAAGCTATTTTAAAACTAGACAGAGAGCAATTTTCAACAGTTCCTGGGGGAGGTAAGTGTTTGTTAGTTCGGCAGGTAAGTAAACTACCTACAGGGTTCAAAGTTGGGTCCAAGGTAGCCCACCGTTGGGGGTTCAGGGTAACCCCAAAGTTACCACACCAGCAGCTCAGGGCCGGTCAGGTGCAGAGGTCAAAGTGGTGCCCAAAACACATAGGCTTCAATGGAGAAGGGGGTGCCCCGGTTCCAGTCTGCCAGCAGGTAGGTACCCGCGTCTTCGGAGGGCAGACCAGGGGGGTTTTGTAGGGCACCGGGGGGGACACAAGTCAGCACAAAAAGTACACCCTCAGCGGCACGGGGGTGGCCGGGTGCAGAGTGCAAACAGGCATCGGGTTTGCAATGGAGTTCAAAGGGAGACCCAGGGGTCTCTTCAGCGAAGCAGGCAGGCAAGGGGGGGGGGGCTCCTCGGGGTAGCCACCACCTGGGCAAGGGAGAGGGCCACCTGGGGGTTGCTTCTGCACTGGAGGTCGGATCCTTCAGGTCCTGGGGGCTGTGGGTGCAGTGTCTTTACCAGGTGTCGGGTTCTTAGCTACACATTGCTCTTTGCTGATGACGGCCAAATAGCCAGAAACACGTGTCCGAAGATACGGCACTCGCCGCACCAACTTATGGTGAAAAACTTTCAAAACTCTATTCAAATTCGTGCTAATAACTGCATTTACCATGATGCCTTGGGGTCACAAATGCTGGAATGGAAGACAGGGTGCTCCCCATTTTGACTGTTGTAATTAAGGCTCCCGTGAGCCTCTGAGCTGACAAGCTCGGGTGAAGCACCTGTGCGCCTTCTTGAGTGGTACTTAAACCTGTGAATACTTTCAAGGTGGCATTTCAAGCAACCCCGCCAGCTACACGTTGCTCTTTGCTGATGATGGCCAAATAGCCAGAAACACGTGTCCGAAGATACGGCACTCGCCGCACCAACTTATGGTGAAAAACTTTCAAAACTCTATTCAAATTCGTGCTAATGACTGCATTTACCATGATGCCTTGGGGTCACAAATGCTGGAATGGAAGACAGGGTGCTCCCCATTTTGACTGTTGTAATTAAGGCTCCCGTGAGCCTCTGAGCTGACGAGCTCGGGTGAAGCACCTGTGCGCCTTCTTGAGTGGTACTTAAATCTGTGAATACTTTCAAGGCGGCATTTCAAGCAACCCCGCCAGCTACACGTTGCTCTTTGCTGATGACGGCCAAATAGCCAGAAACACGTGTCCGAAGATACGGCACTCGCTGCACCAACTTATGGTGAAAAACTTTCAAAACTCTATTCAAATTCGTGTTAATGACTGCATTTACCATGATGCCTTGGGGTCACAAATGCTGGAATGGAAGACAGGGTGCTCCCCATTTTGACTGTTGTAATGAAGGCTCCCGTGAGCCTCTGAGCTGACGAGCTCGGGTGAAGCACCTGTGCGCCTTCTTGAGTGGTACTTAAACCTGTGAATACTTTCAAGGCGGCATTTCAAGCAACCCCGCCAGCTACATGTTGCTCTTTGCTGATGACGGCCAAATAGCCAGAAACACGTGTCCGAAGATACGGCACTCGCCGCACCAACTTATGGTGAAAAACGTTCAAAACTCTATTTAAATTTGTGCTAATGACTGCATTTACCATGATGCCTTGGGGTCACAAATGCTGGAATGGAAGACAGGGTGCTCCCCATTTTGACTGTTGTAATTAAGGCTCCCGTGAGCCTCTGAGCTGACGAGCTCGGGTGAAGCACCTGTGCGCCTTCTTGAGTGGTACTTAAACCTGTGAATACTTTCAAGGCGGCATTTCAAGTAACCCCGCCAGCTACACGTTGCTCTTTGCTGATGACGGCCAAATAGCCAGAAACACATGTCCGAAGATACGGCACTCGCCGCACCAACTTATGGTGAAAAACTTTCAAAACTCTATTCAAATTCGTGTTAATGACTGCATTTACCATGATGCCTTGGGGTCACAAATGCTGGAATGGAAGACAGGGTGCTCCCCATTTTGACTGTTGTAATGAAGGCTCCCGTGAGCCTCTGAGCTGACGAGCTCGGGTGAAGCACCTGTGCGACTTCTTGAGTGGTACTTAAACCTGTGAATACTTTCAAGGCGGCATTTCAAGCAACCCCGCCAGCTACACGTTGCTCTTTGCTGATGACGGCCAAATAGCCAGAAACACGTGTCCGAAGATACGGCACTCGCCGCACCAACTTATGGTGAAAAACTTTCAAAACTCTATTCAAATTCGTGCTAATGACTGCATTTACCATGATGCCTTGGGGTCACAAATGCTGGAATGGAAGACAGGGTGCTCCCCATTTTGACTGTTGTAATGAAGGCTCCCGTGAGCCTCTGAGCTGACGAGCTCAGGTGAATGAAGCACCTGTGCGTCTTCTTGAGTGGTACTTAAACCTGTGAATACTTTCAAGGCGGCATTTCAAGCAACCCCGCCAGCTACACGTTGCTCTTTGCTGATGACGGCAAAATAGCCAGAAACACGTGTCCGAAGATACGGCACTCGCCGCACCAACTTATGGTGAAAAACTTTCAAAACTCTATTCAAATTCGTGCTAATGACTGCATTTACTATGATGCCTTGGGGTCACAAATGCTGGAATGGAAGACAGGGTGCTCCCCATTTTGACTGTTGTAATTAAGGCTCCCACGAGCCTCTAAGCTGACGAGCTCGGGTGAAGCACCTGTGCGCCTTCTTGAGTGGTACTTAAACCTGTGAATACTTTCAAGGCAGCATTTCAAGCAACCCCGCCAGTTACACGTTGCTCTTTGCTGATGACGGCCAAATAGCCAGAAACACGTGTCCGAAGATACGGCACTCGCCGCACCAACTTATGGTGAAAATTTTTCAAAACTCTATTCAAATTCGTGCTAATGACTGCATTTACCATGATGCCTTGGGGTCACAAATGCTGGAATGGAAGACAGGGTGCTCCCCATTTTGACTGTTGTAATTAAGGCTCCCGTGAGCCTCTGAGCTGACGAGCTCGGGTGAAGCACCTGTGCGCCTTCTTGAGTGGTACTTAAACCTGTGAATACTTTCAAGGCGGCATTTCAAGCAACCCCGCCAGCTACACGTTGCTCTTTGCTGATGACGGCCAAATAGCCAGAAACACGTGTCCGAAGATACGGCACTCGCCGCACCAACTTATGGTGAAAAACTTTCAAAACTCTATTCAAATTCGTGCTAATGACTGCATTTACCATGATGCCTTGGGGTCACAAAGGCTGGAATGGAAGACAGGGTGCTCCCCATTTTGACTGTTGTAATGAAGGCTCCCGTGAGCCTCTGAGCTGACGAGCTCGGGTGAAGCACCTGTGCGCCTTCTTGAGTGGTACTTAAACCTGTGAATACTTTCAAGGCGGCATTTCAAGCAACCCCGCCAGCTACATGTTGCTCTTTGCTGATGACGGCCAATTAGCCAGAAACACGTGTCCGAAGATATGGCACTCGCCGCACCAACTTATGGTGAAAAACTTTCAAAACTCTATTCAAATTCGTGCTAATGACTGCATTTACCATGATGCCTTGGGGTCACAAATGCTGGAATGGAAGACAGGGTGCTCCCCATTTTGACTGTCGGGTTCTTAGAAGCAGGAAGTCACGGCCAGGGGGAGCCTCTGGATTCCCTCTGCAGGCGTCGCTGGGGGGGGCCCAGCGGGGTCAACTCTGGCTACTCACAGGGTCGCAGTCGCCGGGGAGTCCTCCCTGTAGTGTTGTTTCTCCGCAGGTCGAGCCGGGGGCGTCGGGTGCAGAGTGCAAAGTCTCACGCTTCCGGCGGGAAACTTGGATTCCTTTTAAAGTTGTTTCTTTGTTGCAAAGTTGTTTCTTCTTTGGAGCAGAGCCGCTGTCCTCTGGATTTCTTGGTCCTTTTAGATGCAGGGTAGTCCTCTGAGGCTTCAGAGGTAGCCGGACCCTGTGGAACGCGTCACTGTTGCAGTTTTTCTTGAAATGAGGAGACAGGCCGGTAGGGCTGGGGCCAAAGCAGTTGGTGTCTCCGTCTTCTCTGCAGAGCTTTCAGGTCAGCAGTCCTTCTTCGTCTTCACGTTGCAGGAATCTAGTTTCCTAGGTTCTGGGGAGCCCCTAAATACTGAATTTAGGGGTGTGTTTAGGTCTGGGAGGGCAGTAGCCAATGGCTACTGTCCTTGAGGGTGGCTACACCCTCTTTGTGCCTCCTCCCTGAGGGGAGGGGGGCACATCCCTATTCTTATTGGGGGAATCCTCCAAAATCAAGATGGAGGATTTCTAAAGGCAGGGGTCACCTCAGCTCAGGACACCTTAGGGGCCGTCCTGACTGGTGGGTGACTCCTCCTTGTTTTTCTCATTATCTCCACTGGACTTGCCGCCAAAAGTGGGGGCTGTGTCCAGGGGGCGGGCATCTTCACTAGCTGGAGTGCCCTGGGGCATTGTAACACGAAGCCTGAGCCTTTGAGGCTCACTGCTAGGTGTTACAGTTCCTGCAGGGGGGAGGTGGGACACACCTCCACCCAGAGCAGGCTTTTGTTTCTGTCCTCAGAGAGCACAAAGGCCCTCACCACATGGGGTCAGAAACCCGTCTCTCAGCAGCAGGCTGGCACAGACCAGTCAGTCCTGCACTGAATAATTGGGTAAAATACAGGGGGCATCTCTAAGATGCCCTCTGTGTGCATTTTTTTATAAATCCAAAACTGGCATCAGTGTGGGTTTATTATTCTGAGAAGTTTGATACCAAACTTCCCAGTATTCAGTGTAGCCATTATGGAGCTGTGGAGTTCGTTTTTGACAGACTCCCAGAGCATATACTCTTATGGCTACCATGCACTTACAATGTCTAAGGTTTTGCTTAGACACTGTAGGGGCGTAGTGCTCATGCACCTATGCCCTCACCTGTGGTATAGTGCACCCTGTCTTAGGGCTGTAAGGCCTGCTAAAGGGGTGACTTACTTATGCCACAGGCAGTGTGAGGTTGGCATGGCACCCTGAGGGGAGTGGCATGTCGACTTAGTCATTTTCTCCCCACCAGCACACACAAGCTGGCAAGCAGTGTGTCTGTGTTGAGTGAGGGGTCCCTAGGGTGGCATAAGACATGCTGCAGCCCTTAGAGATCTTCCCTGGCATCAGGGCCCTTGGTACCAGGGGTACCAGTTACAAGGGACTTATCTGGGTGCCAGGGTTGTGCCAATTGTGGAGACAATGGTACATTTTAGGTGAAGGAACACTGGTGCTGGGGCCTGGTTAGCAGGGTTCCAGCACACTTCTCAGTCAAGTCAGCATCAGTATCAGGCAAAAAGTGGGGGGTAATTGCAACAGGGAGCCATTTCCTTACACAAGCCCCTCCTCCCCCAGCCCACAGGCCAGGAGACTCAGCCAAAGCTGGGAGAGTCTTCCTAGTCTGTCAGGCGAGGAAGAGTAGAGGAAATAGGCTGGTTTGTTGCAGGGCCTACTCTGTCTTACATCCTCTTGTTCAGGTCATTCCCTCTGGGGAACTGACCCACTTCCACATTGAAAGGACCTAGTCTGAATTGCCTCTTGTCTGTGCTTTTAATGTCTTCACCTATTCTCTCTAGTTTGGGGTTAGAGGTATCCACCTCTTCTAATCTTATCTTAGCCAGGGTCACCCCTAGCTTACCCAAAGAGGTTACCCAGAGCTGGAGTAACCCCACCATGACCAATAGGGTCAGGGGGCATAACTTGCTACTTGGCATGGGGTCAGACCACCATGCCAAGGATAGTGCAGCCATAAAGGCTAACACCCAGCAGGGGCCACTGACAGCTGTCAGTGCCCAGAACCACACCTTTTGCTCTTCACCTGCAAGGGAAGGAGCTAAGTTACAGGCTTCTTTGGGTTCAGGGTGCCTGTCTGCTGTGTAAGAGTGGGGGGTTACTGCATCTTGTAGTAAACACCCTTCTTCCACTCTTTCTTCTGTTAACTGATGAGCCACCCACTCAGGTTTAACAGTTGCCTGACTAGCCAGGACTTCTTGTGGGTCAGGTTGGACTTTACCTGTGCCACTTTTGGAGTTCTCCCCTACTGGAGCAGAATCTCCTTGGCTTGCTGGAATCTTGGCTAAAGTTTGTCCACCCTACCTACTCTGTTTTCTTTTCTTTTTCTTCTGGGGCCTACTTGCAGTTACTGCAGGGGTAGCACCTCCAGAATCCTTGGGAGAGGACTGGCACTGGACCAGTTCCTCTCTTGGGCTCTGACTAACCTCTGGGTAGTCATTTCCAAGGAGACAATCAAGGGGGAGGTCTGTACTGACTACCACCCTTCTCCAGCTAAAAGTCCCACCCACTTCTATGGGCACAAAAGCCACAGGCCTATCAGTGACCCTGTCTGGGCTAACTCTTACTCTGGCAGTCTCACCTGGGATGTACTGGTTTGAGAACACCAACCTGTCATGCACAAGTGTGACTGGCACAAGTGTCTCTCAGGGCAGTGGCTGGGATTCCATTCACCAGTAGGTGGTGGAAGTGTCTACTTCCCTCTGGAATCTCCAACTCACCTGTTGGGCCCTTTTTCCAGTTGAAGGCTATGAAGACCTCCTTATCTGAGGAGTCATCCCCAATGGCTACACTGGTCACCCCTGGGATTTTGCTAGGGGGTTTGTTTTTGGGACAAGAAGTGTCCTTGGTGTGGTGCCCTGTTTGTCTACAATTTTGGCACCATGCCTTAGTGGTATCCCAGTTCTTACCCTGGTACCCACCTTTGTTTTGGGTTGTGTCTTGGGGCCCACCCACCTGTTCTGGTTTTTGGGGGCCTAAAGAGGACTCTTTGTCTTTGTTTCTAGTGTCACCCACTTTCTCCTGGGGAGGCTTTGTAACCCCTTTCTTTTGGTCACCCCCAGTGGAAGTTATTGTTACCCTAGTCTTGACCCAGTGGTCTGCCTTCTTTCCCAACTCTTGGGGAGAAATTGGACCTAGGTCTACCAGATACTGATGCAACTTTTCATTGAAGCAGTTACTTAAAAAGTGTTCTTTCATAAACAAATTATAAAGCCCAAAATAGTCATGCACTTCATTTCCAGTTACCCAACCATCCAGTGTTTTCACTGAGTAGTCTACAAAATCAACCCAGGTCTGGCTCGAGGATTTATGAGCCCCCCTGAACCTAATCCTGTACTCCTCAGTGGAGAATCCAAAGCCCTCAATCAGGGTAGCCTTCATGAGGTCATAGGATTCTGCATCTTTTCCAGAGAGTGTGAGGAGTCTATCCCTACACTTTCCAGTGAACATTTCCCAGAGGAGAGCTCCCCAGTGAGATCTGTTTACTTTTCTGGTTGCACAAGCCCTCTCAAAAGCTGTGGACCATTTGGTGATATCATCACCATCTTCATATTTTGTTACAATCCCTTTGGGGATTTTTAGGATGTCGGTATTCTCTCTGACCCTATTTATGTTGCTGCCACCATTGATGGGACCTAAGCCCATCTCTTGTCTTTCCCTTTCTATGGCTAGGAGCTGCTTCTCCAAAGCCAATCTTTTGGCCATCCTGGCTAACAAGAGGTCCTCTTCATTGAGGCTGCCCTCAATGCTTCCAGAGCTGTTGGACTCTCCTGTGAGAGAAGCAACATCTCTGACTATCACTTCTGGAGTCAGGGTTGGAGAAACCCTGGGCTCCCTATCTAGGACTGGAGGTGGGAAATCCTCCACATCACTAGTGTCCCCCTCTGTGAGGCCATCATCAGAGGGGTTGTTTTTAGCAAACTCTGCCAAAATCTCCTGGAGCTGTACTTTGGTAGGGCTTGAACCAGTTTTTATCTTTTTGATTTTGCAGAGAGACCTTAGCTCTGACATCCTAAGATGCAGGTAAGGGGTGAGGTTGAGTTCCATCACTATCTCTTCTGCAGCAGACATTTTGTTTCTAAAAGTTGGAATACTTTTTAAGAATCTATAACTATCTCTAGAACTTAATTCAAACTTTTACAAAACTTTTAAACTCTAAAAGAAATGCTAACAGGGACTAACACAAGGCCCTAGCAGGACTTTTAAAATTTTTGAAAAATAGCTCAAATTTCAAAAATCTGTTTCTAATGACAATTTTGGGAATTTAGTTGTGTGATCAGGTATTGGCTGAGTAGTCCAGCAAATGCAAAGTCTTGTACCCCACCGCTGATCCACCAATGTGGGAAGTTGGCTCTGTATGTACTATTTCAAAGTAAGAAATAGCATGCACAGAGTCCAAGGGTTCCCCTTAGAGGTAAGATAGTGGCAAAAAGAGATAATTCTAATGCTCTATTTTGTGGTAGTGTGGCCGAGCAGTAGGCTTATCAGAGGGTAGTGTTAAGCATTTGTTATACACACACATGCAATAAATGAGGAACACTCACTCAAAGACAATTCCTGGCCAATAGGTTTTTGTATAGAAAAATATATTTTCTTAGGTCATTTTAAGAACCACAGGTTCAAGATTTACAATCAATACTTCAAATGAAAGGTATTTCACTTAGGTAACTTAGGAACTTTGAATCAGCAAAATAGCATGTACAGTTTTCACAAAAATAGCAATAAGCTATTTTAAAACTAGACACAGTGAAATTTTCAACAGTTCCTTGGGGAGGTAAGTGTTTGTTAGTTCGGCAGGTAAGTAAACCACCTACAGGGTTAAACGTTGGGTCCAAGGTAGCCCACCGTTAGGGGTTCAGGGCAACCCCAAAGTTACCACACCAGCAGCTCAAGGCCGGTCAGGTGCAGAGGTCAAAGTGGTGCCCAAAACACATAGGCTTCAATGGAGAAGGGGGTGCCCCGGTTCCAGTCTGCCAGCAGGTAGGTACCCGCGTCTTCGGAGGGCAGACCAGGGGGGTTTTGTAGGGCACCGGGGGACACACAAGTCAGCACAAAAAAGTACACCCTCAGCGGCACGGGGGCGGCCGGGTGCAGAGTGCAAACAGGCATCGGGTTTGCAATGGAGTTCTCTTCGGCGAAGCAGGCAGGCAAGGGGGGGCGGGCTCCTCGGGGTAGCCACCACCTGGGCAAGGGAGAGGGGCCCCCCGGGGGTCGCTTCTGCACTGGAGGCCGGATCCTTCAGGTCCTGGGGGCTGCGGGTGCAGTGTCTTTACCAGGCGTCGGATTCTTAGAAGCAGGCAGTCGCGGTCAGGGGGAGCCTCTGGATTCCCTCTGCAGGCGTCACTGGGGGGGTCAGGGGGGGTCAACTCTGGCTACTCACAGGGTCGCAGTCGCCAGGGAGTCCTCCCTGTAGTGTTGTTTCTCCGCAGGTCGAGCCGGGGTCATCGGGTGCAGAGTGCAAAGTCTCACGCTTCCGGCAGGAAACTTGGAGTCCTTTTAAAGTTGTTTCTTTGTTGCAAAGTTGTTTCTCCTTTGGAGCAGAGCCGCTGTCCATGGGAGTTCTTGGTCCTTTTAGATGCAGGGTAGTCCTCTGAGGCTTCGGAGGTCGCTGGACCCTGTGGAACGCGTCGCTGTTGCAGTTTTTCTTGAAGTGGGGAGACAGGCCGGTAGGGCTGGGGCCAAAGCAGTTGGTGTCTCTGTCTTCTCTACAGGGCTTTCAGGTCAGCAGTCCTTCTTCGTCTTCATGTTGCAGGAATCTAGTTTCCTAGGTTCTGGGGAGCCCCTAAATACTGAATTTAGGGGTGTGTTTAGGTCTGGGAGGGCAGTAGCCAATGGCTACTGTCCTTGAGGGTGGCTACACTCTCTTTGTGCCTCCTCCCTGAGGGGAGGGGGCACATCCCTATTCCTATTGGGGGAATCCTCCAAAATCAAGATGGAGGATTTCTAAAGGCAGGGGTCACCTCAGCTCAGGACCCTTAGGGGCTGTCCTGACTGGTGGGTGACTCCTCCTTGTTTTTCTCATTATCTCCACTGGACTTGCCACCAAAAGTGGGGGCGGTGTCCAGGGGGCATTGTAACACGAAGCCTGAGCCTTTGAGGCTCACTGCTAGGTGTTACAGTTCCTGCAGGGGGGAGGTGGGAAGCACCTCCACCCAGAGCAGGCTTTTGTTTCTGTCCTCAGAGAGCACAAAGGCCCTCACCATATGGGGTCAGAAACTTGTCTCTCAGCAGCAGGCTGGCACAGACCAGTCAGTCCTGCACTGAACAATTGGGTAAAATACAGGGGGAATCTCTAAGATGCCCTCTGTGTGCATTTTTTAATAAATCCAACACTGGCATCAGTGTGGGTTTATTATTCTGAGACGTTTGATACCAAACTTCCCAGTATTCAGTGTAGCCATTATGGAGCTGTGGAGTTCGTTTTTGACAGACTCCCAGACCATATACTCTTATGGCTACCATGCACTTACAATGTCTAAGGTTTTGCTTAGACACTGTAGAGGCATAGTGCTCATGCACCTATGCCCTCACCTGTGGTACAGTGCACCCTGCCTTAGGGCTGTAAGGCCTGCTAGAGGGGTGACTTACTTATGCCACAGGCAGTGTGAGGTTGGCATGGCACCCTGAGGGGAGAGGCATGTCGACTTAGTCATTTTCTCCCCACCAGCACACACAAGCTGGCAAGCAGTGTGTCTGTGCTGAGTGCGGGGTCCCTAGGGTGGCATAAGACATGCTGCATCCCTTAGAGACCTTCCCTGGCATCAGGGCCCTTGGTACCAGGGGTACCAGTTACAAGGGACTTACCTGGGTGCCAGGGTTGTGCCAATTGCGGAGACAATGGTACATTTTAGGTGAAGGAACACTGGTGCTGCGGCCTGGTTAGCAGGGTCCCAGCACACTTCTCAGTCAAGTCAGCATCAGTATCAGGCAAAAAGTGGGGGGTAATTGCAACAGGGAGCCATTTCCTTACACTTGGTCATTGATTATTGTGAAGGGAGACTGAAGCTGCCAACTGCAATCTTGCAAGACACAGGTTTCCTCTTATGCAAACCAATCATAGGAGATATTTTGATTACACCACCCAAGCCATGTTACAAA
This sequence comes from Pleurodeles waltl, assembly GCF_031143425.1. Classification (NCBI taxonomy): domain Eukaryota; kingdom Metazoa; phylum Chordata; class Amphibia; order Caudata; family Salamandridae; genus Pleurodeles; species Pleurodeles waltl. The sequence continues at coordinate 522,709,892 of NC_090436.1, forward strand.
GAAGACATTAGTACAATATTGCTATCTTCATCAGGCTTCATACCCTCTTCAATGGTCTTAACTACTTGTAAAGTGTGAGTTTTGGTCCAGGGACGGACATGCACATATGTGCAAAATGTCCTTTTTGCCACACTTAGAACAGGTTTGATAACAACATTTGGCATTTCCCAGGTGTGATTTGCTGCCACAACGGAAAAACAGTATGTCATTTTTATCAACACTACTTTTAGAAAACCCCACTACAGAAATCTGTGGAACTTTGGGATTTCTTACTTTAGTTACTTGCTTTGTTCGTTGGTTTGAAATCTGCTTGACCTCACCTGATCTAGCACTGTCATTTATCTCTTTCATGCACAATTGAGAATGCTGAAGACTTCTTGCCAACACCAGAGGCGTTTCTAAATCAGGCTCTTCTGTAGACAGACATGTCTCCTGAATCATTTTCTTATTTGTTCTCTCAATGAGTTGATCACAAATAATGTAATTTCTAAACTCCCTATAATTGCACATTGGAGCAAGTGTTCTTAAAGATTCAACAAGTTCATCAATTGACTCTCCTGGAATCTGAGCATGTTGTAAAAATATGTGACACTGCAACTGCGCTTTTATATAGGATTAAATCTCTTATGCAATGCAGTGATGATGGCCATATTCTCATCAATTATAGTCACCCAATTCCCATCTTCCCCTCCACTAGTTTGAAGATTTACAAGTGCACAGAGTTTTCAAAATGCTTCTCCCCTCTGATCTCAAATTGTTTATCAAAAGTGTTTTTTCTTTTTGGAAGTAAAAGTGGCCTCATCAATTGCCTCCAAATAAGCTTCAAAGACCTCATTCCATTGTTGTCAATTATGTGGAGGAGTACCAGGACCTTGGAGAAATGGTGGAGGTGCTGATATCATCTCCATAAGGTGACCACACTTGGATGAGTTACTGCTCCCACACAAATTCCAATGTTTATGACACCAGAATAAAATTCAACTGACAAAAAAACAGTTCTGTTTACTCCATTGTACCAAGGTGTGCCTATCACTGAACGGGCAGGCAATGACTGCTAACAGGCTTTAAGTGCTCTATGCAGGTGTGATTGTCACCATAACGAGGGCAAAACCTGTGACAGGCTTTAAATGCTCCATGCAGATGTGTCTGTCACCGTAATAAAGGTAAAACCACTAATAGGCTTGAACCAAATTAGTAATGCGTAGGTGTGCCTATCACCGACAGGCCATTCGATAAGTGTAGTTGCAATGATATGCAATACAACATCCCCCAAAAATGTCTAAAATGGCTACCAAAGTTAATTTGCTGTGGACTAGTTGAAGACAGATTTAGTCCCAATTAGTTTAAATGGCAGTCACACTGCACACGCAACATGTGTTTCTATGGTCAGTGGGGCAAGTCTGGATGTTGCAGTTTTGATGGAGATATTCCATCCGACCCGATTAAGATGGCCACTAAGTTGGGCTTCTTTTGGAGTCATGCCGGGCAAGCTATCAATGCCTCCTTTTTAACAGAAAATGTCCCAAAATCACCAGATTACCAGAAACGATGGCTCACCTGGAACAGATGGGCGGATTTCTATGCAACCCAGCACAGAGGAATGAAGTCAGGAATGCCAAACTTGGGAATTCATCAATACGCTGCACCAAAGAGAAGATCCAATGCAGAGGAGTGCACTGAGCTTGACAACAGTTCATCGCCACAGAGAAAGAGACACACTTTCCAGGAATGTAGGAACACAAGTGTATTGTTTCATTAAATCAACCGCTCTGCAGCAACTATCCCCTAGAAACCTCTTACCAACCAATGTTCCACACAGGGAACTCACCCCAACACTCCAATCCTCAACATTCTATACTTTCTCACACCCATCATACAATCGAAGCAAAGGTACTGCGACAGACTATGTTTTGTTTACAAATAATCTAATGCTGCTTGGTAAGTAATAGTAAACACACCAGGACCTACAGGATTCTGCCATATTTTAAGGACATTTTGTTTTGCTGGTGATAGCTCTGAGCGCTTGCCCTCTGAGCAGCCATGTAGGTTGCCAACACTGTAGTAAGTACTACATCCAAACGCAACTTTCATGGTGATTCTACAAAAAGAAACCATTGTACCATGGCAGTCCAGACTGTGCCAACTGGAGCAGTACAAGACTGATTTGCATATGGCTGCTCTCGGTCTAGAGTGGCATCCTGTACAAAGAAACAATGGACTGAAACACTGCCCCAGTAATCACCAGTGGATATTAACTGAAGCATCCCACTCATCACTTTTTCTTTTTTCTTACTATCTCTTGGGCTGCATTTTTACTGTGTTTACCACAGAGGCTGATATTTCTAGATAATGTAGTTCGCAAGATGCAGAAAATAAAAGAGAATACTAATGTTAAGCACATACAGAACTCTGACACTGCAGGCACATCACAGTGCAGGGCTGCCTTTTACATGCCATGCCTCTTCCTATCATGCTGATATGCTGTGCTCTGAAATCAATACAGTACAATTGGAGTGAACAGTTTCAACAAAATCCATTGTCAGCTAAATATTTTACAGCAGCAAGTACCTGAAAAACTATAACTTGCATGGAAGTGGATCTGCATCGGATACTCATGACAGATATGGAAGGTGACATTCATCGTGATGCATTTATTTTGCAGTTTTGCTGAGGATGGGCCACACCGCATTAAGCAATGGGGCACAATACAAATTCTGGAAACCTCACACGAGAGCTTGCATAATAAATCCTTTCAGTATACATTAGGCAATCATACCCAGATATGTGACCATTCAATTCACTGAGGTATTTGTGTTCTCACCTGAAACACAGCCAGAAAGAGAAAAATACTCACACTTAGAACCATTCACCCAATGCGGGCTTCCTAGAAATTGGCTAACAAATCAAAGGTTTCACAGGAGTGCATATGAACTAAATCTGACATATCCTCCTATACTTTTTCACGGAGCGTATTACATTTTTCTTCACTTATGCCGTGCATTTCCTTTTATTCTCAAAACGCAAGTAGATTTTCAGTCACATATCTGTAACTAAGAATTTACTTCGAGGGGGGAGTTTGTAAATTTTGCAAGAGGACTATTTCTCAAATTTGACGGATCTCACAAGCTCGGCTATTGAAGCTAACAATAAGGTAACAGAGACAATAAAGTTTCAGGCACTGGTGGTATCTATAGGGGTAGACCAGTCTTACAGACCATGTCCTCAGACAGAAGTACGATGACAATGTTCTGAAAAAAAAGTTATTGCTGTGAAGAAATGCTCCACATTAAACCTGATATGCCACCCTTAGCGCAAGGCACGTTTGCTAACAAGGAAAGAGTAGCTGAAAAACATATCGTCCATCTAAGCATGAATTATCAGATATATATATATATATATATATATATATATCAGTAAATACATTATGCTAAGGCAATGATTTTGCACCCAAGTATCAGCTTGTCATTTCCTATAAAAACATTTATTTCTCAAATGTCAGGTTTTCCTTTTTGGAAAAATGTTCTCAAACCCCCTAAAAAAAGCTAGTAGGCTTTAAAACTAACATTCTGTCAACCAAATGAAAGCTATTCCTGTATATCACATCCAAGGGTGTGGTCCCCAGATACAAATCTCTACTTCTCCAGGTGGACAGAATCTTCTTCACTTGCTTTTGTATCACAGTCACATCTTAGGTAGCCATTCATATCCTAGCAGTGTCTACCATATGGCAGGGATTCTAACCTTGTGCCAGGAAGCACAGCAGAGCAGGTGAGCAGTATGGGCCACAGGTGGCCACAGGAATGCAAAGGGTGCTGATAATATGCTACAGAAAACCACACAATGTTTTGATGTTTTTAAACCTCCAGTATGTTATACTAGGGCCACCATAATGCCATGAATAGTCGACACTATGCTTTAAAGGGCTTCTTTATAATAGGTCCACCATAGTGCTTTGACTGCCCATAGGAATCTCCGCATTATCACCATGAGTTCCCACTATTCCAGGAATTTCCACCTTTGCTTGATTTAATCACCTCCATTTTTCAGTTTCTCTCACTTTCGTTTTTTTAACTTCTGTCTTCCGAATCCCTTGAATCTCTGCATCTCTGTGTATCTCAATCACTCTGATTCCTTCATATCTCCTCCAAGCGGTCTCTCCCCTATTTTCCATCCTCCTCTGCATGTTTCGTATTACTTTCTTATAGCATTCTTTCCCCCTACCCTCTTCTCCATCCCCTTTTCCTCTCCTCCTCACCTATCTCCTCACCTGATTTCTACATTTTTACTTCTTTCTTCTCTGTTCTTTACTTTCTTTCTGACTTTCTTTATTTCTTTTTCTTCCTTCTTTCACACTTTTGTTCCATTTCTTTCATTTGTATTTGTCAATTTCTTCACATGCTTACCATCTTTCGACACTTTCTTTCATTTTAACGCTCCCTCTTCCCTTCATCCAACTTTATGTTTGTTCCACTGTACTTCATTTATTTTTATTCATATTTTTTTTCATCTTCACTCTTCTTTCACCTCAACCATTCTTTCCATTATGTTCGGTTTCTTGTATCTTCCTCTTTCATACTACCTCGCTCTTTCTCTTTATTTCCTATCACTTTCTTTTCTTTACCCCATTTTCATGTTTTGATTTCGTTCTTTTTTAACAACATGTTTTTTATTTTCAACAGTAGGAAGGCATTTACAAACAGTATAAACGGCCCCACAATAACACCCACACTCATGCACATTAGTACGGTATACCAACTCAAGGAGTTCCTCTCTCTTTGCCTTGATCTTTTTCTTTCTCTTTCCCACTGTTTTCCATACTCAGTTCTGTCATGCTGTTCTTTTACAATATTATTTTTAAGCTTCTTTACGCAGGCCCGCAAGTTTCCAACTACATTTTGTGGTGTCTATAATGGACGTTCACAAAATTTACACGGAAACACTTTTAGTTCCAAGTTTTCCTGTGTAAATCCGTAGAAGAGCAAACTTTGAAATTCAAATTATGATTTATATGTCAAAGTGTGATTGGCAAATTGCACATTAAAGCAGGCAGATCTCAACTTAAAATAGCCACTTTGATGAAATCGTTGGTGAGCAAATTAAGACTGTGTTTCACTGTAAAGGCAACGTTTGTCCGCTATTGCGGTGTAAACAAACATTTGCAATGCTATGGGTCTCCCATTTGCTCGACTTAGAGCTATTAGCGTTGTAAAGCACTAACCGGACTTTTATTGCCACATAAAATGAAAATGAAAAGTAATACAGTTTTACATAAGTGAGACGATTTAAAGTGCCAGGCCATCAGCACAAAGGACCACACAAAATGAAACAGAAGTTCGCTTGCGGTCAAACGTATTAGCAAATCCATGTTTTCTTGTTATTTCCCTTTGCTTTTTCTTCCCTATGTATATTTTCATTTCCTCACACCTATCAATCGCTGTGATTTTTCCCCTCCCTGTGTGCTAGTTTCATTACCAGGCCTGTGCCAGGATTTCCATGCATGCGTCATAATGCATATGTGTGCATGGCGGCCACCCTGAATAGGTCTCCATTAATAAAAAAAAAGCCATTTGGATCACTGCTGGCCATGTATTTACCTGCAAAAAGCAGTGACAAAGCCAATAACCTAGCCTTATAGATACATGACCTACTAACTCGGTCAGTGCTTCTTTAGTTACTTGTTGACTTCCCTGATGGATGCTATACCTTATAATACAATCACAATCTGCAAGCAACCAAATGTAAAAATAAAAATCCTTAAAAAGTAAAAAAAAAAAAATGAAAAAAAATAAGCATTAAAGAACTGGTAAGAACCGATGATGGTGTTTTTTCTCTGCAGTTAAGCTTCAAAAATAGCAATGTTTAATGTTGAAAGCATGAAAAATACAGCATTTGATCAAAGCAAATCAATCAATCAATCAGTTTTTGTAAAGTGCAGCTACTCACCCGTGAGAGTCTCAATGCGCTGAGGGGGAGGAGAAGGACCTCATACTTAGAACCACACCTTGAGGTTCTTCCTGAAGATGGTGAGCGATGGGCTTTGTCTGAGGTGCAGGGGGAGGTTGTTCCAGGACTTTGCTGCAGTGTAGGTGAAGGATCGTTCTCCGGAGGTTGTTTTGCGGATGCGAGGAGGGATGGTGGCCAGGGCCATCTGGGTGGAGTGGAGGGATGTGGAAGGAGACACGGTGGTTCAGGTAGGCTGGCCCTGTGTTATGTATGGCCGTGTACGCATGGGTGAGTAGCTTGAAGGTGATTTGTTTCTCAACCGGGAGCCAGTGGAGGGTCCTCAGGTGTTGGGAGATGAGATCTCGGCATGGGAGGTTCAGAATTAGTCTGCAAAGTGCATGGGCAGTGCAGGGGCCCCCGACAACCCCATTCCACCAGCCACACTGCCATGGAAAGGCTAGCGGTATGGGGACTCGTAATCCCCAGGGCAGTGCTGCTTGCAGCACTGCCCTGGTAGATCACAACCGCCGGGACCGCTAGGCTGGCGGCAGCCTGGCAGTGTCGGCGGTTGGACTGTGGTGGCTCCGCCACCGTCATAATGTGGCGGTTGAACTGCCACAACCGCGGTGGTCCGACCGCCACTGAGGGTCTGGCGGTCTGAGACCACAAGACTCATAATGAGGCCCTTAGAGTTCATTGGGGAATTGTAAAAGAGTGACAATGTTCTCTACATTAAATTAAATCTATGTGTATTGTGCTGGTGTATGGAAACCACATTAATTGTCAAACAACAAAGTCAGGGGCTTTAGGTAGAGATCAAAAACGACATGAGCAAGAATCAAGCCCTGGGACACCAAAAGGCATTCCTGGAATGTGCACGACTATCTTTTCTGCTTGATGCAAACTTGAGACGTTTGCCAAAAAAGCTCACACAGTACTCCAGGTTTGAATAAGTCTTTTATGAATAACAGTATTGAAGGTTGCCAACAGATTAACAAGTAAAAGGAAGCAGTTCCCCAAGTCCATATCTCCATGCACATCATTAATGGTCTTGTGTGGTGCTATTTTATTGTTATATCCAGATCAGAAACCTAATTGGTAATCTGTAGACATGTGTCAATGACAAGGTTCTGTTGGTTAGAAACACATTTCTCATAAGCTTTCCCATACGAGGGTTGTATTGATACTGATCTGATGGTGGAGAGCAGGTTAGGATTACAGTTGACTTTTTTGAGAAGAGCTGTTATTTGGCTAACCTTTCATAAAGTTTCTTTGGGCTAGAACAGCATTAATCGGGGCACACGAGATCTATTCAGCGAGATGAAAATGGGTCTTGACAAAGTTTGCAGATAGACGGTTTACATAGAAATTTGATTCTCTAAATTATTTCATGATGAATAAGAGATCATCATGGCATATGGGAGTGAAAGAGACCCATATGTTTGTGCTTTTAGTAGGAGAATGTACATCAGAGGAATAGTAATGCTTGGTTCTGATTTTTGACAAGCTCTTCTTGTTGAATAAGCAAGGGGTTTCTTTTAATGGGTGGAAATCCTGGCCAACAAGTGCAAGGGCTTGTATTATCCTACTGAAAGAATGTGTATACTGAAATAATGGGATACAAATCATGTTTTTGCTTGGTGATTACAAATGCTCTTCTTGGATGACCTAAGTATAACAATCAGCCTGTACATTTCAAAGGGGAGTCTTTATAAGCTAAGAATATGCTAACAATTTTATTCTCAATAAACTCAAAATAAACGCTGCCGTCTTGATAATTTGTACATCTCTTAATATAGAACATATATGACTAGAAGGATCCTAAAGCAATGAAAAATGTGATGTGCATTTGCCATGTGCCTTGTACTTATGTATCTGAAGGCCCAGTACCGTATTCCTATTAAGAGTTTCATATCATTCTTAAGGCTTTAGAGGTTGTTACATTTACAGTCGGAGACTATTAAGTGAGCAGGTATATATGAGTTCAAACTTGTGCTTTGGAGATCTTGTTTACTGTGAATGTGACAGAAGATGCTCAGTATGTACTATACAAGAAAAGGAATGCAGTATTTGTAAAAGGGAGACTGCAGCTAAATGATGTAGTGTATTGGGACAATATCAGAGATGCAGTCTGCGGCTCACGTATGAGTCCTGTAATATGTAGGTGACTGGTAAACCTGACTCGCACAATAGTTAAAGTCTTGTGCCTACTGGGTATGTTAACAGTGCTTTACCATTTGCAATGACTTGTGAAGCCGCTTTCATTAGTACAATTTGTGGATGGGTGAATCAAAGACATGTTACAGTACAAGCATTCCAAAACATACCAACTTTTAACATAAGAAATAATATTTATGGTGGGCATGCATGAAACACTTCCACCACTGCTCAATACAATTTGAAAAGATAATGATTTCTGATTTTAAAGCGAGAAAGGAATTCAAGGCAGTGTTACTGAGTGTATACCAACTGCTAAAAATGTGCTAGGCTCATTTGAGGGATACTTACGGAGAAATGAATAGTATTAAGTGGCAGTTTGGATAAAAGAATTGCTGCTGTCATAGCAAATATTACATAATTGAAGTTTAATTTCACTGGGTACTACACCAGAGATATGCATTGCTAAATGAAAGCCAGTAACAGTTTTGTGATTACTTTTGAGGACCCCTCTCATGGTGTTTCATGGAAACAGACTCCTTGGGTGGAATGGCTGAAAAGGGCTTTCTTAAAAAAAAGATAATCCCATTTGTGTTTCCTTCACAGCTTTAGAATATGAAAGCATATATATCTGAAGGAAAGAAATATTGGCGCTCGTCACAAGTAAGGATCGCAAGCTCCTCCCAAAATTCTAATTGTTCTGGACTTGTTTAGTTTTTTGTGCATGCAGGTCATAAAATGTAACAGACAGTTTAGAAACAAACATTGGCAAAGCCAATAGGTTTTGCCTATGCAACATTTATTGGTTTTGTCAATGTTATAATCATCAACATAGTATCCTTATTTGATAATAGCATGGATAATCATAAAAAAGTATACAATACAAATAAAATACAAACATTTAAAAGCATACATCATTTCAGACATAGCCAGAAATACTTAAAACATCATAGAGTTATAATGTGCCACCGGCATTTCAGAAAACTCCCCACACAGGAGCAAACTAGGGGTGGCTTAGGATACTTAAGAAATAAAGTCCAGGTTTACATTCGTTAATATTAAGATTTAGTAAGTGATTGTGTATATATATATATATATATATATATATATATATATATATATATATATATAAAATGACATGGTGTTTAAAAGGATATATTATTTACATACAAATACAAACTGTAAAGGTGATCGAGGTGAAGACTCTTGACATGGGCAAAGCAAAATATAGCATCATATTTACCTAAGGGAAAGTTAAGACAACAGCAGTCCGTACCACAATGAATTTTTGTCAGAAAGGATCTCTTCCAGGTGTTAGTAACCTAAGACAAATAGGGTTCAATACCCCCCCATAGTCTGAATCAAAAAATAATCAGAAAGGCATGGCTTAACATGTTCTATACCGTCTTGCTGCCACAAAATAACGTTGCTTAATTGATACTTTACCCACTGGATGTCAGACTGTTTGATGTATCAGTCAACAAATCTGATCTGCCCACTTGATTGATGATGTGCTTAATGTGCTGAAGTCACAGAATAGTCTGGCCCCGGTCACACCCCATGCAATCTAAGAAGATCTTTCTAATAAGTGAAGCGCGGGGATTCACCCAAATTGATATCCAGACTGATATCCAGAGATTCACAGAAGCCAGTACGACTGAGTCAGCCAGATAGCCCAGCCCCAGCTCCTCATGCACAAAATGAGTAGGGCAGTTAAAAAGGACACCTAGTAAGCTCCTGCAAAAGTGATTTTCCTTTCCCTGGATAAAACTGGTTTCCTTATATCTCCCCCCCCCCCCCCCACAGCCTTGCCACATAGAACACAATAGAGAGGCACCTGCGTTTATACTTAATGGAAACACAAGGGCCCCAGGTCCCCTTGGAGTCAAATTTAACACCCCTGTATGAAAGCTGGCTGGCCCTTACCATGTGCCCCCTTTAATGCTAAATTTTTTAAATGGGCCAAGAGCCATATAATATATAGGCGATCTATGAACTCAGTGAATTTACCAATATGCAATTTCGATCAGTTAGATCCGAGTCAGTCCCTTGGGCAGATCCTGGCCTTGTTTAGACAAAAAAAAGGACTTAGGGGGTCATTATGACCCCGGTGGTCAGTGTACATGCCGCCCCATTATGACGTCGGCGGGTTGGCTGAAGCCAATCCGCCAATATACCACACCCACCGCCATGGCAGTAGCAGCCGCTGGGCTGGATATAACAATCTCCACCGCTACTGCACCTCAGGCGGCATTTTAACCCTGCCTACCGCCATTGTTTTTGTGGTGTTCGTAACACCATGAAAACCATGGCGGTAGGCCCTACCAGTACCAGTGACAGGGAACTCCTTCCTTGTCACTGGTAGGAGGCACACCCACCCCCCCTTACACTCCCCAGACCCCCCACACCCACCCACCCACGCTCCCCCCTTTCAATCCCTTCCATAAGCGCACACTCGCAGGCACACACCAAGCATTCACACACTCACTCACACAGGCATACTCGCATTCATACACGCATGCATCCATTCATTCACGCATGCATTTGTACACACATTCATACTGACACGCAGACATGAATTCACATTTACATTCATACACGCATTCTCACACATGCACACACACATGCAAACAACACTACACACACATTCGCATTCATGCACACACTCACACATTCATGCACACACCCCCACACACACTGACAACCCCCCCAACCCCCTCCCCTGTCGGAAACATGACTTACCTGAATCCAGGAGCTCTTCCGGCAGGGGACAGGACGGGGCGCTGCTACCGCCAGCAGTGCCCACCAGCAGAACACCGCTAGGCCATATTATTTGACATAATACGGTTGGCTGCGGTCTACTGGCGTGGCGCTGCTGGTGGTAGCAGCGCCACCTTAACACCATCCCCAATAAGGCCACAGCCGGATTACCATCCTTATTGTGGCGGAAATCTGGCTGTGGTCATATTTTGGATGATGAATGTTAGCTGCAGCCACGGTCTTTTGGGGGCCGTCGCTGCAGCGGTAGGCGGCACTTACCGCCAATGTTATCATGTGCCCCTTAATTTGTTAATGTATAATAAAAACAAAATATGAGCCAGCACACACGTTTAACTCTACGATTCAAGCTAAAAGGACCTAGTGCACTCTCCACCCCCACCATATTTGACTGAGGTGGAGATATCAGAATGAAGGGCCCGAAGAAACTCGGCTAGGTAGGGGGCAGTCCATGTACATTACACATAGTAGATGCCATAGCTTAACTCTGTTTATGTGGGCGTAAGCCAAACTCAAGTCAATTAAGGAGATGTATGAGGGCCATTTTTAGCAACTGTATACTTGCTAATCAGCATGTGGAGATTAGGGCACTGTTCACTGGTTCCTATTCCAGGTCTGAAGCTGAACTGGACTTTAGACAAGATGCTAGCCTCGCGGTACCAGGTCTGGGTTCTTAAAAACCGCGATACAGCCAAGAAATTTCACAACTGATCCAAGAAGTGATATAAGCCTGTAACAGGAGGAAATCTGCTTATATAGTGGAACAATAATAACAATATGCCAGGAAGATGGAAGTTTGAGACTGCAATCAGCATTCTGCACACTAGTGATAAAAGGAGCACAGAAATCCACATTAGACTTAGAAAGATCCAGGAGGACTCCATCTGGCTCTGTTGCTTCACCAGTGGGGCTCCCAGATATAGTGAATACATGTCCTCCAGCTCAAATGTCATGGTTAATGGGTATTTTCATTCTGACGAGACTGAGATGAAATTGTCATTTGGAGTAAAATTAGATGTGTAAACAGAACTAAAATGCAAAAACCATTATTCCTCGTTGATACTAGTGGCTAGAGATGGCCGAGTGGTTGTATAGGAAATGATCCTTGTTGACAATTTCCCAGAAAAACCTGGGGCTACAGTTATCCAGGGCATCCCTAGTTAAATCTCTAAGAAAGAGTTTCCTGGATTTAGAAACGTTTTTGTACTTTGCCCTAGAGCTAACGATTAACTCCTTGTCCCTGGTATGGAAATTCAAGGCCTTGCTTAGCACCTTACTGGCTTGCCTGCAAGATCTATCAAATCATTTAGGATGGAAATCTCTTTATTTATGGGTCGGGGAGAAAAAGATCTCTATCATGACATCCAAAGTCGACAAAAGCATTAACAATGAACTCACTTTAATTACATCCTGAGACGAACATGATTCTATCAGGTTTGGATGAGAGCTCACAAGGTCAGCAAAAGGAGGAAGAATATCAACCTCCTTCCATCGCAGCTTTATTCCTGTGCCTGGATTTTTACATGCTGGGGATGTATGGAGTGTGGTAGAAGGGCATGATTAGGAATTGTTAAAAAAATGAAATTAGATTATGATCAATACTGGCCCTAACACCAGCACCATTATGCAGCCTTCTGGATATGAAAATATAATCAATAACAGTGCCTTTATCGTACCCTGTGAAAGTGGCAATTTTGGTTTTCATGAGCCCATGTAATATTTAAGAAATTACGTAGGTAAAAATCACAAAGAAGCTTAAATAATAAACTACCTCTGGTGTCTACAGAGAAATTACCCAAACCTGAGGAGAATCTAGTCGATAAGCTTCCTATTTTAGCACTAAAATCACCCACCAAGATAACATTAAAATATACTTTCAACTAATTGCAACAGGATCTAAGGTAATTCCAAATGTGGAATAGCAGACCCAAATAGCCAGAAGGTGTCACAGCCCCTACCACACTGTGAAAGATCATCACAAATGCATAAATGTGCCTCGTAAAAAAACAAAACTTTTGGATCACAGAAAAAAGAAGAAATGAGGGCCACATTCACATTGACATTGAAGGAAATCTTGAATAGAGCCAAAAGACCACCACTGCCTGAAGAGGATGGAGAGATCAGCTCAGAAAAGCAGGAAAAAACATCTAAACTAATGACATTCCCAGTTCTCGTTTCCTGCAATAAAACAATATTATAATGATTAAGAAGTTCAATCCAATGTTCATCTCCAATCTTGGGAGCAATACCTGAAATGTTCCAACTTGCAATATTTAACAGCCTACCTGGGCATGTATATGGGACCCCGTATCAGGTAAGGCTACCGTGCATGGCCCAAGGACTAAGATTACTGTGGCCTAAATTCAGGGGGATGTCTATGTTATTTTAGTCACTAGATAAAGCATGGGCTGACTAAAACCTGTCACTGGGTATGGACAGGAATGGAAAATGTGGCAGCACCTTCAGAGACAACTACATATGAGATACTTGGATGTAAAGTAGGCAAATGTGAAGGGCTATAAAACAATTAAAGGCAAAATATTGATACTATCATTTCCAAGGGTCCTTTATGAAGCTTATTTCTAGCAATTTACAGAAGATCACAATATAGTCCCCCTTGAATATTTTAGGTGATTCACCTATTCAAGGCACTCTCCTGACTATCAAAATCTTGTCATATCATGGTAGGTTAAAGTATGTATTCCTTTTCAACCAATGACGAACCCTGTTTTGGAGTTGGGCAAAAGATTCAATAGGCCCTGGTGCCAACAAAGGAACATTAGCCAGGACCACAACGCAGGGACAGGCTGCAGGTGTTAAATTAAAGTGAGGGCAACAAGGATGGAAGTAAGACCTGGTAATGACCTGCTGGGTACAATGATGACAGGGCTGAAGGTCTGCTACTCCCCTCCGGTAACTTAGGGTGTTATGCTCACTTCTAAGGGGAGGATCCTGGGAATGCCAAGATGCTGGTGGAACCTGCAGAGGACAAGGGGAGATATGCACTGGCTGGGAGGCAGCTAAATGAAAAGGCCTGGTGCAACACTGTGCTCAGGGGAAACTTTTGGTTCTGGAGCTGTCTTGGTTGCTGAAACAGGACCTGTTGAAAGGAAGGGCTTCGTCCTGAAAGAGGCAAGGCAGACAATTTACATAAAACAACATCTGCAGTCTTTTCGACAGCCTTCAAGCGAACTAAGACAGTCTCCAGAATGGACGTCAGTGATGACTGTAGAGCAACAGAAAAAGAGTTCAGATTGTTGGGCACATCAGGCACGCCTAAGGGACCAACCAGGACCCGCTTAAGGCACATTATCACTCCTAGTGACAGACATCTCCAAGGCAACTCTTTTTGTGTTTGGGAGCGGGACCTGAGGGTTGGACAAGGGAAGCGTACAAGAGTACAATCATGGGAGATGGTGCCTGTAAATCCATAAGGACATTAGGTGAAGACTCCTCTAGGGTCAGTGCTTTGTCAAAGTTAATGGGGTCCAGCAGAACAGTGTAGAATGGAGAGTCTGTCCCCACAGAGAGAAGCCATTCTACCATGGCAATCTACTTTGAGATAGTACCAAAAGGTTTAACAAGAAAGGCGTAAATGGTTGAAGGATTAGGCTTGGAGGAAGGCTTCTTGCTTTTACCCATGCTTAATAGCAGGGTGACAGTCACCCACCCTGTTGAGAAAAGTTAAGGCCAAGAGGGGAGGGGCTTAGCCCGGTCTCGATTGGGTGATGACAGGCTTACCCATGGCCCAGGCTTTGCCCGGGGATGTCCCATGCAGCAGGGGCAGGGGCAGCATTTTACAGCTCTTGTAGAAGACTTTCACGTCCCCCATACAACAAGGCTTGGTCCAAAGAGACCTGGGACCTACAACCCCTTTGCAGTTCCCCCTCAGTCCCAAGCGGCGTGATCAGGAACAGCACTTTATAGCTCTTGTAGATGGCTCAGACCCCCTCCTGCAACAAGGCCTGATCTGAAGAGATGGAATCTGGGTCCTGCAGTACCTCTGGGGTACGGACTTAGTCCTGTGCAGCAGGGTCAGCACTTGTTAGCACTTGTATATGGCTCCGCCCACCCTCCTGTAACAAGGTTTGGTGCAAAAAGATGGTGCCGGGGCCCTGTAGTCCTTCTGGAGTCTGCGGTTTTAATAATGCTTTTTAGGCATGTTGCACAGCAGCAAAGGCTGCTATGCTACATGGCTTAAAGTAAAGGAAGAAAGTGCATCATATCATCTGACGGATGGGTGGGCAAGAAAGAAGAATGAGGGAGGGGGGTGGGATCAGGGCTAGGTCTAAAGAGATGGTGTCTGAGACGTGCAGTCCCTCTGGAGCCACCAATTTGTAAATGTTTTTTTAAACATGTTGCAAAGTAAAGACAAAAAATGTATCATAGCTTCTGATTGACACGGGGGGCAGAAAGAAGAATGCAAGAGGGTCATGATGGGCTGGGAGGTACAGGGGCCAGCAACAAAAAAAAGCACTGTGACGTGCTTTTTTTCCCGACAACCACAGGGGAGCAAGAAAGAAGGACACGGGAGGTCGGGGTAGGAGCGACAGGGGCAAGCAGGGATCAAGCGGAAGTAAATGAGAGGGATGGGGTAAGCAACAGGGTTGAGGAAGGTGGTGGGAAGGGTAGGGGCAAGCAACCAGGAACCAGGAGGGAGGCAGGGACAGGAGCAAGCAATAAAGTCAGGAGAGCGGCTGGGAGGGACAGGGAGAGGTAGAAAAGGCCTGCAACACACATGCACTCTCGTGGAGTGCTAGATTAAACATTTTTTTTTTTAAACGCACCTCTGTAACTGGGCAGTCAGTGGAAGGACACTGGCCACAGACAGGAATCTGCACTTGGTCCATGCTCCATGGAAGACATGAAGACAAAGTGGAGGCATGAGGCAGTGACAAGTGAGGAGCAGGGAGATTGGAGTGATGCTGACGGTAAGTAAGGGGTGGGCTCTAACCCTGTTTTAAGCTTTTTTTGTTTACAAGAGATTTAAATTTTACCCTAGGAAACAAAATATCAATGAACCTATCGAAGCTTGCTTCAACTTGTGATGTTGAGCACACAAATTATGAGCAGGCATTAAGAGATCAGATCCTGATGAAAACTAATCGTAATAAAGTCCAGGAGAGGTTGTGGGCTAGTGCTGATATGTCACTTAGGGCCTGATTCTAACTTTGGAGGACGGTGTTAAACCGTCCCAAAAGTGGCGGATATACCACCTACCGTATTACGAGTTCCATAGGATATAATGGACTCGTAATACGGTAGGTGGTATATCCGCCACTTTTGGGACGGTTTAACACCGTCCTCCAAAGTTAGAATCAGGCCCTTAATGTGGCCATTGAGATTTCCAAAACAAAAAAACATTCAGAAAAAAGTGTACAAAAGATAAGGGGTTCACCCAATGGTGAGATTCATGTTACAAAACATAATGAAAAAAAAAAAGAAAATATATATATATATATATTTATGAAAAAGGAAATAGTCAGGAAATCATCACTAGCAAGCTATAGATGCAGAAATCTCTCACATTTAGGTAATTTTAAAGGTTGCCCTGCCATAGGTAAAGGATGCTCTAAATGCACTAAAAAAGGGCATTTCAGCAGAGTGTGTAGATCCAATGTATGGAAAAAATTGGTAAATGTATGCAAGGACCAGTTAGAAGAAATTGAGGAAGTGATACAACATCCAACTACTATGTGATATGTAAGTGACGGATCAGTCAAAATAGAGTTTTCGTCCTGCAATATTGATCGTAAACAAAGTTCTGTTCTAGTTGATTCTTGTTCTTGATACACTATTGTTGAGCAAGGGATTATGGGAGAATTACGGCCTAATAGCTGTTTACCGCCACCTGATGTTGCTTCTGGAGGATATACAGAACATAAAATTGATTTGGCAGGATATTTTTGAGGAAGGTTGGATTATTTGGTTCGCAGTACTAGAGGTAAAGTATATGTGGCATGAAAGGTGCGCTTATTATTTAGATGGCCTCATCAGGTTGAAATGGGCATTAGACTGGATTCTAAATTAAGTTCACTTGTCTATATAGTTGAAGTACGGAAGGGCAGTATTTGTGAGAATTCAAGATGAGTGAATGAGTTTATACTGCAATTGGACAAAAATATAATGGGGTTTTCAATAAAAACGTAGGTGAATATAAAGCCTTTAAACATTGTATAGTATTGAAGAGTGATGCAATACCTGTAAGACATAAGGTCAGAAATGTACTGTTTGTCTGTAGAATCATCACCTTGGGTGTCCCCCCCTTGTTATTTCAGTGAAAGCATCTGGGGAACTGAGGCAATGCACTGAATTACACAGTATCAATCAAGCCATTTGAGTGGATGTCCATCCACTGCCAAATCTATATGAAATGGTTTCAATCCTAGGGGTTGCCAAGGCCTTTTCTATCCTGGAATTAGCTAGTGCATACAACCAGGTCAAGCTTGAGGATGAATCGAAAATGCTAACATCAGGGGTGTGGCCAAGTCGGTAATGGAGTCGGACGCGTAGTCCGGAGCTCCTGCTGCCGTGTCCTGATCTGAGGGGCAAATCTCCTATTTGGGGCACCAACCCAACCGAACAAGAGAGATCCTGGCTCCCTGGGGGTCTCAGGGGGGCAGGCGGAGACAGACGGACGTGGCACGCACCCAGCCAGTACCGAGGAAGGAATGCATTATGGTGTCAGCCTAAAGGAGGCCCCCCCCCTCACCTCTGGGTCTAGTTCGGGGGGGCCAGGAAGAACCTGGGGTACTCTGGTAGTCCAATGAAGGGGCGGTGAGTCCGAGAGCAGGAGGACGGAGCAGCCGCCATCTTCCATTTTCTACCTTTTGGGGCGCGAGGGACGGGCCCGAGGGGTTCCACAGGGGGAGAAGACAAACAAGAAAACAAAAACGGATGAATACCCCTACCGTCCCCCCCGGAGACAGCTTGAGAGGGGTCCGTGAAAGCCCTTTGCGGGGAGCCACGAGATAGGAAGCTCCTGAGTCTGGGCATAAAAACAAAACCGAGAATAATCTAAACTTGATGCAGAACAGGACACAGGTACCGCTGCCAGTTATCACAGGGCCCAAAAACTAAAGTAAAGTAAACAAGCAAAGGAGGTACCCTGGTACACCGAACAGAGGAGTAACGCGACAAGCCCAAGAAAATCTCCGGATACCGGAGGGTTGAGGTGAGCTAGATTATCGGAGGGGCATGGATGGCCGCAGATGTTCAGACTGCACGAGAGAAATTGTACCGCCCTACTAACTAACTGGCCGGCAAGTTGGCAGCCGGGAATAGCGGCAGTCACCACCATATGCGCTCACGCAATGCAGTGGAAAGGGAACGGATAACCGATTGAGCAGCTGCAACTGAAACACTGTGGAAATTGGGAATCCCGGGGTGGACACTTGCCCCCTCGCCCTCCCAGGTGAAGATGGGGAAACAAAAAAACGGAAATATGTGTCGGCCGGGCCCTCTCCCAGAGATGTTACGAGCGAGACGGCCGGGGGAACTGAAGCATTAACGCAGTACACCGGAGTGATCCTGGCGGCTATACAGGACTTGAAGACAGCCTTGGAGAATCAAATTGCAATGCTTGAGGGGGAGGTAGGTCTTCTACGAGACGATCACATCAAGTTGAAAGATCGAGTCAAAGCAACAGAAGAAATGATGAATGAGATGACCCCATAGGGAAAGCACTCACGCAGAAACTCGCACTCATGAACAATGAAATGAGAACTCTGGCCATCAAAGTGGAGGACGCCAAAAGCCGGTCCCGGCGACATAACATACCCGTAGTGGGAGTCTCCGAAAAGACAGAGGGCCCATCACTAGAAACTTACATAGAAACATGGCTGAGTGACGTGGTGCTGAGGGGTACACCCACTAAATACTTATCGGTGGAGCAGGCCCACAGGATTCTGGTGGCCCCTCCATTGCCGGAGGCATATCCAAGACCGATAATAGTGCGCTTGATGAACTTCAGAGACAGAGATGTGATCCTCCAAGAGACGCGCAAAAAGGGCCCATGGAAAACTGAAGTAAAAGAGATAAACATCTACCCAGACTACACAAATTTGGTACAGAAACAACGGGCAGCGTTCGCCGCAGTCAAAAAAGTCATCTGTGACAACAACATAAAATACGCGTTGCTATTCCCGGCAAAAATTCGGATCAAAAATTAGAAGAAAACACACTTCCTGGGAACACCTCCATAAGCCTGGGAATGGATAGAGATGGGGGTCTTCGCCAAGCCAATGGACTTGGAAAAGAGGGCGCCAAGGCCTGGACAACGGGTAAAAAGAAATGGAAAAGGGCAGGAGCCTGAACGGGACCGGCCTCTGTGCCGTCACAGGAACAGATCAAGGCTGCGCAATGAAGGCCGTCAGGGACCTTAGGGGGACAACCGAGATCCGACTTAGCGACAGAAGGAAGGAATTAGCGTTGGACACTGGAGGAACTGAAACAGAGCAATCAGGGTCTGGAACAGAATCTGAGATGGACCCGCCGCCTCAGGTGACCCAAATGACAGCAGACCTGATGGGCTAACAGATACTTTTTCAAACACTAATTAGCACATTCTATGATTACGGCCCAGCGAGAATGGGCAAAGGAGATGCCGGGAGGGGCATCGGGGAGACCTTCGGGAACCCTGTGTCTGGTCCTGTCTTTCTCCTCATACACCCCTCAGAGATGGGAGGGCAGAAAATGAACAATGGAAAGCGACAAACAAACTATGATAATGGCAAAGATCCACGCCTCGGAAAGACACACAATGGAGAACGAGGGTCTCCAATCAGGGGTTCAGGTAAACACATACTGTGAATTGAGGAGGTGGTTAGTTCTACAATCACAGCACAGTAAGGTAGGGTGGGGGGTAGTTGGGGGAAAGGTTTACAGATCACTTCACACTAAGGGAGGAACACAAACTTGAAGTCGGTACAAAGAATATGGGGAATACACAAGAGGGCAATCCCATAAATAAAAACAGACCACCTTCGATAACACCATTACCATGGGTACTGAGAAATTATCCATCCTCACATGAAATGTAAATGGACTAGGAAATAAACATAAACAGAGCCTTATACATAAAGCCATATCTAGATACAAATCAGATATAATATTTATGCAAGAAACCCATCTTGTAGATCCACAACACAAAGCTATGGAGAGGGGCAAATACAAACTAATGGGACACACGCAGTTTACATCCGGATCCAGAGGTGCCATGATACTTATTAGAAAAGGCCTCCCATTCCCGCACGTGGGCAGACCCACACGGCTGTTACATAGTAATACTAGGGACATATATAAATATGAACAAGCTACTAGTTAATGTGTACCTACCCCCAGGTCTGCAAAAAGGGATACTTCAAAAAATTGGTACAATACTTACAACCTCTCCACCAGCCTAATGGGAGGTGATCTAAATATGGTGATGAATGCGGAGCTGGACAGAGCTAGTAAATCGAGGACAGGATGTCCCACTTAGGGGAAACTGGAGGGCTTTACAGAGGCAATGGGCTTATGTGATGCGTGGAGATTTCTCCATGGGCAGGAAAAGGGATATTCATATTATTCAGCCGTCCACGACACTCACTCTCGATTGGACTATTCTTTGACTATGGCAGACATGCTGCCAAGAATTAAAATGGTAGAATATCATGTTAAGGGAATTAGTGACCGTGCCCCACTACAGATGACGGTGTCTCTGGGGCCCTGATCGCCAGGAAAAGAATTGCGGATGCGAACATGGCGATTACAAAATGCAAAGGTGGTCAAGGACCTAGAGCAAGTCACTCAGCACTACTTAACTGAGAACGAGGGATCAGTATGAAACACGGTGGTCCTATGGGAGGCCTATAAAGCCACTATTAGAGGGGAGATAAAGCGGGAGAAGTAGGAGAAAGACGGCAAAGAGAGAAAAGACTGGTAACACTAGAAACCGAACATATAGCACTGGAATGCCGATACGCAACACAACTGACACAAGACATTAAAAAACAGATGAAACAAAAAAGAGAGGAATATAATATAGTAACCGGAGACGAAGTACGTCAACAATACCTATTACAAAGCAAACGGCTACATGAGG
Source organism: Pleurodeles waltl (assembly GCF_031143425.1). Classification (NCBI taxonomy): domain Eukaryota; kingdom Metazoa; phylum Chordata; class Amphibia; order Caudata; family Salamandridae; genus Pleurodeles; species Pleurodeles waltl. The sequence continues at coordinate 522,730,854 of NC_090436.1, forward strand.
CTGGAAATAAAGCAGGTAAACTGTTGGCATGGTTGGGAAAGAAGGATCTAAGTAATTCCCTCATCAGGGAAATCTAGACAGCAAAAGGGGAACTAATTAGGGATTCCAAGGAAATAATTGAAGAAATGGCAGCCCAGAAGGAGGATTTTTATAAATCCCGCATAACGATCCCAGCGGCAGAAATAGATACCTTTTTAATCAATTGCCCCATGACATGTCTAGAACCGCAACAAACAGTGGATCTTAAGGAGGAGATCACTGAGCAAGAAATGTTGGCAGCACTAGGTCAACTACAGAAAGGGAAATCACCGGGGCCTAATGGATTCCCCATCGAGGTCTTTCAGAAGCTCAGGAAGAGGCAGATACCACACTGACATGTGGCATTAAATCAAGCTGTTGAAATCGGGGAACTTCCACCCGGCATGAGAACAGCGACAATTATCCTCCTACCTAAACCAAACAAACCCGGGAACCGGGGGGGGGTATTCCTGTCACCCGATTTCATTATTAAATGTTGATGCTAAAGTATTGGCAAAGACGTTGGCAATCAGATTGAGCGAGGTGATGACGACCCTCATCCATCCGGATCAAACGGAGTTTATACTAGGCCGCTCTACAGCCCTGAATCTCCGAAGGCTCCATAATAATTTGGCCCTAATAACACATTTGACTAAAGGAAGAGCAATCCTCTCCCTAGATGCCAATAAGGCATTTGACTCATTAGAATGGAGATATATGTTTGGCATGCTGGGCAGGATGCGGTTCGGCCCCAGATTTCAGAAGTGGGTTGAGCTACTATACAAAAGACCAACAGCAAAAATGAGGGTAAATGGATACAAGTCGCATGAATTTTACCTTCACAGGAGGACTAGGCAGGGATGCCCTCTGTCGCCGATGCTCTTTGCACTGACGATCGAGGGACTAGCTAACTGGATAAGAATGGACCCACTGATGAGAGGATGGCGCACCAATAGTGATGAGGAGGATCGGATCTCGCTATATGACTCGGACACTATCTTCAATGGGCCGTCGGGGAGACATTTTCCGTGCTTTTGGGGAGGTATCAGGATTCGGAATAAATTGGGTTAAGTCTCTAATGTTTCCAGTGGGGACATGGGAGATAGAACAGACAACAACGTTGCTAGTTAGAGTGGAACTGGAGATCAGGCATCTGGATATCAGGTAAACCCCACCTTCACTACAACTGCAATCTACAACCCCTATTGCAGAGATTCAAAATGGAGACTAAGCATTGGCAAACCCTCCTGATTTCATTGATGGGTAGGGCAGCACTCTTTAAAATAGTAGCACTACCTTGCTTCCTATATGCCTTATTCAACTCCCCATATCCCAATTCCAGAAACATTCTTTCGCCAGACAGATTCCCTACTAAGCACATTACTGTGGTCAGGGGGGCAATCCAGAATCAAACTGCGCACCCTACAAAGATCAAAATATGAGGGGGGCATCGCCCTGCCAAATATCCGGAAGTATTATGAGGCAGCACAACTCAGCATAATAAACCATTATGCCTTTGCTCCACAAGATGACCCAGTGTTCAGAGGGGACAGGGAAATTATGCATAAGAACAGTTACCTACACTGGCTATATGGGGGTAAATTGAACCCTACATTCAGCCCCGCAACAAAAACGGTCATACAAACTTGAAAATGACTTACCAAGGAGATGGGATGGACAACATGCTTGACCCCCAAAACACCTCTGTGGGAAGGAACCAGGCTACCCAAGATAAATACATTAACGGGCTATAAAGATTGGGACAATATCGGGATAACGTATTTAGCTGACATATGGGATGCAAATGGGGTGGCACCCTTTTCCCACCTCAAAAACTAATACCAAATGTCAGACACACAATGGTTACAATACGCCCGCCTACAGGCGGCCCTGAAACACAGCATCCCCGTAGAAGATGAACCACAGGAAAATGCCCCATTAGAACTGAGACTTCTAGAGGGGAAGAAACAAAAGAACCTAATATCACAACTTTAAGGCACAATCATGAGACACACACAACCCTCACTATCTGATCTATGGAAAAGAGACTGTAAGGAATTGGAAGACTGGGCAGAGGCCTTGATTTTTCCGTCCGAAGTGGCTATTCCAGCATATCTCAAATTAATACAAATTAAAATACTACATAGGGTATATTATATGAGGTCTCTGCTCTTTAATATAGGAAGGGCAGCAAATGACAAATGTCTACAGGGATGAGGGAGGGAGGGAACATTTTATCAATGTGGACCTGCCCCCGGGTCGCCAGATTCTGGGTGGAAGTGGGGGGGGACCCTGGAATGCATAACAGAGACTAGCATCAAAATGACGCTGGAGTCAATGATACTGGGGGTATGGGGTCGCACCGAGCACACAAGATATAAAAAACGACTGATTAATTTAGGATGCATGATAGCAAAAAGGGACATAGCCAGGAAATGGGGATCTGGGACAGCACCAAGCCATGGTGGAATAATGGGAGGGTATGGATAGATGCCGAATACTGGAAAGAGAAATATACAGAGATAGAGGCAATGGAAAAAAATACGAGAAGATATGGGGGAAATGAGGGATGAGATAGACCAAAGCGACCCGAGGAACAACTGCGACATTAGAACTAGTGATGGAAGGTGAAAAGAAAGTCAGGACAACCCCATTGAGACAAAAGGAAGCTCGGAAGAAATAAAGAGGGCAGGACAGAAAAGTTATGTATTCCCAATACAACACAGGTCAGAGAAGAGGAAATATAATGCTGAGAAATGTACCGACGGACGGGGGAGTGGAAGTCATACAGTGAATACTGTTATTACGTGATCACTGTAGTTGATATATTGCATGAGGTGTAAGCAAAATGTTATTGCAATCTGTTGTATTACATACGAAAATGACAACAAAAAGTGTTATAAAAAAAATGCTAACATCATTCATTACACCTGAAAGGTTATTCCATTACTGTAGGATGTATATTTGGTCTAGCCAGCACTGCCTCTGTTTGCCAGTGTTTAATGGAGGAAACACTGGATGGAGAATCTGGGGAAATTGCCTTCCAGGATGATATTTTGGTATATTGAAGCAACACTGAAGAACATAATAAAAACCTGGATAGAGTCCTGCAGGCATTGTCAGATAATGGATTAACACTGGAAATAAACAAATGTAAATTTCAAGAACATGAAGTATGTGGGACATCTCGTAAGTGGGTCGGGTATCAGGGGAAAATGTAGTCATGTTGTAGGTATTTTGCAAGTACCTACACATGACGCCAAAGAGCAATTGATCGCCCTTTTAGGATTAACTGAGTTTTCTTCAAAGTTCATCCAAAGCTGAGAAGGTTGAGCCTTTTATGGGGTTGTTGAAGAAGAATGCAAAATTTGAGTGGAATGAAGCAAGGACAGGTGCCTTCAATGAGTTAAAAGAATTAATAAGCAATGCACCTTGTCTTAAACCATATGTTGTGGGAAAAGAATGTATAACAGCTGTGCATGCAAGTAATTGCGGTCTAGAAGCAGCCCTCATGCAGAGAGAAAAGGGAAGAGAATGGATAGTTTATTATTCTTCAAGAACACTCCGTGGAGCTGAGCGTAATAACCCTTTAATAGAGAGGGAACCTCTTGTATGTGTGTGTGATTCTGAACACTACAAAATGTTTTTGTGGGGGACTAATTTCTTTATGAAAACAGATCATAATTCATTGGTGCACATGTTGTCTCCAAGTGGAGGATGTGTAATGGCTGCTATATTAGCCAGGCTAGCATCCAGATTACAAGTGTTTTAGTACAAAAAAAATATGTTCCAGGGAAAAACAATATTCATGCAGATTGCATGTCTATATCACCAATGTCAGTTGAACATCTGGTTGATGAACTGGATGAAGAACATGAGGTAGTATTTACAGTTGCTGATGTGAATTTGATATTTATAGACAATATTGCCATTCTTGAATCTGAATAGGGTTATGAAATGAGGAAAGACTCAAAGTTACGCAATTAATTTTTCGTAAGTTGATGGCCTGAGGAATGTAAAGTTCTGGGGGAGCTGAAAGGGTTCTTTAAGGTACATGAGGAGTTAGGTGTGGAAAACAGAATATTTATGAGAGGTGACAAGTTCTTTCCTCCTTTTGGTCTCTGAAAGAAATTAATTGATCGTGCACATGAAGGTCTTTTGGGACTATCTAATACCAGGCGACATATCAGAGATCATTTTTGGTGGCCTGGAATGAATACCATGGTTGATCAACAGGTAAGATTGTGTAGTGAATGTGCATTTAGTGATAAGTCAGCCAAACCACCCATTCATGATTCGTGCCCAAGTGAAATTCCCGCAGGACCATTAATGAAATTGGGTATAGATGTCATTGGTTCTTTTGCAATCTTACCTAAGCATGAGGCATTTGGGATAGTTCTCACAGATCACTTCTCAAAGTGGCCAGAAGCCAGAATGGTTAAGGAGGTTACATTGGAGAGTACTGCAGAATTGCGGGATGAGTTGTTTTGTGGAGAGGGACTACCACAAGAAATTGTTTCAGACAAATGGTCCACAATTTACCAGCAATTATATTCAAAACTATTTGTCTAGATGTGTTATTTTGGAGGCTCTCTGTATCACATCCAGAATCCAATTGCCACGTGGAGAGATTTAACAGAGTGGTGAAAGAAGCTATTTAATTATCTGTTAAGGGAGGGATAATTTGGAGGACTCTTAGTGTATGAAACCACTCCCATTTCTGTAACTGACATTAGCCCATTTGAACTGCTGAGAGGGCGTAAACCAAGTACTTGTCTTGTAGCATGGTGGTTGAAAAACAAGAAGAGCCATGATACTGTAATAGATAAAAAGAAAATAAGGAGGGTGGACGAGGACTATTAGCATTAAATAAAAGTTGAGATGGATATGAGAAAAGGCATTCACAGCAAAGAGAATGCGAAGGTGGATTATTTAGTTTGTGTCAAGAAAAACACAACAGTAAGCAAGGTATCAAGGTGCTGATCAGCCCGGTGAAAGTTGAGGACGTTTTTAGAAATGCTGTGCCCTAGTCAGTGGAACAGTGAGGAATCTTAATCATCTTTCTCTACTTAAAGGGAAAACAGAGGAAGGATGAAGAAAAGGGAAGGATGACGTAGAAAGTGATATTGCTTTTTCGATGTACCAAATAGGTATGACATGTAGATTTGGAAACAATGGTGGAGTAACACCATCGATGAGTGCACCAACAAATCCATTTCTCTCAGGAAGATCTAGTGTCAACAGTGAATGTACAATAAGTACAATAAGTAGCAGAGTATGCAGATTACCTGTAAGGTTCAAGGACTATGTTCTATCATTACTCATAATTACTTGTCTGCATTTAGTGATTACACACTGGAAATATTTTTCATTGTGGGTTTTATTGTTTTAATTTTTTAAGGGGAAGATGTGTTACATATGTGGTTATTTCAACTGTTGGGAGTTGTATATGTAACACATTACATGCTGCTGTTTGAACTACTGAGGCGTTGATTATTGCCATCATGAATTAGGTGCATGCGAGCAAGAGAATGTCCTGAGGGCATAAATAGTGGGGAGAGAACTTTGAAAGGCATTCATGAACTGGGAGTGATACTTGTTGCATTTCAAATGAGGAATAAACAATTGGCGCATCTATGCTGTGGACTCGTGTTGTGTGACCCTTTTTCCTCTTAACAAAACCTAAAAAGGAAGAAGCAGCAAGCTAATCCATTTCTCTCAGGAACATACAACTAATGACGTCAGACATTTACTGAATATATCTGTGATTCTTTGCATGTCTATTCATGTTTAAATTAATTGAGGTTGGTGCTTCAATTGCGTGCTGTTCGCGCTTTAAAATCCAATTCTTGTGACCTATTCAGTTTGGTGTGAGCATGTGTGCATGTTTCTGTGTGGTACACTGAAAACATTTTTGCTTGGCAGGAACATCTCATCACCAGGAGCTTTTCGAAGGACCTCAGTTTCATACTCCAGTCATTATGATAACTACCTCTTATGGGTTTTATTGTTTTAGGGTGGAAGGAGTGACCCACTGGAGTTGTCTGTAATAAAGTACCATTCATCTACATTTGTGGTCCAAAAAAATGATTCCTTAGTTACTGTGAACAATGAATGTTTAGTAAAATAGAATTAAGCACATTTTGTTGAGAATTAATATGGCTAACTTGTTGAAAACACTTGCTCCCTATCATCTGTAAGATGTCTGAGGTTCTCTAAAGAAAACTGGGACAAATCGCTATGGTGTTTAGCTAGATTTGGTTGAATCAGCGTGTAATGTAGCGGCTCAGATAAGTATGCCTTTTTATTCCAGGATAAGGTCATATCATGATATTTGCTTGTGGGGTATTTTTTGAAACAGTGACAGCTCTTAATATCCGTGTTTGTTCCAATATTGTCAGTGTCTTGAATGTAATATGCTATCTTATCTTACCGGACATCAAATTTTTACTGAATCTATCAAAGTCATATTTCTTTTTTTTTCTTTTTTTTGTAGTTTTATACCAAGCGAACAAGGGCATTAAAGCACTTTTTATGAGAATCACACTTTGTTTTTCTGTATGGTGAGATTAAGTGAATTGCCCAGAATCACAAAGAGTCGAGCCAGGATTAAACACGGTTTCTCAGTTCCAAAGTCGGCAACTCTATCTGCAAGACAGCAATCCCTCTACTGGGAAATGTTTCCATTCCAGATAAAGCTCAAAGAACTGGGAATAAATAATAGGCATTATCAATGTAAAATGCTCCTCAGAATTTGACACCTAGAATATATTTAATGGATGTTTCACAAGACATTTGCAATCTTTGTTGAAAATGTGGGAATTTTGAATGTTTTGTTGCCCTAATCAATCGACATGCTGCATAATTACCACATTTGCAGTGACTATTTGTTTAGGGAAGGTTCCACATTTACATTTATGGTTGGTGGGGGCCCCTTTTTAAAAAAAAAATTTAAGTCTTTATTTAGTTCTCAAAACAACGTACAATCTGAATATGCTGTAAAACTTGACTGATACCTATAAGATATCGGTCGAGTTATACAGCATATACAGTGTAACTGGTGATACCAAAAATGTAAATTCAAATTTTAACTTCCTGGGCAATCATTTTGACATTGGGTGGTTACATATCCCAGTTTGTTACATCTCGACTACTCCCCAATGATGTATCAGTTAGCCATCTATTCCACAAGCACAAATCTTCCCAATCTTACAATTAGACAACCCTGTCTCCATTCTCTATATCCCCTGTATATCTTTTTTGGATGTTCTGTAAGTAATTCCATAAATTCCCTGTTTCCCACTAACTCCTGCGAATCCGCATCAGCCTCCTCCAACCCCGTCACCCTTGTCCTCTCCAAGTATGCCCAATATGGTCCCCATGTGTGTTGGGGACTGCTCTCGCTAAGCAGGAGCTCACTATATACATTAGACTGTGTGTTACAGTATGTCATATCTCGTAACTATTCCAGCACTGTCAGTAGTGGGCCTCTCATCCATCTCATAGCCGCTCTAGGCTTGGCTAGTAGTAACGCAATGGCTGGCAATCGTCTAATTGTGCTTGATAGCCCTTGATCATATGCCAGCAGGGCCAGCGTTCCACTTCTAGCTGTTCCCCTACTATGTCGCCAAGTACCCCAAACACTTCCCGGCAGTACCGGTCTATCGCTGGACAAGTTCACGCCATGTGCAAGAACCCTGCATTGGGCTCGGGACACCTAGGGTATGCAGCACTGTCTTGGATTCCATACCTATGTAATTTAGCTGGTGTGTGATACACCCGATTAATGTATTTGAAATGTAGTAATATATGCCTACTGTTCAAGGATATAGTTTTTGTCACCGAACAGCAGTATGTCCACTGTTTATCATCTATAGGTGTCCACAGGTCCCCCTGCCATGCAAGGCGGGCCCTCACCATGTCTGGTCTATGTGTTTCTTGAATACATGAGTGCAATCTGGATATTAAATGTCGTCATGTAGACATTTGGATAAGTAAGGTCAGAGCTGGTAAAGTTGGTGGCTCAAGTATTTCTTCACCCCGAAATTCTTGCAATGTGTGTAGTACCCGATAATAGTAAAATTGCATGAGTGGGGTGATCCGGATCTCGTTTGTCTGTATGTCACCCCAATCCAAAAGCTTACTCTCCTTGAAGAGATCTCCCATTGTAGTGATACCCAGCTCACTTAGCGCCTTCAGTGCTCCCCGTTCTTGTGAGATCGGGAACCATTTACACCAATTCAAAGGTATTTGGGATGTATACAACAATGATCCTGCTTTTCTATCTAGTATCTTGTGCCATGCATAGAGTGTAACATTTAGTGAATCTAATACTCCATAGCGACCAAACAGAAATCTCTGCAATGTGTAGGGGGCTGCAGCTCCTCATTCTTTTCGCACATGCGGCAAGTCATTTGCACCATGCACCCAGTAGTGAACGTATTGTGCCTGCACAGCCCAGCCTCCCAGTCAAGGGGGTTAAGGCCTCCCATGTCACAAGGAAAGGTTAAAATCTTCCATCCCACTCTTTTACCGCCCATGCTAAATGCACAATCAGCACTCTCAGACTAGCAAACTATGCACCTCTGAGTATCATCGGGATATTTAAAAAAAGTAACAGGAAGCATGGCAAAACTACCATATTCATTAGTGCCACTCGTCCAGCGAGAGGGGTAATCGAATCCAATGCTCCACCGCATCTGCCAGATGCTGTACCGCTCTGCCATAATTTTCCAGAAGGAGTATTGTTGGGTCCATATGTACATAGAGCCCTAGATATCGCACTGAATCCTCGGTCCACTGCAGTGAGTAGTCAATAGGTACTGGCATTGTGACTGATGTGAGCAGAAACACCGACGATTTGTCCCAACTCATCCAGAGGCCCGTATGGCCCCAAAACAACACCACTTCCCTCAGCACTGGCATCAAATTGCGATCTGGATCCCTGACATACATGAAGGTGTCATCAGCGTATGTTGATATTTTGAGGTTGTAATGAGGGGATCTCAGCCCCCTGTGGGAGTGATATTCTCTAATCGTGTATGCCAATGGCTCCGCAACTAAGGCATACACGGAGCCGTGTAACTCCCTGACTGGGTTCTGGCCAGGAGTTTCACTTGGCTCCACCAGTCTGCCCCGTGCCCCTGATTCTGACGACTGCCTCCTGGACAGCAGTTCGAAGCCCTCCCCCACCCGCAGGCACGCGCCTGCGCCTCATCCTTGGTGCCTAGTGGTAGGCTTTCCCTGCTTCTGCCACATAAGTAACCCTACTGTGCTTCTGTAAATTGTATCACCGTTTAATATTGCCGTTTTTAGCGTCCAATCTGTATTTGGCTCATCCGTCCTGACCCTTTGGTTTTTTTCACGCTGCTTCGCTTAGCTCGTCTCTGCCCCCTTGCCCGCCCCCCATTTATCTTTCGTCTACCTGTGTTTTACCGCCTGTTTTTTGCTACCATCTCTGCCCGGTCACTGCTTCCCCCTTCCGCTGCCTCCCCTGCAGCCCCACCCGCCTCGCACACACATTGGCCCTCCCTCCCACCTCCTAGATGCTCCACCCTCCCATCCCACCCTCTTAATGGCAGTCAGCTCCAGTCTCCCTGGTCCCCCCAACCCAGACCCCCCCAGACTTCACTATTCTTCAACCACACTCTACTCCCTCAACCCAGGGCTACTCCCCACCTGCACCCAAGCCAACCCCAAACACATGCAGGGACCTTTCACCTGCTATACCTGCCGGTTCTCCTGCTCCCCTACAAACACCAGAAACACCCACACGCCCCACACCAACCCCAACGCTCCCCATAACAAATGCCACAACATCAACGCAGAAGATTCTCACACAGTCCTCACCCACTCCAATAGACCCTACTCCAGCACCAACAAGCCCCACAACCCTAACACACTCCACAATAACACCACCACAACCCACAGCAACACCAAAACCCCCCACTCCAACACACCCCACAACACCACTAACACCCCCCCACACCAACACCATCACGCACCACAACAACAGCCCCCACAACTACCTTAACTGTATACTCCTAAACACCCACTTCATTCACAAGCATGCCATCGAACTCTGGGACATTATCACATCACACTCACCAGACATTGTCTTCCTCACGGAAACTTGGATGAACTCCTCATCTGAGCCAGACATAGCCACAGCCACCCCAGATGGATACAAACTCCATCATAGAGACCGCTTAAACAAACCAGGAGGTGACATCACCATTATACACAAAAACACCATTAAGGTCACCACCAACACACACGACACCCTAGACAGCGCAGAACACATGCACTTCCTAATTCACATAAACAACAACACCACCCTCAGAGGAACCCTCATCTACAAACCACCGGTCCTCGCTCCCCTTCTGTGACGCCATCGCTGACACCATCAGCCCTCACGCCCTCACCTCCACAGACTACATCCTCCTTGGTGGCTTTAACTTTCACTTGGAGAACCCCCACAACCACAACTCCTCATCCCTTCTAGATAACCTCACGAACCTCGGACTCAAACAACTGGTCACAGCACCCACCCACTCAGCAGGACACACATTGGACGCAATCTTCACCTCGAGCAACCACATAACCTAACTCCACTGGACTGACCACCATTGCGTCCACTTCTCCAAACCCCCCACACACCAACACACCACACCGTACCGCATGTGGGAAAAGATCCCCACAGAACACCTGAACGCCCAACTCACTCAGAACACCCCCAACATCAAAGACTCCAACATTGCTGCCCATAACCTCACACAATGGATCACAACCTCCACAGACTCACTCGCCCCTCTTAGAAGAAACATCACCACCCGCAACATCAAGAACGCCCCCTGGTTTACCACTGAACTCCAAGCTTGTATGCCGCAAAACAGAGAATGCTTGGCGACAGGAACCCTCAACCACCACCTTCTCTACCCTCAAAACCACCATACGCAAACACCACCAACTCATAGGCACCACCAAAAGAGCATACTACAAGGAAGGCATAGACAGTAACTCACACAACAGCAAGGAACTCTTTACCATCATCAAAGAGCTCTCCAAACCCAAAGCCAGCAACATTGACCCAAGCACAACTCCTCTGCAATTCCCTCTCCAACCACTTCCACCACAAAATCTTAGACATACACAACAGCTTCACACCACACGCACCCGCCGCCCACACCTCCGACACGATCAGCAAAGACTCACCCCCCCAACCTACTACTCACCTGGGCCTCTACCAACAACAAAGAAACTGAAGAAACGATTAATTCCATCCACTCAGGCTCCCCCTAGGTCCCCTGCCCCCACCGCGTTTTCAACAAAGCCAGCCCAACCATTGCTCCCAAGCTTTGCACCATAATTAACAGCTCTTTCGACGCCACCTTCCCAGACCCCTGGAAGCACGCAGAAGTCACCGCACTCCTGAAAAAGCCCAAAGCAGACCCTGATGACTTCACCAACTACCGCCCAATTTCGCTTCTCCCCTTACCCGCCAAGGTCACTGAAAAACTAGTGAACACCCACCTGTCTAACTACCTAGAGGAAAGCAACGCACTTGACACCTCCCAGTCTGGATTCCGCAAGAACCACAGCACTGAGACCGCCCTCATCAGAACCAGAGTCGACAAGGGTGAGACGGTCGCACTCAGCCTCCTGGACCTCTCCGCTGCCTTCGACACTGTCTGCCACCAAACACTCCGCACATGCCTCCACAACGCAGGTATTCAACACAAGGCCCTAGACTGGCTGACCTCCTTCCTCACCGAAAGAACCCAGAAAGTCTGCCTCCCTCCCTTCCACACCACAGCCACCAACATCATCTGCGAGTCCCCCAAGGGTCCTCCCTCAGCCCCACCCTCTTCAACATTTACATGGCCCCACTCGCCAACATCCTCCGACCACACGGAATCACCATCATAACCTACGCAGACGACACCCAGCTCATCATCTCCCTCACCCAAAACCCCACCACCGCCAAAACCAACCTCCATGCTGGCCTCCTTGACACCGCCAAATGGATGACAGCAAACCACCTCAAGCTCAACTCCAACAAAACCGAAATCATCATCTTCGGCCCCAACAAAACCATATGGGACGACTCCTGGTGGCCCACCGCCCTAGGTTCCCCACCAACACCTTCAAACCACACATGCAACCTCGGCATCATCCTGGACCCTTCCCTCTCCATGACCCAGCAAATCAACGCCATCACCTCCTCCTGTTTCAACACCCTCCGTATACTGCAAAAAATCTTCAAATGGATTCCCATAGAGACCAGAAAGACCGTCACCCATGCACTCATCAGCAGCAGGCTAGACTACGGAAACGCCCTCTACGCCGGCACCACACTCAAGCTCAAACGAAAACTCCAGAGTATCTAGAACGCAGCCGCCCGCCTCATCCTGGACTTCCCACGCCATGAACACATCTCCTCACACCCCAGATCCCTTCACTGGCTTCCGATCTACAAGAGGATCACCTTCAAAATCCTCATCCATGCACACAAATCCCTCCACAACACTGGACCAACCTACCTGAACGAAAGAGTAAACTTCCACACCCCCACACGCCACCTCCGCTCCGCCAACCTCGCATTCGCCACAGTCCCCTGCATACAACGCGCCACCACCTGAGCCAGATCCTTCTCCTACCTCGCCCCCAAGGCCTGGAATTCTCTCCCCACCAACCTCTGCAAGACCCAGAACCTCCTGCTCTTCAGAAAATACCTCAAGACGTGGCTTTTCAAACAGTAATGAGCCTCCCCTCCCACCCCACCCCACTCTCCCCAGTGCCTTGAGACCCTTACGGGTGAGTAGCGCGCTCTATAAATTTTTTTGATTGATTGATACAACAAGCGGGACAGCGGACACCCTTGTCTAGTCCCCATCTCTATTTGGATAGGTTTGGTTACTATACCGTTCACTCTGATACACGCCTCAGGTCGCATATATAATACCCTGATCAGTTGAAGGAATATATCCCCTACTTCTATAAGACGCAAGACAGCCTGCATAAATCCCCATTCAACTGAATCAAAGGCTTTCTCTGCATCGAGAAAAACCGCCATCACATTAGTTTCTTGATCTAGCTGTTGCATGGCCCCAAACAGTGTACGGAGATTATACGTCAAGTTACACCCAGGTACAAAACCCACCTGCTCTGCGTCTACCACCTGCAATCAAGGCGCTAGTCGGTTGGCCAGAATTTTTGCATACATTTTCATGTCAACATTCATAATTGACAGGGGCCTATAGGAGGAGCATTGCTCTGGTGGTTTACCCAGCTTAAGTAGCGCTACCAGTAGTGCCTCCCAGCAAGCAGCCATCTGCGGTCATTTCTTCAAAGAGAGTGACCAGATGTGGTATGAGTCTATCTTAGTAGGCTTTATAAAAAGACACCATGAGACCATTGGTGCTCAGCACTTTACCGACTGGCATATCTTTTAGTGCTACTCTGATTTCCCCTGGCTGTAAAGGGGTCATTAATCTCTCCCTGTCTTCTACAATAAGCCACTTCACAGTTATATGGGTCAAGTAATCATCTTGGTATTCCAGATGCAAACAATACAAACCTGTGAAATATCTAAGAAAGCACTCTGCCACCTGGCCGGGTTCCCTGAGAATCAGCCCACTTTATTCCTGAATCTGCAGTATTGTATTGCACTCTTGTTTAGGGCACATGAGTGCTGCCAAAGTACACCCCGCGGGCACTCGCCCTCACCATACATGCGCACCACTGCATATTTCCAGAAATGTGTCACCTCACTTTGGGCCACTTTCTGGAGCTCCCCGATCTTTTAATTGATCTTGCTCATAATGATCCTATCCACCCAAACTCAAGCTGCTGTTCCAGGGCTGCTATCTCCCTTTCTAGACGTTGAAGCCAACCTCAAAGTGCGTTCAATACCCCAGCATGTTTTGCTATCATGACTCCCCTATCATACACTTTAAAGGTCTCCCAGAACGTGTCAAATTTAGGGACTGTACCTATATTCAACTTAAAGAACTCTACTATATCTTTCCCCAGTTCCTCTCTAAACACAGCATCCAGGAGTGAATTTGGCAGGAAGTGCCAGGAAAACTCAGTCGGAGGCTTTGAATATAGACGCAACTCCATAAATATTGGGGAGTGGTCTGAGTACGTGCGTGGCAATATCTTGCAACTGTGAATTTGAGGGGCCAAACAGCGTAAAAAAGCAACCGATAATCTATCCGCTTATGTAAGCTGAGGAACAGTGCGTATACCCAAAAGCCACAGAGCATTAACGCCGCCCTACATCCAGTAACCCTTCCAGATGCATTATCTTGTTTTAGCACAGGGCGATGGTGAAGGTTTCCTTTGGGGACCCCTTAGATCTATCCAGGTCTAAATTAAGTAAACAATTAAGGACTCCGCCCCATACCTGCGGCAAGTCGCCCCATTGCGGCAATTTGGAGGCAAGTGTATCCTAAAAATTCGGGTCATCATAATTTGGTACATATACATCCACTAAAAGTATCTCTAAGTCTTCTATTGTACATTTGGTTATAACAAATCTGCCTCCAGAATCAGCATTTAGCCTGAGTAGCCGTGCCCCCGACCCTTTCCTAGACCAGAGGGAACTCCCCTGGCGTGTGATGCAAACGCCGCCTCGCATACCTTTCCTTGCATCCTGAGCTGTGAGAGAACCCCACTATTCGGAAGCAAATGCGTTTCTTGTAGGATAGCAACATCCACTTTATGTCTGTGTAAGTAAGCCACCACATTTCGCAATTTCTAATTGTCATTAAGACTGCGCCAGAGTGGGCTAGGGCCAGTGGTATGTACAGAATGCATACGTCCCCCGTCAGTAAATTTGTGTTGTGTGGTAACCCTGGGCTCACAATATTAGTTTCATCCAAGTGCACTGCGCAAACACAGATACCTGTCATCGAACACTGAATACCCGATTTAGGGGATCATTACGACCCTGGCGTACGGCGGTAATTTGGGGAAAGGTACTGCCAACAGGCTGGTGGTACCTTTTCCCAAATTGTGAGTTTGGCTCAAGCCAAACCGCCAATGTACCACTCCGTCCGTCAGGGTGGTAACAGTCGCCGGGCTGGAAACTTCCATCTCCATCCTGGCGGCCGTCACAATCCCACACTTGGGATTATGACCCCGCCTACAGCCATGGTTTTCGTGGCAATCTTACCGCCATGAAAACCATGGTGGTAGGCACTATCAGTGCCAGGGAATTCCTTCCCTGGCACTGAAAGGGGTCTCCCCCGCCCTCCTCCACAAAGTCCTCCCCCACCCTCCCCCTCCCTCTCCCGAACCCCCCTGACATCCACACACCCACACGCGCACACAAACGCACTCATAAACACACGCATACCCACACTCACCAACGCATACATATCCACACACCGCAACACACAGCAACATAAATTGTCGCAGACACGCATTCACAACACACAACAGACACGTACACTCACATTCAGGCATTCACGCACGCATTCACGCGACTCACACCCGCATGCACACATACAAAAACAGACACACCCACACTCACAAACACACACGCACATAACACCCCCCTCTCCTGTCGGAGGACCCGACTTACCTGCTTGCAGGGGGTCCTCCGGCAGGAGATGGGACGCGGCGCTGCTGCCAGCAGCAGTGTCCGCCAGCAAAACACCGCCAGGCCGTATCATGGAACATGATACAGCAGACGGTGAATTGCTGGCGTGGTGCTGCTGCTGGCAGCAGCGCCACCTTAGCGCCGTCCGCCGCCATGACCGTCAACGGAATTCTACCAGCCTTCTGGTGGAATTCTGACGATGGTCATAATGCAGTTGGTAGCCACAGTGACGGTATGTTGCCGGCCACTGCTGTGGCGGTAGGTGGCATTTGCCGCCAATGTCATAATGAGGGCCTTAGTCTGCTTCCCTCCCCACCACCCACATCACACTGCTCCCCAACTGGCGCAATCCCTTACCCCCCTTATACATCTCTGAAAACCAGTAAACAAACCCTCTAAGTTGTGCACACAAGGGGACAGATGTTGCCAAGACTTTTCACCTCCTCGCGCGTGCAGTGTGAGCCAAAAAAGTAAATTTCCCCATAGTATGCATCTAGAGCATAAAGGTTATATAATATATTGAAGCCTATGAGTCAGCAAAATTGGTTCAATATTCTCAAACAGAAACAAGCGTAATGCCTGTCTTGCCCCTTATCCATGCAATGTAATTATAACCCCCTATGGTCTCTGTTTAGCTGTCCTCAGATCCAATCCTTGCATGGTACCCCAATTTTTTTCCCCTCACCATCTTTTTACTGCTTACCACCAGCAAATAGTCCAACTTCTATGCATATGCCAGTCCACCATCCGTGAGCCCTCTGCGCCACTCGGACTTCTGCACTTGTGAACAACACGGAAAGGTGGGGGCACCACCTCCATACCTAACCCCATCTCCAGCTGCCTCACTACATATCGTCCATTTCTGCGTCTGGGTAAGGGTGATCAGTTCTTGGCAAATTGTTCCGGGCTGTGGCTGCCTCCCCGATGGGCTGTGAATTGTTGGAGCTTCTTGGGGTCAGTGAAGAAGGGCGTTTTCCCATCCAGCATCACCCTTAGCCGGGCGAGGTAAAGCATACTGTAGTCCATCTGTAGCTCTCGCAATCTTCGCTTCCCCTGTTGGATTAATCGTCGTGCCTCCTGCACTTGTTGTGTGGAATCCGGGGAGAGTGCTATCACAGCACCTTCAGAGCTCAGGGTGCCCAATTCACATGCCTTCTACAGAGCCGCATCTCTGTCCCTATAGTTAAGGAGCCTCGCCACGATTGGGCACAGGGGGGCCTCAGAAACCAGTTTGTGATCCCAATGTGCGGTGTGCTCGTTTGACCACAAACATAGTTGAAAATGTTTCACAGCCTACGTCTTCAGTGAGTAGCTGTTCCAAATGGCGCTCCATGTTGTTTATGTTGGTCGACTCTGCAACCCCCATGGTTCTCACATTATTGCGCAGTGACCAGGCCTCCAGGTCTTCAGCTTTGACTTGTATTGTGTACAAAAGTTTGTCCATTTTCGCTTGTGCGGAGGCCACGTGGTCTGCTCGTCTTCCACCCCCGATGTGCGCTGATCTACTTGATCCAGGCATTCTGCTAGTTTGTCAATTCCTTTGATCATGTGGTCCATGTGAAAAGTTTAAGCGTTTATTTTCCCATCGATTTTTGTCAAACTTTGTTGCATGGTCAACAATATCTGTTTTATGTTCGCTTCTGCCTCCATCTCCACATTCCTCTCATCTCAGCGGGGTCCGGGAACGACGACCTCCCTTCTCTGGCCCTGGGGGTCCTCCTCGGCTTGAATTGTAGTTTTTACAGCATTTTATCTGTTTTACCCATATTGTCACAGTCCTATTTCTCACAGTGCCAGGCCCCCAAGTAAGGGCTTGTCTACTTCTGGACTGGGTCGCTCTTAGCCTCTCAGCTTCCTCTCTGTATTCCTCCAAGTCTGTCAGACCATCATCAGGGCTGCGTTTTGTTAAATGATACAACAGGTTGCAAAAATAGACTGTGTAGCAACACACTAGGGGACTTCAATCTTTTAAATATGGCAGAGCTAGCATCTGTCTCCATCCACATCTGCTCAACACATGCAAGTCAGAATCAAGATTAGATACAGAGTCGATTTTTAAAACCTGTTGTATTATTTAACAACAATGAGTCCTGATGATGATCTGGCAGACCTCTGATTGCCACCACAGGACCAAACGTCGACATTACCTTCTCTTTTGACAAGCTAAATTGAAAGTCCATGATATTGCTTGAGTTAGGACTGAAAACCAGGCAATTATTGTACAGGACTGTGTCATGAGGAGGGTTATAACCCCTTCCTGTATCTTCTGTTGGGATTCAATCTTGTGATCTAGGGGGGTTATATACAGTGTTGTTGTTTATGAGATGGACATTCATTGGATTTGTTGTACATTTTTTTTAACTTCCTGAATCCTTTTGAGTAATATATTGGATTTTAACAGTACGGAGTTGTCTTATTCATTAATTGAAGACTGGATCATATGCACAAGTACTATATCCAAACAATTCCTCTAGGATCATTTTTAAGTGAGACAATGTCAGTACCCTGTTCCTATGGGAATACTGGGTTGCCCCTAAGTGTGTTCGATTTCAATCTTGGCACCTGCCCAGCCAATCAACCGCACACTTGCCACTCTTTATGGGTGCCAGGGAACGAAAAACTGCTCCTCCAGATGTCCTTGTCAGGGGCCCATGCGCACCTGCTTGACAGGGCATGAAAATCTGCTCCTCCTGCTGTCCGTGTCGGGCCCATGCGCACCTCAGTTCCTGTCATCCCCGGAGGCAACCGTAATTTTGCTCACAGTTGCTCCTCATAAATTATTTTCTTGGCCGGTCATTGCCACACCATCTCAGAAGCCAAACTGTGTCCAGGAGGCCGCTCACTGTCCCGTGGCCCACCGCCTCCACTAGGCCGCACACCTCCTCCGCCATGAACCTCTAAGCAAGCGGACACCTAGGTATGTCCTTAGCCCTCATCCTGCTCTTAACCCAGGGGTCTGTCTTTTCCACAGGCGGCCAGCTCACACGACTCATCGCTTGCTTATTCCCGGGCCTGGGTCAACTCCTCGGGGTGCTGCCATTACCGCTGCCCTAATGACGCTCGCCACTCCTGAAGGCCATTCCTGAGTCCAAGCCATCACCGCGTCACTTCTTGTTTTTGAGCCCAAGTGCCAACATCTCTTAGGGGGGCCCTGAGCTCATACAATGCACCGCCAGCCTCTCCCACGGGTCCAAAGTTACCTGACAGGGCCCACCCATTACTTCCTCCACTGCCATATGCTGCCCCTCAGCCCCCAAAGCAGCTGCTGCAATATTGCTGCAATTTCTCAGGCATTATCCAATAACGGTCATGTCAGGGGTTCCCGCTAATGTCCCGGGGGTCTTGCATGCATGTTTGCAATGGCAGGATTATGTTGGATATTTATTTGGGTGACGGATCTCTCAGCCTATGCAGCCATTTTCAGTTGCGGCAAGCTCCGCCCCCATTGGTTGTGACTCTTTGTGGGTTGGACTACTTTTAATAATCTCTAGCTACAATTTCCATTTTCTTGAAGGCAAATAGAAACGTTAGTAGGTTACTCCCATTTGCAGTAATAAAGCGATGGTATTAAACATTTTCTTTGTTTTGCTATTGAGTGCACACTGAGTATAGACGAGCCATGTCTCGTTTGTAGTTTATTCTTTTATGAGCAGGCATAAGGTCATATTACCAAGCTCTTTTATTGTTCTCTTTATGACTCCATGTGTGATGCTCTAAGAGGTGAGTTTGATCAATACATTTGCTGCATCCAGTTCATAAAGCCTGGTGCAACTTTAGAGGAAGAACAATAGTTTTACTGAAATGTTTTGTTAGAGTCAATGGGTTTAGTGTAAACAGGGGTAACTGCGTGACCACCTTCTTGTATCATTAACTATAATAACAGCTGCATGTTGTGACATTCTATAGAGAAGCTATGATGGTTGTTTTACTGGTTGATAGTCGAAGAAGGATAACTATGCCTCTAATATAATTCGAAATGTATTTGTTTTTTGCTCCTGTGTTGATATCACAGTGCTTTGAGGTGTCTTTTCAGGACTTGTGTTGGGTGGGAGGAGGGAAGTAGTGATGAAGGTAATGAGCAGACTAAGTAACAAATGGTGTGGTTTGTCCTTTTATGGGACTTGCGGAAGTCTGTTTTGTGGTAAATTTACAGCAGGAGAGAGTTTCATAGTGTATAGCACTGAATACTGAACTTTAATCCCCATAACATTTTCACCTCGCTGGCTGATAGCGAGCACTGGTGGTTTTGTAGCAGTTTGATATGTTCACAGTGACTTTTAGAGACATTCGGTATAGTGCCATTGAAAGACTTTCCAAAGGAAGCCAATTGGTCCTGACTACCAGATCAAAGACTGTGTAGTGACTTCAGAATAGGGGATAGTCCAATCATTTTAGACTGAAGAAAGATTTGCAGCAGAGATCTTTGACTCATTGGAGCATTTCCACACTTGTGTCTGGCAGCTAACAGGCCATAGCTAAGATGTGAAAGAGCCAAGGTCAGGAGCAGGACAATCCTATCTGGTATGAACAGTACTGGCAGAATGCATTGAAGGTCACTCCAACTTTATGAACACCTCTGAGAGAGTAAGAAAAGGACTTTTGTTGGGAAGCCAAAACCCAGAGCGTCTGCCTCCCCCATTTTGATCCGAAACCTCCAAGATCATCTGCGGCGTACCCCAAGGATCGTCCCTCAGCCCGAAACTATTCAACGTCTACATGGCCCCGCTCGCCCACGTCGCCCGGCTGCACGACCTCAACATCTCTTACGCCGACGACACCCAACTGATCCTCTCCCTCACCAAGAACGCCCTCACCACCAAATCCAACCTCCATGAAGGAATGAAGGCCATCGCTGAATGGATGAAGAACAGCCGACTGAAGCTGAACTTGGATAAGACAGAGGTCCTCATCCTCGGCGCCAACACCTCAGCCTGGGACGACTCCTGGTGGCCGACCTCACTGGGAGCAGCCCCAACACCCACCGACCACGCACGCAACCTGGCCGTCATCCTCGACTCAACACTCTCCATGACCAAGCAAGTCAACACCATCTCCTCCTCCTTCTTCAACACCCTCCGCATGCTCCGCAAGATCTACAGGTGGATCCCCACAGAAATAAGAAGAACAGTCACCCAGGCCCTCACTAGTAGCAGACTTGACTACGGAAATGCCCTTTACGCGGGAGCCCCAGCCAAACTCCTCAAACGTATACAAAACGCCGCTGCACGCCTGATCCTCAACGTACCCCGCCACAGCCACATCACTCCCCACCTGAGAGACCTACACTGGCTCCCCATCAAAAAAAGGAGAACCTTCAAGCTCCTCACCCATGCACACAGGGCACTCGACAACACCGGTCCAGCATACCTCAACAGATGACTCACCTTCTACACCATGAACCGCCAGCTCCGCTCAGCCGTTCTCGCCCTCGTCACTGTCCCTCGCATCCGAAGTGTGACCGGTGGCAGATCCTTCTCCCACCTCGCCGCCAAGACCTGGAACACCCTCCCCTTGCTCCTACGACAGACCCAAGACCTGCTGACCTTCATGATGCTACTCAAGACCAGGCTGTTCGAGCAGTAGCAGCAACCCCCCGTCCCCTCAGCGACTTGAGACCCTCACAGGGAAGTAGCGCGCTTTACAAGTGGATTGATTGATTTATTGATTGATTGAAGCAAATCAGGTGAAAGGGATGTAGGGTCTCCGGGGCTCAGGACCAGAATATCGAGCTTAGAACCATTTTCAACATGAGTGAGGCAGTTCCCAAGCAGCCTTCATTAGTAAGGTGTATAACTTGTAACATGTGGACTTGGATATCACCCGTATGCAGCTGGTACTCGAGGTTTTAACTCCTATGATACTGGTGAATGGGATTTTGTAAATGTTGAAGAGGACCTTAGACTATACATATTGTTGTGAGGTTAATGACAAAACTACCTACATATCACAATTCTGAAACACGTGCACATGCTTGCACAAGACTCTTCATATTTAATCGAGCACTCTCAAATAGGATACAACAAACCACATCTTGTTTTAATCTGTCCATCTGGAAATCGATGTTATGATATTTGCATAACACAAATGTATTTGTGTTATGCAAATATTTATTATTAGAGGTCCTCCCATTGTGAATGCTTCCCAGCAGTTATTTAGAACAGTAATATGAGGAGCGTGTCGGCATCAATCGCATATTTTTTCATTGTACCAGTCTAGAATGCACAAACAGTCATCAATAGAAACGTGTCTTAGTTCAACCACTAAAGAGAAAATGTAATACCCAAGTAAACTAATTTAGTGCTCCCATGTTGAGCGGCACATAATTCCTGATTCAGTTAGAGACAAGTGTTAGTGGCAGAATCAGGAATTACAATTTGGGGGGAAAACATCACTCCTGTGTTTTTTTCCTCTGTCAGTTCAACTGCTGAAAGGAGGTGAAATGTGCCAGTGAAAAAGCATCCAGTAACCTGTAACAATTGGTGTTTAAGCTCTGGTTCTAGGTTAGTCCCCATTTACAAAGGAAAAACTTACAATGGCATAGTATTTCCACGTGCCTGCGATGCTAGAACTGGGAGAAGCCTACGGGTCAGTCTTACTTATTTTAAAACATATGACATGTAAATAAATAGAGCATTTGCTGTCTTAAATCGCATAGTTAAAGTTTTACGGCTTGAAGGGTCCTGGCCCGGGACCGGTTAACTTACTGCAAATTCAGTGCAGAAAGCTATCTGCTATGGCACGGACTCCAATGTAAGCAGGGCCCAACTTACAGCATCACAGAGAGGGCACTGCAGCGTGTGGCTGAGAAAATATCCATTATAAGGCGCAATAGGAACCATCATTCTGTGACGTGAGCTAGAAGTGTTGGCCCTTTCATAGAGGTAACCTTTGGAGAAGAAATTAGTCTGAAAGGAGAAATGACCTTGAGAGAAAGCTCTTAATGCTTCTCTTAACCTTTTGAGAGTATCATTTATTCAAATGAAGCCAAATTAACTGAAGACTCCTTAACAAGGCTTTTCACTTAATAAAAAAGGATGACCTTTACCAGTTTTATGCCACAGTACGCAATGAAGTCAATGGAATTAGGAGTGAAATGTTCCCTTTGTACAAGTCGATGATATGAAGCATATGCTACAACACGAGAAATTAATATGTTACACAGTGGCAAGATTTCTCCTTCGGTAATATGAACATCGTGTATGTGATGTGTTTGTTACACAGTACAAGCAGGCTCCATCAATATACCCACGTCCTTCAGAAACAAAGCCCCTGGGCCTGACTCACGAAAATAAGGTGTAACCTATTCAATTGGTACATCTCACTAAAGCATGGGGGTGAGTTACAAATTAGACCTGCCTGTTTTATTTACATATCATGCTGATTTATGCAGACCTTGGAGTGGTCTGCGTAAGTGGGTTGGAACAAACAAGTGTGGGTATATATTTTTTTTAAAGATCGCTTACACCTGCTTACCTGACACTACATGTGCATGGTCTATGTACATTGCATAGTTTAGGCGTGTCTAGTGCTAGAAAATTAATAAAATGTATAATCTACTTTAAATTTTCGGATTTGTTTTTACTGTAATATATTTAACCTACCATATTATCTCTTCCTGCCTACCTCCGGAGGAAACCATGACAATTAGATTACTCTTTCAGCAGCATTTCACACAGATCATTTCGGTGTGATTTAGATATGCTGAAAAGTTTTACAAATGCATTTTTTCTTCTTTGTGATATCTCACAAAGATATAACTGAGATGTGTAGTTGAGTTCCATGGATTTCCCTGAGCACTTCTACGACACACTCTTAGCAAAGCCCACCAACATAGATTACCAAGCATGTGCAATGCAACGGGACTCGCATTACGTTAAGTTAGAGCTATTAGCGTTGTAAACTCCTAACTGGACACTTTTCTTGCTACATTTAATGAAAAGAAAAAAAAAAGGCGCGATCGTGCTGCGAAATAAGGAGAAAAAGTAGTCCAGAAACCATATGGAAAACATGGAGACTCGTATGTTTCCAGTAGTTTACCGGTGCTCTCAAGGAGGGCTAAACACCGGAAAAAGCATGATGTATGCATGCCTTTCACGAATGAAAACAAGTGGATTTTAAAAGGCAAGCCCACAAACCAATGAAAGTGACTGACGTAACATAGGCGTGGTTAAAATCCCCCTAAAGAGAAATTAGAAGAGGGACGGAGCGCTTTGCGCTCGCCCCTAAAAATGACATATGCATACTCACCCATACAAGTATATCATGCACATATATACTGCAAAAATTAACAAGTTACCTTCGGTAACGAAACATCTGGTAGAGACTATCTAGCTGCAGATTCCTTACCTTAGAATTCCCTGGCGTCAGCTTCGAATCCGGAATTTTTCTACTGAACAGTACCCTGCGCGCACCGTCGGGTGGTGTCGTTCGGATCCGAGTGCGTCATCCGGCTCCACTTGGCATCTTCAACATCGTTGAAGCCGTCTGTGATGTAACTAACAGTCTTCTATATAGGCACCACCCCAGCTCACGTATGTCAGTTCCTTTCCAGAACTTCCCACGCCAGAAGCACAGAGTCATGGAAGAACCAACAATTATTTACTTTTCTTTCTTGATTGCTTGATTACAAAAACATGCCTTTGACAAAGGGGAAAATCATGAAACACATAATGTATATATCCGCAGAGCGGGGAGGTCTGGGTGGGTGTAAGGAATCTGCAGCTAGATAGAGTCTCTACCAGGTAATTAAGGTAAGTAACTTGTTCATCTGATAGAGACTTCTAGCTGAAGATTCCTTACCTTATAATAGATACCCAAGCTATAACTCCTGGTGGTGGGTTGCGAGAATATACTTCACACCAAGAAGTCCTATAGGACCGAGCGGGCAAAAGGCCCCTCTCTTCTCACCTGACTATCCAGGCAGTAGTGTCTTCAAACGTGTGCAAGGAAGCCCACATTGCCGCTTGGAAAATATCAAGTACCAGCACGCCTCGAGCCAACGCAGTGGTAGCAGCTTTCCCTTTGGTAGAGTGAGCCCTCAAGACCTCTGGAGGCTGCTTCTTAGCCAAAGCGTAGCAAATTTTTATACAGAGAACGACCCAGTGTGAAATGGATCGTTTCTGGACTGCCCAACTCTTCTTTGCACCAACGTACCCAAAAAGAGTTGGTCGTCCACCCAGAACTCTTTTGTGCCGTCAAGGTAGAATATTAACGCTCTTTTTGGGTCCAGCTGATGGAAACGCTCCTCTTCTTTAGAGGGGTGGTGTGGAGCAAAGAAGGTGGGCAGGGTGATATTTTGACCCAGATGGAAAGGGATCACCACCTTGGGGAGCAAAAAGGCATGATTTCTGAGGACTACTTTATCAGGATATATCGTGAGATTCGGCAGTTTCGATGATAAAGCCTACATCTCACTCACTCTCCTGGCAGATGTAATCGCCACTAAGAAAGTTGTTTTGATAGAGAGCAGCAGGAGAGGACAGTTATGTAAAGGCTCAAAAAGGAGCACACATTAGAAAAGTAAGTACTAGATTAAGGTCCCACTGGGGCATAACAAAGGGCGTAGGTGGAAATATATGTACAAGCCCTTTTAAGAATCTCAGTACAATGGGAGACTTAAACAAAGATGGTTGATCGGGCAAGCGAAAAAAAGCCAATAAGGCAGAAAGATAGCTCTTAAGAATTCCTAAGGAGGAACCCTGTTGGGTGAGTGACTGAATGAACAAAAGGACATTAGACAGAGAAGAAAGAGGATCAATAGACCTCTCTGTACAATATGATACAAAACGTTTCCACCGGCAGGCGTAAATCGACTTAGTAGAGGGACGCCTGGCTGCCAGAATGACATCACAGACTTCGGGAGGGAGGTCATAAACCATCAACTGTTGCCGCTCAATCTCCACGCATGAAGCCGCAAAGTTGACAGGTTTGGGTGGAGAACCTTCCTCTGCTGCTGCGATAGAAGATCCTCCTGAAGAGGCAACCTAATTGGAGGACTTGTGCTCATTTTGAGAAGCTCTCGATTACAGACTCTTCGTGCCCAATCTAGAGACACTAGATTTACTTGGGCCCGGACGTTCTTGATTTTCTTGAGAACTCTGGGCAGAAGCGGTATTGGCGGAAAGGCATACAGGAGGCCTGAACTCCACTTGCGACGAAAAGCGTCCTCAAGTGATAGCCCCCTTGGAAACTCCAACGCGCCAAACTGCTGACACTGCGAGTTCTCTGGAGGAGAACAGATCTAACCAAGGCTCTCCCCACTGCTGAAAGAGTCCTTGCGCCACCTCTGGATGGAGATACCATTTGTGATCTGCTAAGCATCGCCGGCTGAGTTCGTCCGCCCTGGCATTCAGAGAACCTGCCAGGTGGTGAACCACCAGGGTTATGCCCTACTGTTCCAGCCATGTCCAGAGACGCAGAGCCTCTTGATAAAGGGTACACGACCCCACACCGCCCTGCTTGTTGCAGTACCACATCACAGTAGTGTTGTCAGTGAACACCTGCACTACCTTCCCTTTCACAACAGGAAGAAATGCTTTTAATGCTAATCGGATCGCCCGAAGCTCCAACAAATTGATATGGAGCCCGAATTCCACCGGAGACCAGAGACCTCTGATCTCTACCTCTCCCAGATGGCCGCCCCATCCCAGAAGTGATGCGTCCGTCACTACTGTGAGATCTGGTTGGGGAAGGGAGAGGAGTCTGCCTTTGACCCAATCGCAGTTCACTAACCACCACTGCAGATCCTTTTCAGTTCCCTCCAAGATCTGAACCACGTCGGTAAGATTTCCCTGATGTTGTGCTCATTGGAACTTCAGGTCCCACTGCAGAGCCCTCATATGCCATCTGGCATGCTTGACAAATAGGATGCAGGAAGCCATGAGTCCCAACAGCCTCAGAGTCTGTCTCACCGAAATCCAGGATAGAGGACGAAACATCGGTATCATAACCTGAATAACCTTGACTCGCTGCTCGGGAGGATAGGCCCGATACTGCACTGTATCCAGAACAGCTCTGATAAAAGTGAGATTCTGAGAGGGAGTCAGGTGTGACTTTGGCACATTTATAGTGAACCCCAGCGAATGCAGGAGGTTCGCCGTCGTCTGGAGGTGGGTGACAAGAGCCTGGGGCATCGCAGCTTTCAACAGCCAATCGTCTAGGTAGGGGAATACTGAAATCTCTAACCTGCGCAGATGAGCTGCCACCACCGCCATCACCTTCGTGAACACCTGAGGTGCGCTGGTGAGACCGAAAGGGAGCACAGTAAACTGAAAATACTCGTGGCCTACCTTCAACCGCAAGTAACGTCTTTGGACGGGCAGAATGGGGATGTGAAAATACGCATCCTGCAAGTCCAACGCTACCATCCAGTCTCCTTGGTCTAGGGCTTCTTCTTCTTTTTGTGCCTCTTACCTGAGTGCCCCGATGACCTCGAATGCGAGGAAGAGGACTTGGGGCTCCGGGAGCGGTGCTGCGACCTCCTCCTACAGCGGGACCATGAGCTCCTTGGAGTCACGCCAACCGAAGACGGCTTTCGGGCCGTCAGAAGTTTTAGGGATCTCTCCCTCAAGGCCTTTGGAGCCATGGCCCGACAGTGGGAACACAATGTCGAATCGTGGTCCTTTTCGAGACACCAGAGATACACTCTGTGCAGATCTGTGACCGACATGGTGCGATGACATGCACCACACGGCTTGAATCCTGTCTTTCTCGAAGACATCTCAAGCAGTCAAGAAAAAAGCCTCGACAAACGTTGAAGAAAAAGGGTAGCACTTCCCGGATCTGCGCTTAACTGGCGCAGAAGGAAAAGAACTGACGTACGTGCGCTGGGGTGGTGCCTATGTAGAAGACTGTGACATCACAGACAGCTCCAACGACGCCACGCAGAGCCAGGCGACGCAAGCGGATCCTAACAATGCCACCCGACGGCACGCACAGGGCACTGCTCAGCAGAAAAATTCCAGATTCGAAGCTGATGCCAGGCAATTCAAAGGTAAGGAATCTGCAGCTAGAAGTCTCTTTCAGATATTCCTGTACCCATGCCTTTGTGCATTATGCATACATTAAATATATGTAAATGACATTGTTTTCCTGTCCTATGTCTAGCTTAAGAATAATGTTGCAGTTAAATCCTTCATCTAATTCTCTTTGTTGCTGCTCAGCAATCCTTCTGTATTTTAAAAGCTTCTTTGCTGTATCTGTGCCTTCCCCTTTTAACCAGCGATCTTTTCAATTATTTTTCAATCTCTCCATCTTCCTCTCCATTAACCTCAGTCTAAAGGAATGCATTTTTATTTATCCAACTGATGCTTATAAAGTGACATATTAGTGTCTCACGACTGAATGAGCTTTATATGTTGGTCAAGAACACAACAAAACGTCATACAGAAAATAGACTTAGGATCTGCAGAATAGCCAGCAGTTTGGTGGTTACTTTTGAGGCAGGTGCAAAGGCGAACTCATGAATTATGATGGGCAATTGTTAAGAGGAGGATTTTGCACTTTCTTTAGGGAGCCAAAATGTGGGTAGTCCAACACACAGTCACTGCAGAGTAGTTCAGTAATCGCCATGTCTACTGATACGTACCACCCTCCAATATATGATTTCAAAAATGTGGGGAAAAACACATTGTCTTGCAAAGCTATCTACCTGGCGTATGCAAAATTAAAAGTTCCCAACCTCGAGCTAGAAATTCTCCAATATAGGACTTTGAAGACCACAACGACCACTGAAAATTAGA
This sequence comes from Pleurodeles waltl, assembly GCF_031143425.1. Taxonomy (NCBI): domain Eukaryota; kingdom Metazoa; phylum Chordata; class Amphibia; order Caudata; family Salamandridae; genus Pleurodeles; species Pleurodeles waltl. Next base: position 522,759,222 of record NC_090436.1, read on the forward strand.
ATTTACTTTTCAACACAAGTCATATAACTGAAATGTTAGATTTATGGCCATCTACATCTGGATGTACCACAAAATTTCACATGAACTTCAGTGAACAATAACTACGATGTCCAAGGAATTTCCATAACCATTCATATCAGAATGGAAAACATTAAGAAGAACTAAAATCAAAAGGAGGAGGACTGCCTTTCCTCACAGACCAAGTGGAAAAGATGAAGCTACTATCACCTGTCTCTGAACAGTGAGGTATTACACAAATGATATGCCCAACTTTTAGCTTCAAGTAGTTACACTATGTTGGGATTATAATGTTTCCCATATGGTGTTCTCCAAGCTTGGTTTACAAACTTTTTTCTTTAAGTATTTGTCTGTGCTCCTCACTCAGGTTTGACTTAGTTAGGCCAGCAAACCAACCAAGCCGTCATATTCATATTGCTAAAGCATGGCACTATGCTGATTGTGTTACGTTTCAGTATGTTCTTAACACAAAAATAATTTGATAATGTTGCTGGACAAATGTGTGTGTGTATATACATACATATATATATATATACATATATATATATATATGTATATATATATATATATATATATATATTAAAGAGTAGAAGTTATAATTAACATACTAATGCTAATGTTAACATGTATAACATGCAACATATGCATTGAAATATACCTTTGTCCAGCAACATTATCGATTTGTTCCTGTGTTAAGAACACACACATATATATATATATATATATATATATATATATATATATATATTAATAAAGATTAGAAGTTATAATTAACAAACTAATGCTGTTAAATCTAAGCTAAATATGCTTGGGAATGCCATGTCTGCAAGGTGGAGAATCATTTTAGTGCTGTTTGCTGTGAACAACAGTTAAATTACCTTCATTAAGTTTCTTCTAATTACATCACATTTCTCATTTATCACTGTGAGCAAAACATCGCCATCATTAATCTTAGGTTAGCATTATGTCTCAAGATAATTCAACTTGGTTTGCAGAGAAATAATATTAAAAAAATACTTTACCATCATTAGACACTGCACAATATCAAAACAACACCAAGGAGGGAGGAACCAACAATTTATTGCTAATGTAGTTCGGCCAACTAGAGTAAAAAGAGATTAGACTGCTCGTATGTTAGGTTAAGTCGTGCACTCCAGTATCTCTCATTTTCAGAACTACTTGCCAATGTTTTCAAAGCAAGGTTTGTAAGGGTTGACCTGTGTTGCAGCAATGGTGGCAGAAGTGTTCCACATACATCAGGTAGAATTTGCAGTGCTTCAAAAAGCAACTGATATCGCTGCTAATAAAACATGTTCCAATCAGCGCCTCCGAGATTGCTTGAATTTGCCCTCAGAGAAGAGCTGTTGGGAAAAAACATTATTTTTTCCATATATCCCTGGCTTCTCGGACAAATCAGTATGCTGTGATATTTTAAATCTATATTTGTAATGTCACGAGCAAACATACAAGTTCCAGAATGCAAACTTTTGCTCGATAAAAAAAAAGGACTGTTTGAAAATGTCACGCATATTGAGTCCACTGGGCAGCTAAGTAAGAATAAAAATGCAGTAAAATGGATGCAATTCCAAAATTGTCACAGACACCAAAGCATATCTCAAACTGTCCGGTTAATTTGGCGCTGAAATGCAGATCCTTTTAAACTTTTCATTTAAGTGTCCTGGACTGAATGAAAACGAGATCTCTGTCCCAACGATCTCAGTGCATCCTACTGGTCACATGTTCCTAGAAGCGAGTGAGCACTTCACCCTGTAATGGATAACAGGCATCGTTAGCCCAAATATAACATTTGTTGGCGCGTCAGAGCCTTGATAAGTAAACTTACAAGGAGACGCGTTTAGGTTGACGGATCTTTGGACCACGTTCGGGGACTTCCCAGTACAGATGTCTCTTTGGAATCAGAAACCAATAGATCAATAAACCGATCAATATTCTCAATAACTAATAAGCAACCCAATCAATAACATTTAGTAAGAATCAATAAGCTGAACACACCATGACCTTTCAGTCATGAATAACCAAACCAATTTAGTTAAGTGTTAGGATATTTATTTCCCTATTAGTTACAATCTAAGGTCATCTCTGTTAATCTCATTAGCAACTCAGCTCATTAGTAACTCTTCATATTTGCAATTAGAACGCAATTAGTCAATGCATAGAGAATATTCATTCAGTATTGACACGTCATCAATAAGAAGCAACTTAGCAAAGTCTCAGTTGTACATGATTCAACAAAGCAAGAACTCAGTCATTTGTCTATATGCGTAGGATATTTGTGAACACCTTAACTAACCTCTAATTAGCATTAGCATGTTGGGCTTCATGCAAAATATTTAGCAAACACGAATTTGGAAAACATCTAAACTATGGCCTCTGTCAAAAGAGCAGTTGGTACCTAGAAAGAAAAGGCAAACAGACAATTACAATTTTGCATCAGATAGTTACCAATCCAACAGATCAGCAAACAGCTTCAGTCTTCGCCCTCAGGACATCAGTCGATTCATCCTCAGCAGAGATAGGACGGGGCAAAGTCTCGATATAGCATGGCTAAGGAATAGGATCTTCCCTCATATGGAGGAGAAGTAAGTATCAGGCAAGGACGGGTGTAAGATAGTTTAAGGCAACAGGAAGAATAAACGGCAAAGTCTCAAAAGAATGCCCCCCTTTCTCCTTGGGTCATGCGGTTAAATCAAAACTGCCTAATTTGCCCTTAACTCCTCATTGGATAATAATTGGTGCATCGTTATCTCTGTCCAATAATCCTTCATGCATTTCGCCAGAATGTTCCACAAACTACAGTTCTCATGTCGAGGATTGGTCCATGTTATTGACGTCTTCTTCGGTTGGAATGTCAGGTAACAAAAGTTACACTTTGCGCTCCAGTCAATGTCTCCATTGTTTTCCCCTACTCTAGTAACCTTTCACCTGTTACGAATTAAACTGTTGCATCCAGCAAGAATGTCTCCTTGAACAAGTCTGTTCTTATGAGAAAGAATTCACTACAGCTACACAAACATAACTTCTGGAAAAGTACAGCTTTGTGTCCTTCAGGAAAACAGCACATTACACGTTAGAAAATACAGTTTAATATGAGACCAGGCAACTAGGCCCAGACCCTTGCTAAGCTAAGGCCTATTAATTAATAAGCAAACTCTTAATATATATAACTCTAGTTATGTTACGCTAATACAAAGTCAAAAACATTAGTGCATAGTTTAATTCAATTTAGCAACTTTCATTAGTCTTTGTATACATTGGTAGCCACTCCCCGTGGGCACATTTCAACTACGTGCATTATTTTCTATGTTAACACATTTTCTATGCAGCTTTATCGCACAATAATTTTGCAAGTTTTTCATGTTAATATTGCTTTTAAAAGCCACACTCCAACACATTCTATTCAAATCACACATGCTTTAAAAGCTTATGATTGTCAACTATATTGTTTCAAAAACTCTAGAGTCTCTTCGAAACTCATCTAAAGTAGTCTTCGAGTCTTGCAACGTTTTGAAAAATTCTGCTAATCCAAACAGCTTAATGTACAGTTTGGCATCGAAAGCCCCAGAATATTCTGAGGAAGAACTACCAAAGTCCTCTGTAAAGTAGTCTTAAAATCCCTTTCAGCTTTGGACCAATGGAGTGCTGAAAACTGCCCATTATCTGACTAAATTTGACAAAACGTCCTACGGAGAGACCCCAAATGATCAATACATGGAATGCTGAGCTATGTTCAATGTTAACTTTTTCTTTACATAGCGACCATGAGCGCCGTTTTATGAATTCTCTGCCCTGTAAATAACAGAGTTTTGTCTACCGAGTGTTATGGTTCTGGTTTCACTGCAGAAGGATGTAAGACTGAATTGGCCCTTCCGGAAATTCAAACTCATGACCTGCAAGTCACATACAGATGATATAGTAAGTGATCAACTCACTGAGCCACGATGACAGCAAGAATATACTTTAAAAATAGAAGTCTGGCTAATCCACTGTATTTCTTAAACTGTGCTGTTTTCTGTCTCCCCTTCTATGTGGGGCTTATCACAAGAAAAACACGTCTCTGGTAAATAATCTGCTTAAAAAATCTATGAATAAATGAAAGGATGAGTATGCCTACACATGGGTCCCATCTCACTGTGCCACAGGACTGCAGATATATCTCACTGACAATATCTTAGAAGACCGAAACGGGTCTGGGGTTGCTTGTGTTCCCTTTCAGGTGGGTTCTGGTTTTGCAGTTTTGGCTGGATTGTTCCAACTGTAACAGAACCAAAGCCATTTTGCCTCTGCATGGACTTGTATAGTGGGTGAAAACTATTCTATGGAATGCGACCCAAGTGATTGCCAGTGAAACGTTTTGCAAACATTATACCCATCACCTTTGTGTTTCCCTCACCACACGCTTGAGGACACTCACCATTTATGGATTCTGAACTAAGCCTTTGGCTAGAACTCAGTATTTCTGGGTGCAGGGTTTGGAAATTGACAATGCCCTAAGCTGAAGGAGGGAGGGTGCAGTGCTTGAGACCCTTAATGCTGCAAGTGACATAAGAGTCAGGGTCTGGCCATCAGTACAGGGGATTAGGAGGGTGTCCAACTTAGCAATGAAGTCCTGCACTGAGTGAGAAGATATTCCGATGTCACAGTTTACCACAATCGTTCTCAGCAGGTCATAAGCACATGTTTCTTATGACCTACCCTGGGACGCACAGTTCCTGCTCTAGTAGTTTACTGGTCACAACTTGAGGCCATGCTCAATGTGGTCTGAGATCAGGGACTGTTCTTTGGCTAGGCACTGTAAACAAAGTTTAGTATTACCCACCCTCTTCGAGGATCTACTGAACATTGCTTCCTCCCATTATTAGAGGGCTCTAAGGGCAAGGTCAGGTAAGCCCTGCACTCTAGAATCCCACCAAAGAGTCTTTTTGGGCATTAAAGTGTCCTGTCAAGGCCCATCAATCAGAATTACTATAACATAACCTGCAGGGTACAATCTTTAGAAGTGATAAATTCTCTCTGGGAGCCTGCAGTTGGGCAAGAGCATAGAATCTAGCAGTTTTTACTTGCTGCCACAACCTGACCTTCACCGAGATGCTGAGCTTTGCATGCCTCATCAAGAGTTCAGTGGGTTTCTACTTTGGCTAAGTTGGATAAACTATTTTTGAAGAATCTAAGCTTTACCTAGTTCTTTACACACAACCAAAAGATCCGAAAGCTATTACAGTGACATCATTAATTTGTAAGTGAAGTGATATATAATGTCACAAATGATATAACTGATGATGTTATCTGTCATGTCATCAGTGACACCACATGGAAGCTTAGGTGGAGCAGTATGGTAGGTCTGCTGACCACAACTGGAAAACTTCTTTGATTTTTATGTTTTGCTTCTTAACCACAAGTCCCATTCAACTGATCTTTTTTTGGGACATCGTTAAGGATTGTATTAATGTTGTACATCTTCAATGTACATATATTTCTCTATCTAGCTATCCATCTATCCATCCTTCTGCACCTTTTACTTATAGTGCTTAGGAACAGTGTAAGGGTGGTATAAATTACTACGCAGAGAACAAATGACTAAAATCTGAATCCAGATTAGGCCTGCAGGAAATTTACTGGAACTTCCTTATCATACTTAATGCTAACTTGTAGTCTATGCCATCTTACTATTTCTCAGACTCCTCCACAGCAACAAACCAAATTACACATTAACTCACCATCTATTGACACCTTGTCTACATTATTTCTCTTGTCCCCATTTGCCCTTATATCTTCATTCTGCTCTCCAAGTCGCACCACTTTATGCCTAATCCCCTTCATCCCTTTACATAACTACACTCCCTCTCATTTCCACCCGCTCTAATTCTATAAAAATGCTTTTAAGCATATTTACATCTGACCTTGACATTTCCATATGTTTGAATGCCTGAATTCAGTGGTACGTCTAGTTACACAATTATCAACTTCTCAGAACCCCATACCTCTTCTCCTGCATGCTCCTGAATGGCAGATAAATCCCCCAACATCAGGGACATTACATTAGACACATGTCTTGAACTACTAAGTAAGCCAAAAAGCATTTCAGAGAGATGACATACCACGTTTATACAAAACCATTTTCGATATAAGATGCTTTATAAGGATAGTTAAAAAAAGGTCAAATTTATCATGATCCACAAAGCTGCCTTCATGACCAAATATTTGAAGAAAATTGAAGAATGTTAACGTGCATCACTATACTTCCAATGCACATCATCAGTAACATTCACTTGCACGATTTGTCTACTCTACAGACCCCACACAACTCATTAATCCTAAGCCTTTCTTGTTGCTATGCCTTGTCTGTTAATGTAGTGACTTCAACACTTGGTATGACAAGGCAAACTCATATCATGCAAAAGTCCTTCTCATAACCCGTGAATCATCAATGTTGTACAACTAGCCTTGGGCCCATCCAGACAGCAGGACATATATGAAATGAGGTACTTTGTTCTCTCAACATCCCAGTAACTGACTACTTTCCTGTCACCTGGACCCTCAATTCATTCCAATGGTCCACACTATCAGCAATGAAAACAAGTCACTGCTTACACTAACATATAACTCTCAGCTCCTGGAACAATCTGGACATTACCACCTCCAGTTCTGCCTTATCACAGACTAGCATCCTAACAGCAGCTCAGAATTTCAATTATTGTTTTACAAATCTCACCTACTCCACTCAAATAGAAACCTACAAGGGATCTGGGCTGGCTGACACCACAGACAGAAATGGTGAAATCAAACAGAAGGATACTCAAAAGACTCTGAAAAAAAATCACAATGCAAATATAGCTCTCAAACGCCACTCCACCATCTAAAATGCCACTGTAATGAGGGATAAAAAAGAACTCTCTGCTCACACTGTTTCTCAGCTTCATGCCCAACAAAGAAACTGCACAAAATCATCAATGAATTCAAGAAACTAGATTGCACTGACTGACACAAACGTGATCGAAATTGATTTACTCCCATGAAATATGCGATTTCCTTGGCTAATCTCTTCATCCAAAATGCAAATTACCTTGAATGCTTCCCGAGTAGAAAAAAACAGAACAGGTTAATCACAACACCCAGCGTGACCAAGGCCTGAAACTACTACTTCTTTTTCAATCCTCTTTCAGCAAAAAAAATCCCATCACAACAAAAGGCTGTAGATCATCAGGATCACCCAGTAGGTCCATGTTCATCCCACGTTTTTAATGATATGCTTCTGGAAAGCTCTGCTGGCAGATCAGCAAAGGCCATAATCAATCATTCCTTTGTTACTGGGACCTTCCAAAAACTCAAAATAACACATTAATCCATTAAAAACCCTTCAGATTTTAATAACTTCAGATTAGTAGCAACTTATCATTGTATATGCAAACTGACTGAAACATCTGCTCTCTCATAAATCTCATAAATATAAAATTCTTTGAAATTAATAACCTACTGTTGGACAACCAAAATGGATTACATCATGGTTGTGGCACCAAAGAATCATTGTTTGCAACAAGAGGTGAGATGACATCAAAACAACAGTTAACTCTAATGGGGTAAGGACTCTATTTCTACTTGAACTGTCCTCAGCCTCCGACATGGTTTATCACCCCCACCTTCCTTTTTTAAAGACTACGTACTTTAGGCATTCAACATACCGTCCTAAAATAAACTACGACTTTCCTCACTGACAGGATGTGCTCTATATCACTTGCCACTGTCTGCTCTACATCATTCAACTTCACAGCTGGCATACCACAAAATTCAACCAGTGCTCCCTTCCTTACCCTTGTATACGTTATCCCATCATCATAGCTCACTTCTTCCTTTAATTTCAATTGCCATAACTATGCTGAGGAGAATCAAATCATTCTAAACCTTGAATGGCAATCCAGCTTTAACTCCCGAGCAAGGGAAAATGCCTCCAAACAACTAACCAGTGAATTCTGCTAACCACTTTAAGCTTACCATCTCAAAAACATAGATCCATCAACTATATGACCTCAGCCCTTCGTCTTCCTCAGCTGAAGTAAGGAAGTTAGGCATGATAAGAAACGCCAAACTATCCCTTATATCACAAAGTAATCAAGTGGCCAAATGAAGCTTCCACATGATGAGTTATCTTTGGCAATCGTTTTGACACCTATGATGCTTGCTAAAGGTCCGACCTACTATTGCCCTATACCATCTCCCTAGTACTCTCCCACCTCATCAACACCACTGGACTCTATTTAGGAGCTCCATTATCAATACTATAGAATTTACAGAAAATTCTAAATATGGTCACTAGAGAGCTCCTTAACCTATCAATGTGGACTCGCATCACACTTTTTTCCATGCACTGGCTCCAACTAAGCTATAAGGGCCACCGCTCACCAAGGAAGCAATGGGACAGACCCATTCTCCCTTCAACAAAACCTTTACCTCCATCACCAAACAAGTTCTCCGCACTCAATGCTTGCCTCCCTATTGACTGTACTTCAATTCAGAAGGATTTGAACTGATAGACCCTCCTTCGCTCTACAGTCAGCCAAACTCTGGAACTCAATGCCAGCTTATGTAAGGAGTATTGATAATCACTTCCAATCCAGAAAGTAGTAAAGATTTGGCACGTTCAATCACCATAAACGCAAGCCACGAACCATTACCCAATCTGGGAAGTGTGTGCACGGCGTCATCTCCTCTCCCACTCTCCACAACGGTACACGTGAATATACTGCATAATATGTTGCACCATGTTTGGAGCATGTCTTTCAGCCTCATGTCCCCTCAACCAACAACTCTGACACACTACATCCATCAAACCCACCACCAAAAGGGTGCCCCGAAACCGATGAGAATCACAGCTTTGTGGTCAGATCAGTAGTGTGAAGCACTATACAAATGCTGCAATACTTTACAATTCAGTACTGCATAAACAGGAGTATCTGTTGAATACACAATAATTCCTTTTTGTCTAAACAAGCAGTCTAGACATTTTCTTTAGCATACAAAGTAAAACTAGTATAATTTGATATGGTGGTTGAATCAATACTGTGCCTTCGCCCACGCTTCAAGGAAAGAGAACTTCTTGAGTTGCCCCGTTTGCTATATTTATTCAGTTAATTACATTGCATTGCCAAAATAAAGGTAATTGAATTAAAGATTTTTGAGTTCAGGTTTGGTTTTTAAACACCTCCTGCAAGTTTTACACTTTGAGCATGTACCATGGAGAAGGGGGCTGCCAGCAAGGGAGGATATGAAGGATTCTTTATGCCAGCCATGCGCTTTTTGCCCAATTAATAGATCGCTTGCGTGTTGCATATTCTGCATGACAAAAGTGGAGAATATTAAACTGCTGTTCATAATGAAAACGCACTTCGCAAATTAAAAGTGCCAAAACAGAATTTTTTCACCCTGTTTAGGAAATAAACAGTCCTTCACCAATTAAACCGCATTGTAATAATGCAATGATTTATTGCGAGTTGTTTAACTTTCAAAACTCGGCTCACCCATATTAAGGTCACAATCCATCATGTCTTGCTTGGCGAGCCAGCGAGTAATGGCTGTTGTATTAGCTGCGTTTGATGATAGTATGAAAGAAGTATTAGCACTTGTCAACAAAACTGCTTACAACATAACATTAGCATGCATGGGCTGCTGGGACGATTTATTATCCTGGCAGCTTCACACAACGCGACAAGCGTAGGAAACATGGGAGGCGAATGCACACGGCTTGGTTTCCTGATTGACCAGCGGCACAGACCTTGTGGTTGGCTTTTTGGGAGTAAACAGGAAGACACACTCCTCCACAATCTCTGCTACGGATACTGAGAGAAGCTGAATTATTCCCCATCGGTCTCCCTGTCAAAGAAGAATGGATCCATCGAGCTCAAAGGAAGCCACGCATATGGATTTCACGGCAGGGTAAGGGGAATCCCGACAATGGCATTTCCCAACAAAAAAAAAGGGGAAAGTGTCATACTTGATCTAGCGATCTGGGTTTCCAGCCAAGAACGCGCTAACCTTACCCTAAGACAATCCGTACGTCAAATTTGGTTTTAATGTCTTATCAGCAATCATAAACACCAGCACAAACAGCCTACACTTGATGCCTAACATATTCCCTTTGGTGCCGGTAATGCAACCCAGAAAATTTTCTTTTTCTAGTAAATTCCAAAACTGATAGTTAAGGATTTGTTAATTACAATGACTTTAGTAAGAAGCACGTTTCTAACAAAGACGTTGTTGGTGGATTTTTTTCATGACCTGTAAAGTCCATTGCCAAGTTGCTATCTCAGAAGGATTGCAGGCAGTGCCATTTAAGAGTACTGGGGCCCTGTGCAAAGATTATTTTTGGGCCCCAGTGTTTGCCAACTATCTTAAATCTAACTACCCGCCTTCTGATAATTAAAGTATGCATCATGCCAAACAACGCTAAATAATATATTAACATTTTAGAAAAGGGGTCACACAAAAACAGCTGAAATATGTCTCGCAGGGGCCCTCAATCCTTAAGGTAACATTCGGTAAAGAATGAGGTTGAGGTTAAGTCGATCATAAGAGATTGGGATAGAGGAGGAGAGACGGTATAGGGAGGAAAATCACTTTCCCAGCGAGGCCCTTGGAAGATGGGGGCAGACCCACCAAGTTTCCCAGATCCATGCGTGATGTGCTCACCAATTCTGGGAATTGTAGTTTTAGTTTTTTCATTGTAACACAGGACTACAAGTCCCAGAATTCAAAAGAAAAAAACTGGACTGGGGCAGAACAATCACGCATGGACCTGGGAAACTTGGCAGCTGTGAGGGCCAAGGGCAACTGCCCATACCTTAAAACGTCTCTGATCACTGTTGTAAAGCTTTGATGACAACTTCCACTCGATCAGGCCATGCAATATAAAAAGGCCTTGTATAGCATGAAATGCACGTCTTGCGGCCCTCATTACGAGCTGGTCGGACTTAGGTGCGGAGAAAACAGTGGGTGGAATCTACAATTCTGGCCGCAAACCCACACCAAATTCCGGCTATTGTAAATGTATCCCCTGTAATGGGGAGTACCTTCTCACACCTTAAGATACATACCTGGTCCTACTGCGGTGTCAGCGGGAACACCGCCGGCATGACGGGCGTTAGCGGGCTGAGACGTTTTGACAGCTTGTCTGCCTGGTGGGACACCGTCCGTTCCCTTGAATTGCTGCAGAGGCCCTGCCTGTGCACCAGTAAATCCAGAGTTTACGAACCTGATAATTCCAGGCCCGGAGAACCCAATACTTGCCTGTAGCGGATTCTTCCATGCAGACACCGCTCCGGAAACTTATAACAAGGGCCTGAGCCATTTGCATCTTGGATTCCTAGAAGCACATTCCAAGAATGCCATCAAAGCTCTCTCTTCGCTGGGCCCGTTCTCATCCACAGTAATTCGTTTCTACAGCCCTTGCCTGAGCGCACAGGGCAAAGATCGCTCTGTATGCTGTCGGGGGGATTTCTCGACTGTATTTGTCCTTGACTACAAAAAAACAACACCATGTTAGCAGTCTTTTGATGATCTCAGCCTTTCTTTTCTACCTTGCAGGGCCATTCTGTTTCACACAATTCTGAAGGTTTAAACATTTTGATTTAGGCGTCTCTGCTCCCAGAAGGGTTTTACATCCTTTGTGATGCTAAAGAAAGCTAAGCACTGAGTTGTGAGCAAGACTAGCCTCCAGCCCCTCTTCGGTATCAAACACAGAGCGCACAGTACACACCTCCTAAATAAAAAAAGGTTGAGGACACTACTTCTGCAGCAGGAAATACAGAAACTGTGCATGGGTGGGTCCCGTAGGGTCACACCAGTTAGGGGTGAATAGGTTGGAATATATTACCCCACACCCGTTGTCCTTGGAAGTAATGAGTTTCAAAGGCAAACGCGTTCTATATAATGAATATTGTGCCCAAACCTAGAAACATTGACGTGCTTCCTCCAGTTTTTTTTGAGTTTCCGGGTCTTCACAGTCCTATTTCAAAATGATTTTGTATGAATAATAAGTTAACTTCTGGCAGACAAAACGAACTGCAAAGATGGGCAGCCTGTATTTCCTTCACCCTTTCTTGCTGGTAAGATCAACAGGCCCCCATCGTCCCCACACTTACCAAAGGCGCACGGCACTGTCACCTGTCCTTTCCACAACTGTAGAGCAATGTTTGTTCAGGGGGCACTCGTGTCAGGTTTCTGTTCCCTGTTAAGGAAACCTCTGCTTCTGTGACGAAAGGTGTGGTCCTGACAGATTGCCAACACGCCATGGTTTACCCTAATAAAGGGACCAGCCTTCTAAAAAAAAAAAAGACATTGTGTTTCTATGCTGGTAAAACGGTATTGCCCTGTTTCAGTAAACACGTGAAGCACTATCATTCGCTTACAAATCTGAATCCGTTTTTTTTCTATAACTTTGCTGTTTTAATGACCTCAAGAAAGCCTCATTTTTTTGTCTTTCAATTCTGCGGCAACCACGTCTTCCTTAAACCCTTCACATTGTAAATACAATTTCCTATTGGTTTCAATTCCACTACTCAAACGTGAGGTCGTTTTAAATTGTGAGTCCAATTGTCATGTCACCACTAAAAACAGTAACTCGGCTGGTGAAATAGAGGAATCTAATCCTAGTCCCTTCTTAATCTCCCTGTCTCTAACCGAAGCATATATAAAATGTCAATACTTTGTGTGATCCAGGCGGATCTCAAGCCTTCCTCCCTCCACAACCGGCTTAGCCTGCTTGCCGCACCACCATCATTTAAGAAAGGGACCAGATGGAAATTCACAATTTTTAAAGATCTGCAGAGCCAATCGGTGACACCAGCCAACATAATTTGAACCTGTGCTTCTATCTCTTACACTAATCACAAATCACACTGCATCCCAAGACAAGATCAAGAAAGGACACCTCTCTGGTCAATCACACAGGCCACACAAAACTTCAAACATACACTCAAAACAAAGACAATATTCTTCCAACCACACAACCGCACATGCTGTTGCATGCTACCTATGTGAAGAAGTGGTTCAGAGCACCACATGGGGTAGTACAATATAAATGGTACAATACTATGCCACCATTCAGTAAAGTGAACCAATCTAAGGAATATGGAAAATGTCACTTACCCAGTGTACATCTGTTCGTGGCATTAGTCGCTGCAGATTCACATGCTGTGCACAGTCCGCCATCTGGTGTTGGGCTCGGAGTGTTACAAGTTGTTTTTCTTCGAAGAAGTCTTTTCGAGTCACGAGACCGAGGGACTCCTCCCATTTCGACTCCATTGCGCATGGGCGTCGACTCCATCTTAGATTGTTTTGCCCGCAGAGGGTGAGGTAGGAGTTGTGTATGCTAGTAATAGTGCCCATGCAATGGAGTGAATGCGTATGTACATAATAAAGTTTTAAGTAATATATTTACAAATGTACAAATGTTTAAGATCTACTTCTAAACGGCTACAGGCTCCCGGGGAGGCGGGTGGGCGCATGTGAATCTGCAGCGACTAATGCCACGAACAGATGTACACTGGGTAAGTGACATTTTCCGTTCGATGGCATGTGTAGCTGCAGATACACATGCTGTGCATAGACTAGTAAGCAGTTATCTCCCCAAAAGCGGTGGTTCAGCCTGTAGGAGTTGAAGTAGTTTGAAATAATGTTCTTAATACAGCTTGACCTACTGTTGCTTGTTGTGCAGTTAGCACATCTACACAGTAGTGCTTGGTAAATGTATGAGGCGTAGACCATGTTGCTGCCTTACATATTTCGTTCATTGGAATATTTCTTAGAAAGGCCATGGTAGCACCTTTCTTTCTGGTTGAGTGTGCCTTTGGTGTAATAGGCAGTTCTCTTTTAGCTTTAAGATAGCAGGTTTGAAAGCACTTAACTATCCATCTAGCAATGCCTTGTTTTGAAATTGGATTTCCTGTATGAGGTTTTTGAAAGGCGATAAATAGTTGTTTTGTCTTTCGAATTAGTTTTGTTCTGTCAATGTAGTACATTAGTGCTCTTTTGATGTCTAATGTATGTAGTGCTCTTTCGGCTACAGAATCTGGCTGTGGGAAGAACACTGGTAATTCTACCGTTTGATTTAAGTGGAACGGTGAGATTACTTTTGGTAAAAATTAAGGATTGGTCCGTAGAACAACTTTATTTTTGTGTATTTGAATAAATGGTTCTTGAATGGTAAATGCTTGAATTTCACTCACTCTTCTTAGAGATGTGATGGCAATTAAAAATGCAACTTTCCACGTTAAATATTGCATTTCACAAGAGTGCATGGGCTCAAAAGGTGGACCCATGAGTCGTGTTAGGACAATGTTGAGGTTCCATGAAGGAACTGGTGGTGTTCTTGGTGGTATAATTCTCTTTAGGCCTTCCATAAACGCCTTTATGACTGGTATCCTAAACAATGAAATTGAGTGCGTAATTTGTAGGTAAGCAGAAATTGCCGTAAGATGTATTTTAATGGAAGAGAAAGCTAGGTTAGATTTTTGCAAATGTAGTAAGTATCCTACTATTTCTTTTGCAGATGCGTGTAAAGGTTGAATTTGATTATTATGGCAGTAATAAACAAATCTTTTCCACTTATTTGCATAGCAGTGTCTAGTGGTAGGTTTTCTAGCCTGTTTTATGACCTCCATACATTCCTGTGTGAGGTCTAAGTGCCCGAATTCTAGGATTTCAGGAGCCAAATTGCTAGATTCAACGATGCTGGATTTGGATGTCTGATCTGTTGTTTGTGTTGTGTTAACAGATCTGGTCTGTTGGGTAGTTTGACATGAGGTACTACTGAAAGGTCTAGTAGTGTTGTGTACCAAGGTTGCCTTGCCCATGTTGGTGCTATTAGTATGAGTTTGAGTTTGTTTTGACTCAACCTGTTTACTAGATATGGAAGGAGAGGGAGAGGGGGAAAAGCATACGCAAATATCCCTGACCAGTTCATCCATAGAGCATTGCCTTGGGATTGATCTTGTGGGTACCTGGATGCGAAGTTTTGGCATTTTGAGTTTTCCTTTGTTGCAAATAGATCTATTTGAGGTGTTCCCCAAATTTGAAAGTAATTGTTTAGTATTTGGGGGTGAATTTCCCATTCGTGGGTTTGTTGGTGATCTCGAGAGAGATTGTCTGCCAACTGATTCTGAATCCCTGGAATAAATTGTGCTATTAGGCGAATGTGGTTGTGAATCGCCCAATGCCATATTTTTTGTGTTAGGAGGCACAACTGTGTCGAGTGTGTCCCTCCTTGTTTGTTTAGATAATACATTGTTGTCATGTTGTCTGTTTCGACAAGAATGTATTTTTGGGTTATTATGGGTTGAAAAGCTTTCAGCGCTAGAAATACTGCTAACAGTTCTAAGTGATTTATGTGAAACTGCCTCTGATGTATGTCCCATTGTCCTTGGATGCTGTGTTGATTGAGGTGTGCTCCCCACCCTGTCATGGAAGCATCCGTCGTTATGACGTATTGTGGCACTGGGTCTTGGAAAGGCCGCCCTCGGTTTAAATTTGTACTGTTCCACCATAGAAGCGAGATGTATGTTTGGCGGTCTATCAACACCAGATCTAGAAGTTGACCCTGTGCTTGTGACCATTGTGATGCTAGGCACTGTTGTAAGGGCCGCATGTGCAATCTTGCGTTTGGGACAATGGCTATGCATGAAGACATCATGCCTAGGAGTTTCATTACCATTTTGACTTGTATCTTTTGTGTTGGATACATGGCCTGTATTACCTTGTGAAATGTTTGAACCCTTTGTGGACTTGGAGTGGCAATCCCTTTTGCTGTGTTGATTGTCGCTCCTAAGTATTGCTGTGTCTGACACGGCAAAAGGTGTGACTTCGCGTAGTTGATGGAGAAACCTAGCCTGTGAAGGGTCTGTATGACATATTTTCTGTGCTGTGAACACTGTCTTAGCGTGTTGGTTTTGATTAACCAGTCGTCTAAGTACAGGAACACATGTATTTGCTGCCTTCTGATATGTGCAGCTACTACTGCCAGGCATTTTGTAAAAACTCTTGGCGCAGTTGTTATTCCGAATGGCAACACTTTGGATTGGTAATGTATTCCTTGGAATACGAACCTTAGGTATTTCCTGTGTGAAGGATGTATTGGTATATGGAAATACGCATCTTTTAGGTCTAATGTTGTCATGTAATCTTGCTGTTTGAGCAGTGGGATTACGTCTTGTAACGTGACCATGTGAAAGTGGTCTGATTTGATGTAGGTATTTAGTGTTCTGAGATCTAGTATTGGTCTCAGATTTTTGTCCTTTTTGGGTATTAGAAAGTACAGTGAGTATACTCCTGTGTTTTTTTGTAGATTTGGTACTAATTCTATTGCGTCCTTTTGTAGCAATGCTTGAACTTCTAGTCCTAGAAGATCTATATGTTGTTTTGACATATTGTGTGTTTTCGGTGGGACGTTTGGAGGGAATTAGCGAAATTCTATGCAATAACCATGCTGGATAATTGCTAAGACCCAAGTGTCTGTTGTTATTTCCTCCCAAAGTTTGTAAAATTGGCTTAGTCTTCCCCCCACAGGTGTTATGTGATGGGGTTGTGTGACTTGTGAGTCACTGTTTATTTTGAGGAGTTTTGGGGCCTTGGAATTTTCCTCGATTTCTTGGGAATTGGCCCGTTCTATATTGTCCCCGAAAACCTCCCCTTTGATATTGACCCTGGTAAGTAGGCCTTGTTTGTGAGGTTGTGGTTTCTGTGGGTTGACCTCGAAACCCTCCCCTAAAAGGTGTTTTTCGAAATGTGCCTCTGCTCTGCGGGGAGTAGAGTGCGCCCATGGCTTTGGCTGTATCGGTGTCTTTTTTGAGTTTCTCAATGGCAGTGTCTACTTCCGGCCCAAACAATTGCTGTTCATTAAATGGCATAGTGAGCACAGCTTGTTGGATTTCCGGCTTGAACCCTGAAGTGCGCAGCCATGCATGCCTTCGTATCGTGATTGCAGCGTTTATTGTCCTTGCAGCAGTATCTGCTGCATCCATGGAAGACCATATCTGATTATTTGAGATACTTTGTCCCTCTTCTACCACCTGTTGCGCTCTTTTTTGGAACTCCTTGGGTAAGTGTTCGATGAAATGTTGCATTTCATCCCAATGAGCTCTGTCGTATCTTGCCAAAAGTGCAATACGCCATTGATTTGCTACTTGTGCTGCAACCCTTTTTCCCGCAGCATCAAATTTGCGGCTTTCTTTGTCTGGAGGTGGTGCGTCTCCTGAGGTATGAGAGTTGGCTCTCTTACGAGCTGCCCCGACAACTACTGAGTCTGGTGTTAGTTGTGTTGTAATATAGATTGGATCTGTTGGCGGTGGCTTGTACTTTTTCTCCACCCTTGGAGTTATGGCTCTGCCTTTAACTGGATCCTGAAATATTTGTTTTGAATGTCTTAGCATTCCTGGGAGCATGGGAAGGCTTTGGTACTGGCTATGGGTGGAGGATAGGGTGTTAAACAGAAAGTCATCCTCAATTGGTTCAGAATGTAAGGTGACGTTGTGAAATTCGGCTGCCCTTGCAACCACGTGTGTGTAGGATGTACTGTCCTCAGGTGGTGACGGTTTTGTAGGATAGGAGTCTGGGCTGTTGTCAGACACTGGAGCATCGTAAAGGTCCCATGCATCGGGATCATCCTGACTCATTGTAGTATGAGCTGGTGAGTGCATCAGTGGTGGAGTTGTTGCTGGTGATGCATGTATTGATGGTGGTGGAGACGGTGGTGGGGTTGTTTTCCTTGCCACCTTTGCCTGTGGTTGCTTGTCCTTTTGTTGAAAGGCAAGTTTCCTTTTTATTGTGATTGGGGGAAGAGTGGTTATCTTCCCTGTGTCCTCATGAAGATGAAGCCTTCTTTGCGTGTAGTCAGGCTCTACAGCTTGAAGCACCTCTCCAAATCTATGTAATTGGGAGGTTAATCCTTGTTCCTCTGTATAGGAACTAGTTTTCGGCTCCGAGGCTGGATGTTTCGGAACCAAAACCTTTTCGGAAGTCTTTTTAGGCTCCGAAGAAACCTTCTTTGTTTTTGGCGTAGTGTCTCGGTGCCGAAATTCTTCGGTGCCGCTGTCTCTGTGCCGAAGTTTCTCGGAGCTGCTGTCTCGGCTCCGAGGTTGCTGTGTGGCGGTATCTCGACCGGAGGCGGATGACTTCGACACCAGCATGCCCTTTTTCGGTGCCTTGGATCGGTCACCTAGTTTTCGGGTTAAGCCATGGCCTGTTGGCGGTGGCGTCCCCTGGGCTTTTGTGGACTTGTCGTGAGTCTTGATTTTCAACGTCTTACTCACGGTTTGGGGTGTTTCTTCGGCGTCGAGTTCTTCCGAATCCGACTCGTGGACGGAGAAAGCTTCTTCTTCCTCCACGAAACGTTCTTGACCTGTCGGCGTGGATGCCATTTGTAGTCTCCTGGCTCTTCGGTCTCTCAGCGTCTTCCTCGACCAAAACGTTCGACAGGCTTCACAAGTATCCTCCTTGTGCTCGGGGGACAAGCACAAGTTACAGACCAGATGCTGATCCGTATACGGATACTTGTTATGGCATTTTGGGCAGAAGCGGAATGGGGTCCGTTCCATCAGCCTTGAAGTCTCACGTGGCCGGGCCGACCAGGCCCCGACGGGGGATCGAAAAAACCCCGAAGGGCCACCGGAGCTCTTCAAAATTCGGTGTCGATTTGTTCTAACTAACCCGATACCGAACGCAAACAATACCGATGATTTTTTCCGAGATTCTAACTAACTTTCCGACCCGAAACACAGAGCGAAAAGGAACACGTCCGAACCCGATGGCGGAAAAAAAACAATCTAAGATGGAGTCGACGCCCATGCGCAATGGAGTCGAAATGGGAGGAGTCCCTCGGTCTCGTGACTCGAAAAGACTTCTTCGAAGAAAAACAACTTGTAACACTCCGAGCCCAACACCAGATGGCGGACTGTGCACAGCATGTGTATCTGCAGCTACACATGCCATCGAACACATATATATATAAATATATATATATATATATATACTCTCGCAAACAAGTGACTTTCGAGAAAGGCATCTGGGAACTCCAAATACACTTCGGGGTCTATCAGTATTGCACCCTTTCTCAAAAAAGTCCCTTTCCAATTTGCACAAGTGTCTGCTTTTGCACTATTTCTAGCAAACTGCTTGCATCTTCAGAGATCCGGTATATTTAAAAACTGAACATGGGTACATGTCAAAAACAAGGACTTTTTCCACTGGGGAGTCTCGATTGACATCACAGATGAGAAAATATCAAGTTGCCTGCTCAATCTACCACTGAAGTGGAAAGCATTCCCTTTTGGGTACTTGCTCACGTACAATTTTATGACAGATGGGATGATGCATCGTCCACCAATACTCCCTCATTTGGTGGGCTCTCTTCATGAACAAACAACCAAATAGCGAGGAAAAACACAGTGGAACGGGTTTAAAGAACATCTAAACAGTATCTCATGTCTTGTGTCAGCAGCCTTACCAAAGCTTTCCTTGGACTTTAGGAAAGTGACAGAAGGCTACAACAGGCACTGTGGTATCATGCCATGGTACAATCAATTTTGGATACAATCTAGTGTGCCTTTCAGCACGTGACAACAGCTGGCAGAATCAACTCTTCTATATAAAAGCTTTCTATGAGGCCATGTACAAGACAGTGTATTTGCTCGAAATTAAATTGATTTTTTTTAACTGAAATTCCCTGGGAATGCAGGGGTCATTTGCACCCATACTGCACCCCTGAACACTTTCATATTACAGAAGAGGCCATAGACACTTGCAAACAAAATGGTATTCACTGAGCATGCTAGCTCTGGGCCATCTAGGAAGTGGCACACAATTAGGTTTGGATTAGCCGGAGAACCCAAAAAACATAAACTCTGTCTTGTCTGAGTTCAGCTTCAGTCTACAGTCAGACATGCATTTGGATATCGCCTGTAGACAGGGAGTGAGTCGAGAATTGATTAAATTCTGGTCAATGGAAAAGGATACCACAAGCTGAGTGGCATCTGCATATGACACTAAAGAAAGACCATAAGGTTCCACTACTTTAGCCAATGGACCCATATATATATATTAAATAGCACAGGGTTCAAAGAAGAGCCTGGGGGCACTCCCCAATCGCTCTTGAAACAGCTGGAATAAAAGGACTGGTCCAAAACTTGAAATGATCTTGCTTCTAAAAATGAGGTGAACCAACTGATACCAAACCCTGATACAAGCATTTCCTAACTTCTTCAGTGATTGCAATTAGCACAGATTTCATACTATGTAGTGGTCTGAAGCCCATCTGATAGGGATGCAGAATGTTATAATCCTCCAAAAAGCTCGAAAAATGAGTGTTGACATGTTTTTCCAGTATCTTAGCGAGAGCTGACAGCATGGAGATGGGTCTATAGTTGTTAGGTATGGATGGGTCCAGGTTGGGCTTCTTAAGCAGTGGTTTGACAATTGCATGTTTCCATTGTGATGGAAGGATGCCACCTGACAGTGACATGTTCAGCAACTCAGTTACAACTGGAACTATTATTGAAGCCCCTAGTCCTAAAATTGAAGGCGGGCCGGTTGACACTGCAAGCAGCTATTCGTAAAGTCCTTCAAGGTGCTCAATGGTTGGAAGGGACTTGTGGAAAGAGACATGGAACAGTGGTATAAACTATGTTCTCTCCAGCACATACACTAACTTGGAGAGTTAGCTTATGCATTAGTAAGAGCTTATTTTTTCTCTTCATATGTATAGCCTCAGTCTGCTTCTGCACACACAATAGACTGCACACCAGCAGAAACCATGGCTAGTCACCCAGTTGATAATCTGAAAGCAGCAGTTATACCACATACAGAATACCTACTCTAGCCCTTCATTTGGTTAACTCCTTTTCACATCTACACACTCCTTTGTTGACATTGCTCTGTAATCTGGATATGAGAATTTTATGAAATAGAATTATTATTTGAGGTGGGTGACTATCCACTTGAGGGGAATAATCTCAACTCTGGTCAATGTGAAACCTAAAAGGCACTAAATTAACCAGAGCTCAAACCCCTGGTAGCTATGGCACAGAGTAGACAAGCTTAATTTAGGGCAATTTTTAAAGTATTTATGCAATACCAAAACAGTAATAGAGTCAAATGTAAAATAATAAACATCCTGAACCGAATTAGAAAAAGAGTAAAATTTAACAAACAAAATGACAAAAATCTAGTAAAGGGAATTAGATATATAAATTGTTAAGGTTTTTAGTAGAATAACACCAAAAGCACTAAGAGCCAATGATAGTCAATGGACACAGAAGACAGGGACTAAGGCGAAATATCAGGATGACTGCGATAGAGTGCAGCTTGGATACACCAAGCAGGCTCGTCCTGGTCAAAAATGTACCTTCTTACTTAGTACTTTAAGTCCCAATCCACAACAGGAGTATACTGCTGAAGACTCCCAGGACCTACCTCAGGGGAAGCACTAACAGAATCTCAAGGTGTCAGGCAGAGGCCAACAGCAGGGTCCAGTCCAGGTTAAGGTGCCACTGGTCAACTGCGTACTTCCACAAAATGGCCTTCTGTAGATTATAGTATCCCTATAGCTTGAACAGGCGATCAGCCTTATGCCACTTGTTTCTGTGTCCTGGGTACAAGAGGGAGCAAGTCCAGTCTTTTCTCTTATCTCCTACATGTCCAGGAAGTGTTCTGAAGTGGGTGTGTGGAGGTGCCACATTTATGCAAGGCATTAGCTAGTGGGTGGGACTGAGTCCTGGGCATGTCCTAACCAATGCGGTTAATGCTCCTGGGTCACCTCTACCTACTTTTGGTATATTCAAGATGGTGAAAGTCTTCGGCCACCCTAAACATTGGCTTCGAGGGCTGGGGTGTGTGTATGGGGAGTGCACTATAGCAGTCCTAGAATCCTCGCATATCTAACATAGCCAGCCACCATAATTACAATAGACACAGAAACCTAAGTCTGGCAGAACAAAAGCTGAGTCCTTCAGCAACCAGAAAGTGAATTCACAAGAATTATCTTGGCATCATGTTCTCTTCCTTTTTCAAGTGTGCAACAAGGGCTATATGTAAATCTAGAGACAGAAGTCTGATGGGACAAAAGCAGAGACCTTCTGCAACCAGACAGAAGCACCACTAAATTGTTTTGGCATCCTGTTCTTTCCCTTTTCAAGTGGCCCCAAGTGTTATGTGTGAACCCAGCAGATGGGTCAAGCAGCATTTGCTACTGTAGTTTAAAAAAGGATGCACACAGGCCCCACCCTGCATATTCTGTGGGGTTCATATGAGTCATCTCTGCCCATTCAAGTAAGGGTATTGTTTGATCCTGGGAGGCATTTCACACCTATTCACACCTACTGAAGGTTAATTACTGGTTGGGAGAAGCTGGAGGGCAATTTTCAAATTAGCCTCCACGAACCTCAGGAAAAGAAAATTTAACTTTCAAAAAGCTACTTTTCCTTAATATTTATTACAAATCCGACTTCACAATTGAATTGGATGTTCAATAACTATTAAAATAGGTGTTTAATTATGTTTCTAGCTAGTCCTATTCAGGAGATGCAACATTAAGATTTTAGTCTGTACTCTGGTTTTCTACATATGACATCTAGGCCTGTCACAGTGAAAAGTAGCTTTTGGGTGCTAGTTACTGTGAGCACATGTTAACCTTAAATTTCTACATGTCTTTCCTTTAAATATCATGCAACCTGCCTTGAGGTCCTCAAGGGCGATACACAAGGGGTAACTTAAATATATTTAAAAGGAAGGCTTTGACCTGTCAAAAGGGTTTACTTTGACAGGTCAAATCAGTTTTTACATTGCTACAGTCATGCTACAATAGTTAGCCTGGAGCAATGTCTGCACTGCCATTGTAGGGGATGGCACATTAGGTGCTGCAGTCCACTAGTGGCATTTAAGTTCCATATGATAGGGACTAGGGACATATCGGCAAGTTATGCCAATTCAACCATGTTTTGAAGGAGAGCAGATACACTTCACTACTGGTCAGCAGGGGTAAAGTGCACAGAGTTCTAAAGCCAGCAAACATATACAGTCCAGCTAAAGGCAATACATCAGGGGTGACCACTCAGAAAAGACAGATTCCCAACAAGAAAGAATGGGTGATTGGTTAAATGGACATTCAGCATTAGTTTGGACTTCAGCCACTTTGGCCGGTTGGCTGTCTGCATGATGACAAGCAAACAACTGAGCAGTGTTTCCAACCCTTACAGAGGTATACATATAGACACTGGCAGAATGTGTGAGTTCACTGACTTTGGAAGCAGGAATCCACATTTCATGGTACAAACAAAAATACTTCACAAAGCTGTTCTGTAAGCTGTACTATGTATTCATATAGTCTGGGGCAACTGCCTGCATGGACCAATTTCTTGAAAGCTATTTCTAAAGATATCCCAAAAGTTGCTGCAATGATATTATCAATACACATATTTGAGTTTTGCTCAGCAGTGAAAGTACTGCTGAGAAATCCTAGTCCAAGTTTAGAGAACTGTTGAAGAACTGTGACAACTCATCAGCTTCAGTCCAAGAAAAATGCAAACGCAACAACTAGACAAACCAGCATGTTAAATTTTGAAAAAATGAACTTCTTTTAGTGTGAGTTCTTTCCAAAGCTTGGAACCGTCAAACTTTACATTGTACTGCAATTTACAAATATTCTGAAAAATCGCAAAAAATAACTCTACCTAAATATCATTTTAAAATATTGTGCTATAATATTATGCACAAAGTAGAGAGGACCAAAATAATGACAAAGAAAATATAGCTAAGAATAGGTATGCTTTACTTAACTAGACATCTGTATACCCTGATGATGATATACTTATTATCAAGGTAAACAGATGTTGAGTTAAGAAGAGTAAGTATGCACTTATTGATCTAAATTTATGTTTTCAAATTTTTGGCCCGCAATATTTTAAAATCTATGTTCGGGTAACACAATATTTTGAAACAATATTCTGACATACAACCCCAGATTTCTTTTTCAAATTGATAGGGTGAATGTAACCAAAACATTATGTACAACCTGAATAGTGTCACAACTTTGTTCTAACAAATTCCATTAGTTAGTACAGACTGCTGAGTATAAATGGGGATGATGGTAGAGGTGGCAGATGTTGTTTTAGTCACTTCTTGGTGACACGTTTTGAATTCTCTGAAACCTTCTAAGGCGTTTTGTTGACAAACCCCAAAAAAGATGTTACAATAATCAAAATGTAAAACAACTCCTGTAGTTACTATACTTGCATTTTCCTTTCTGCCTACAGATGGTATAAGTGGTGAGATTTTGCAGAGGTTGCCAGTAAAAAGAGCATGTGGTTAGAGTAGTTGCAGATAAGAAGAGCTGACATCTGATGCAGGTTTTTTATTCTGGCGAGCAGGCTCAACTTTTTTGTCAATGTGCATGCTCTCCTGAGTAGACCCTTAAAAAGTGTTAATCAAACATGCCACTTTATATGGGAGGGAGGGACTAACTCCATGGCCTTTTAGGGTTTCATGGAGGTCCACATCAGGAATGGCATAGTTTCTGGCTTTACGCAGTCTTATGTAGCTTCTCAGTGCCCCCTCAAAGGTCCGTGCTTGGGTGTAAGAATGCAAATAGAGGCAACTTTACTTCAGTCACACCTATCTGTATGTGCGCAGGTGCAATCTGATTCGCATTTGACCCACAACTACACTGGGGGTTCCTTAAGAGGGACTGTTTGACATGTTAGGGAATTGTTGGATGATCTGCGTTACTTGGGCTAAATGTGCACTCCAGATTTCCATGTGTATTGACTAGCTCATGTCACTAGAAATAATGGATGTTAATAAATATATCCTGGAAACGTATTGTTCTGATCCAACTTGTATTTTATTTAATCCACAGAATTTTGGATTCTGGTTTCCTTAATGACCTTGCAATCCGTGGGAGTGCTTCAACTGTTTTCAGTTATAGCTTCTTTTATAAATAATTTCCATAGGTTTGTGTTGATAAATATGATTTTAAACAAGTAACGTTTTTTTATTTATCCTGATTCACAAGCGCTGTGTTCAAAATGTTGGAAATCTACTCCCATAAGGTGTCCTACATTTGGAGTAGATTTCCGTCTTGATCATTTGTTTCTTAATTGATGGCAACAACAACAAAAACAGCTTCCCAGCACTGCAAAACAGGATTTCCTGCACCTGGCTCTTTTGTGGGTCTGTTCAGAGTAACACATAATGTAGATGCAAACTTCAACTCAGGTGAAGAGAGACAATTTGACTAGTCCTAGCAAAATGTGAAATTGTCCCGTTTGCCAGACTACACCAGCAACATTAAAACTAATTCCTTAAAGTAAATATCATTATGATAACGAAATACCAAATTACATGAGAGGAAACAGTAGTGGCACAATTAAACAATATTATTATTGCAAGGGTCTCCAACTTTTTCTGTAGTGAGAGCTACTGCTGATCAGTGAAAATCACTGTGACCTAATGAAGGCTAAACAACTTGCGCATTATTACCACACACCTCCACACCTCACTTCAATGAAAGTCCACAAACCCAGATACTATTTTGAACAAAATACTTTGATTATTCGCACTATAATAGGGCTGCCATGTTTCAGAGAGAACATGGTCATTGGCGATGTATGAACATGTGTGCGGATGCACCAGACTCCATCTTATTCAGGGGAGCTATAAACATATGGTGCGTCACGCAAGGCCAGGTGCCTGGATGGGGGCGGGGTTGCAATGCAGGGCACAGTAACTGGTCCTGGCACCAGCGTGATGCTGGAAGCGCTTCTAGTGCTTCTGGGTCAGATGAACATTTTGCACACGTCAGTCATCCTATAAAAGGGACCAAGGGTCAGCGAGCGGACTTTTCACCCCACTCACCGCCTCACCGATAATGCTGCCGCCCTGACGCACACAAAGAATTGTTGTGCAAGGATTTGTTTCCCATTCTGCAATTGGAATAAGAGTCTGCAGCTCAGATGTCTCCTGCCTGGGAGTCGAACAGGTTAGAGCATTTCCACTCAGCTGACCCAAGTTTACTCTGTGGCAGTTCCAGTAGAGGGCCCTGGTGCTGCAGATGAGGGGAGCATTTATATGGGGGGGGGAGCAGTCAATTTTGCACTGGTCTTATTTCTTGGTTTTCCCTGGAAAGCAGGGCTGCCTTAGACCAGTGACTGTTTTTTTTTTTTTAGGGACTTTATATCAAGACAGTGTATGTTTGAGCACCTGGTGAAGTTGTTAGCTAACACCAGGGGTGGATCCTACAAACCCTACTATTTTTTGGAATATAGTGGGACATTTGGGCTGGCAATGTGTTTTCTGCATTTTGCAGTGCTTTGTTATTGGGCAGTTAGTTAACCAGTTTGTGGACAGCTCACATTGTGTCATTGTTGAGGAGCTAGTTGCTGCCTCTCTTTTTTGGGATCTCTTTGGTGAGGACGGTATTTGTGTTGTGAGCATCATGTCTGGGAATGCACAGGGCACTGTCAAGCGCTTGGGAACTGAGGCATTGCTAAAGGCTTTAATGCTGAAGATGGATGCTATGGATCAGGGGATCGCGTCATTGAAGTTAGAACAGCCCAGAGTGCATGCAGAGCAATTTGAGAGGAATAGGAGAGCAGGAGTGCCTCCCAAGGAGGCATTCCTCCTGGTCCCAAAGAGGGCCCGTGGGCAGGGTAGGTGTAAGAAGGGTTTGCAGGGGCAGGCAACAGTTGACCCGGATACGTTAGGGGCTCAGGACACTAGCACGTTGGTAGTGGCGCTGGTGAGTCTGACCCCAGCTCCTGATAACTCAGTCCAGGCTGCAGTACAGTCCAATTACATGGAAGTAGCGGGCCATCCTTGGTAGCCACGCCAGTGGGTCTGGCCCGGCTATGGATATTTCTGGCTGCAGTACAGGGCAATGCCACAACGGTAAGGGGGGCGGCAGCAACTGGTGGAATTGTGCAGAATGGTAGTGGAGGGCCCACTCAGTCGGATTTGGTGGCTAATGTAGCGACTGTGTTGACTTGGCTCTCAGAGGTGGGTATGCTGTCTGCCACCCCTTGGCGGGAACTACCAAAGGTGATGTTTTGGAGAGGGAGAGGCCTTAGTTGTCCACCTAGGGAGCACTAAGGGCAGTCAAGGCTCACAGGCAAGGCTCTGTTGGGCCTGGGCCCACCGCAGGGCTTAATGGGGCCTCCCCCTTTACTACTGCAGCCCCAACAGGGAGTCAGGCACAGCAGGCTGAGGGGTTTCCATGCAGCCAACAAGCCAAATGCTTACTGCATCTGGTACCTCAATGAGTGGCAGCACACCTCGGGGGAACTGCAGCAACAGTGATGTCTACCACCACTCAGGAAGCAGCGACTTCATGTACTGGGCCCTTTTTACTGGCTGCTGGTTTGGTGATATTCACTTGTAGCATGATCAGCTTGGTTTGCATGTGTTAATGGAGGTGAATGAGAAAATATGGAAGAGTATGTTGACATTTTTGACTTGCTGGTTGATAAGTCTGAGAGGGACGAGGGCAAGTATTTTAAAGAATGTCCACATTCTAGGGACTATGGCTATTGGACATATAAGAAAAAAGTTGAAGAAACTATGGTGAATTAGGTTAGAGCTTTCTCAGCTTATCAGGCCATTATGGCAGAACTTTTCAATGATCTAGGAGCTCAGCTGGCATGCTAACAAAATAGGATTGTAAGTGCTCATGACGATTATGGTGGGTTGGCCTAGAAAGACCATTATAAAGAGTTCAGGAGGAT
Organism: Pleurodeles waltl; assembly: GCF_031143425.1. Classification (NCBI taxonomy): domain Eukaryota; kingdom Metazoa; phylum Chordata; class Amphibia; order Caudata; family Salamandridae; genus Pleurodeles; species Pleurodeles waltl. The sequence continues at coordinate 522,787,010 of NC_090436.1, forward strand.
TTGGATCAGATTGTTCAGGAGGTATGGATCAGATTATTACCATCACTTGGCTGCACTATATGAAGCGGCCAGACACTAACAGTAACTACCCATTTTGTGTGGGGTCTGCTGGTGGCCTGGCCGGGGAACAAAGGAGGCTTGTTTGGATTTCAATCGGCGTACCTGTACCCGGCCTACGGGAAGCTGTAGATTAAAACATTGTTTGGATTAGCATCCCATTCAGAATCCAAGTGTTATAAAAAGTCCAAAGAGAAACGCACAAAAAAGCAGTATGAATTCTGCAAAGCCCCCTCTCCAGTTGATTTGATGGCAATGGTTCCCTGGCTCAATACTTACCCTAAACATTCAGCAGCACAGGGATTGTTTGAGGGTTTTAAGGAAGGCTTCAGAATCCCAGCAGGAGGTTATGTGGGCTCTCCTTACTGTAAGAATCAGCAATCTCTCAGATCCAACCCAGGGCTGGCCAGGGCAAAGATGAAAAAAGAGCAGTCTTGGTCGGGTGGCAGGTCCCTTCGACCTAGTCCCACTTGACATCTTTGACTGTCCCCCGGGGCGTTGATCTCAAAAAATGAACCAGTGGAGTTCAGACTGATACACAACCTTTTGGCTCCAAAGGGTTACTCAGTGAATGAGGCTACTGCTGCGGCTTCATGCTTGGTTAAGTATGTTTTTCTTGATCAGGTGATCCAGATGCTAAGGGAGCTGGGACCTGCGGCTCTGTTGGTGAAGTCTGATATTGAGTCTGCTTTCCGCTTGCTCCCTGTCTACCCTCAGGATTTTCATCTCCTAGGCTTCCAATTTGAGTGAGCCGTTCATTTTGATAAAGTGTATGCCTATGGGCTGCTCCGTGTCCTGTTCGAGAAGTTTAGCACGTTCCTCGTATGGGTTTTTAGGCAGAAGACGGGACACCAATGGGTGCTACCTAGATAATTTTCTCTTTCTGGGACCACCAGGCACTGAGCGATGCATTATGGCCCAGGAATTGATGGGAGAGTTTGTGGTCCTGCTTGCGCAGGGCAAGACAATGGGGCCTGCAACAATGGTTGGATTATTGGGAATTGAGTTGAATTCTTTGGAAGAGGTGTCCAGGCTTCCGAAGAAGGTCAACACCTTTTCCCAAGCCTTGCAGGCATGCCTGGGAGCTAAGAAGGTCACATTACACCAGTTGCAGGTTTAGGTTGGACAGCTAAATTTTGCCTGTGGATCATTCCCATGGGGCACCGCTTCTCTGGATCCATTGACGAAGCCATTTCGGGAATGAAGGTAAAGCATCATCACATCTGGCTGTCCACTGAGGTCAAGCAGGATATGATAATCTGGGAGTCATTCCTGCGTGACCTTAATGGAACATTGCCCGTGCATCCCAGGACCAATGAGGAACTTGGTCTCTTTACTGATGCAGCGGGTAGTAAAGGCTTTGCCACCATTTTTGGGACAGCATGGTGTGCGCAGTGGTGGCCTAAGAAATGGGTGCAGTCTGGGTTGGTTGCTAACATAGGTTTTCTTCAGCTGTTTCCAATCCTCATGGCATAGACTGTTTCACCTGGGCAATCCGTAATCAATCTGTGGTGTTTTAGTCTGATAGTATGATAGTGGTGGACTGTATCAACCTGCAAGCTACGAAATGCAAGATGATTCTAAGGGTGCTGAAATAAATTGTACTCTTATGTTTGGAATTTAATGTACTCTTCAGAGCCAAGTATGTGCGTGGTGTACTGAACAATGCTGCTGATGCTTTGTCTTGTTTTAAGATGCAGGTTGTCAGGTTACATCATCCAGGAGCAGCAGAGTTCCCCACGCCTTTCCTGGATCATCTGTGGTGGCCTGGTGCCCAAGATTACCAGACCTTGTGGCAGCCAGTTTAATGCCCAGGATGAGGCGGGCCTGCGAGGGACCATTTATTGCTTTTTCTGAATTCCTGGGATGCACAGGGACCACGGATTGTTTATTTCATCTTCAGTCATGGTATCCCTGGGGGTGTTTGGGGGTGAGGGCCGGTTGGTTAATACTGGGGCACACTGATGGGATACAGTCCTTATTGGTGAAGAGGGCCTGAGGGGTTAACAGTGGCTTGAAGGGACTAGTTTGGATTCTAGGCGCTCCATTGATATGGCCCAATTGACAACTATTCTGGAATCTCCGAAAGGCATATGCAATTTTGGAGGCTAACCTCACCTCAGGGCTTTTAGTCTGTGTGAGTTGGTGGTGAAGAACAAGAAGGACACTGGGGGGTGGGGGTGAAGTGGGGGCTTCTGCTGGCGGATATTCAGTGGCTGGATGGGGCTAATCTGGTGATTAATATCCCTCATTCAAAGGGAGACCAGGTCGGTAGGAGTGACCACATCCTATTGTATAGGACCTCAGGTAATGAGTGCTGCCCTGTCCATAACTTGGAGGTGTTCATGACTCATCAGTCTCTCGGTGATGGGGGCCCCATACTGGTCCATGCTGATGGCACTCCTCTGACCAGGTACCAGTTCTCCAGAATACTGAAGGTTGCTCTACGGGCAGCAGGGTTTGACTCGTCGAAGTTTGTAACAATCAGTCAGAGCCCCGAGCGAGTCGGTGAAGTGGATAAACAATAAGATTGGTAAGCTGTTCCTATTGCCCAGGCTGTTGACCATACTCCACAGATACATGAAGGGCAGGCGTTTCTTCTTGCAAAATGGGGTGCACCTGTCGAGGCTGGCAACAAGATGTTCCTAGAGAACTTGTTGGCCCAGTTGATAGACCACCCTCAACAGGATGAGAGTTGTGGGGGTAGATAGTAGGGTAGCTATGCTGGCCTGAGGCGGGGTGAGATCATAACTGGTGGGGCAATTCAGCTTGCCTTTCCTTACTTGAGCATGACAGCGATGTCACTGGGCCCTCCAGGGGGTGCTGGGAGGGAATAATCTCAAACATCGAGGGGCATGGGAAGGTTGCAATCGCTGGCATTTGATCCTTGTTGCCAACCACCCTTGATTGTGCAGTGGGTTCAAAGCTAGCATGGGCCCTTGGGGGGAGGACTGAGGGATGGGGGGGTGCCGGAGGTACGTATAATGCCAAGCAGGTGGACCCTCTGCACAAAGAGTGCCCATGGAGGGGTTGTGGGGTCCTCCCATACGGAGGGACCCATCCCAGGTCACTTACACGGAAGGGGAGGATCTGGGACTAGGAGGCACCACTGGGACCAGTCATGACCTAATTTGCAGCCAATGAATTGTGATACGCAGGAACATGTTAAGATAGTGTCAGGTAACCAGATGTATTCGAATTTATATTAAGGCTAGACATCTACACATGTAAATAAAGCTGTAAATACTAAGGGTTACTGCATATAATATTGGAATGATGAGTCAAGCATCTGCCCCCGCATCCACCAGCGCATCCCTGAGTTCCCTGAGCCCAAGTGGCATCTCTAAGGAGTGCTGCTATTCTTCAGAGAGGTGCTGCAAATTGGTTTCCATCAGGTATTATTCAAGCACATCCAGTGGAACATCCTGCACAAACCCTTGTCTCAGATAGTTTGCATATGCCTTGTTAATACGGTCCCTCTGCGGCAGGTCGGGTTCCCCTTCTTGGTGCAGGGCTACTATATGTGTCTGTGGCCTGTCCCTCTTCAAGAGCCAAGCCAACATCCTTCCTGCTTTGTCTCCCTTCCGGTATAGGCACTGCCTATATTGTGTCCATGGGAACTTTTCCAGCCTCAACAAAGCGTCTGCCAACTGTCTCTTAAGCTCTGTGATGCACCTGTGTTGTGCCATAAAGCGTGCCAGATGGCGCGTCCCTGCACCAAATCTCTCTCTAGGTCCCAGAATGTTTGCCCCAGCTCTCTCAGCAGCTCAATCCTATTGTCAGCATTACCCTCATTAGTGACAATTTTTATGGTTCCCATTCCGCAGCCCTAGTTGTAGCAGTGCTGTAAGTAGTGCGAAAATAGGACCCGTAAACTCCAGAACATGTCCCAGAAAGGTGGAGTCAGTCAACACCTCAGTCTGAAGCTTCCACAATGGGAATCTGGGTCTGCACCATCCCAGTGATATAGTGGGGAGTAATGGGGAGTGGTAAGACAAGTAACGGTCCAAATACATCAAGTTTTTTAAAAACATCTACTTCTTCAGAGCAACCCAGCATAAAATCAATTTGACCATACACTCCATGTACAGACGAGAAGTATGAGTATGGCTTAGTGTATGAGGGGTGGTGTGGCCAGATGTCCAAGAGTTGACGGTTGTACATACCTTCCTGCAGAACCTCTTCAATTTGTGGTTTGATACTAGGAAGAGGAGCGATTTGTCCACTTGCCAGTCCAGGACATAGTTAAAAACCCCAGCCAGTAGAAGCTGTATCCTCCTGAAGTGGGTCACAGTCGGCAATATCTCAAGGAAAAAGGGCCGGTTGCTCGTGCTCTGGGCATAGGAAATCACAATGCAGGTGACAAAGCAATCTAAATTCTCTGTCACTATCACAAACCTAAGCTGAGGGTCCGTAATCACGTCCCACTGCAAAAGGCATGACCCTGCCGCTATCCATGTCACTTCCCTGGCATATTTAGCATATGTGACCCCTGCATCATTTCCCCGATGCAGTGTCCTCTGTGCAAGGTAAGAGGGTTTCCTGCAACATCCTTATCTGAACATTATTATTACGCAGGTAGCAGTAGATTCTTTATTTCTTAGGTAACTGTTACGTTTCCTCACATTCCAAAATATCAATGTTCTATCCATAGTCGATGCCTACACTACCCATTGGATGTTTTCCCTCTCCCTGTCTGACTACAGGGGTCTCCTGTATCTCTTTTTGCCTTTGTTCCATTGTGCTCCTGGGTCCTTCTATCTCGCGGCTGCACTGTAAGTGTAAATGCAGACCAAAAAACATGACCTGCCCCACCCTCTAGAAATTACCACCCTAACCCCAACTCCTGATTCACCCAAGTGTAACATCAACTCGCCCTTTAGTATAGGCATTTTGCAGGTGGCAATCGGCCAGACTGGGACATCCTGAAAAGGGGGAGTTCCAGCCCTGCATTAGTAGGGGGGATAGAGGTGTCCAATAACGCGTAATCGAGCGGGGGTAAGCTGGCCAACCACCCATGTGGAGCCCTAGCTGCCTACTGGGCCCAGTTGTGCATTGTACACTATATATACCCTCCAACCTGTCTAATGTCTGCTTCAGCAGGCTTAATCCTCTGCAAACCATCACTAGTCCTGCTGAAGACACGACCGGGGGAACCCGTTAGTCTTCCTGTGTCATCGGAGTACCAGACATCTCTACATCAGTTCCTGCCTCTGTCACTTGGTCAGCCTCAGAAGGCATAGTAAACAGTTGAACCAACTCGGACAGAGAAGGCACAATAATTTCTAAAGCCTGCAATACGGTTTCCACATGAGTATCTATCTTGAGTAAGTACAGCCTATAGGGTTTGCACAACTTTTTGAAACTATTAACTTTTAAATTTGAACCTCAAAGTTAACTTGTAAACTTGAAGGTCCAAAGTGCTGTATCTAATGTTTTTTATTGGGCTAGGGCAAAAAATAAATATGACAAATATGAATGGGCTGTTGAAGTGGCTACACTTGCCAACAATATGAACTTAGGGCCTGATTTAGATTTTGGCAGTATTACCGCCAATCCGACATATCGACGGACTCAAAAACACCGTCAAGTCAACAGTGTTCCACCTGCCATATTTAGATGTACTGCAGGTGAGTTGCAGATCGCTACGATGGTTTGCTGTACCTAGACGTGAGGCTGGCAGGTTTTCCACCAACCCTATCTAGATGTTACAGTCCTGCAGGTGGTGTACTAGTGGCGGATTGCTGACAGAGGGAGACCACTGTGTGAGCCACTGGGCTTTGTACAATGGCAGTGGCTATTACATAGAGATAAGTGATACACACACTGTACCTTAACCATATGTGTCCACCTGCACAAAACACAACACAACACACACACTATTATCCAGTGCCATTCCACCACAATACATCTACATGCAGAAAACATACATTGCCAGACATCCATGACACAACATACACACACCAATTAAACTACATAAACCCACACAGACAACTAACATGACACATCCATCTAAACAAACACATGCACACAAAAGCAGAATTGTGCGCATAACAATGACCACTAGACAACAACAACACACACCTGAATGTTGCACACAGCAAACACAAAAGACAACTCACAACCCAAAACACACAACACATTAGACGTACATGCACATGGCACACATACAGACACAACCACATCACCCACTCCAGCTCCCTCCACTTCGACCAGCCAATCCGATCACACACACAAATGGGCTCACAATATTACAGGTACAGATTCACTTGCAATGTGCACACATAGACATGGGGACAAGTGTGATGGCATTGTTATTGTGATGCCAGCTTTCATTTGGCAATGAATACTGACTCCACAATAACAACTGTGTATGTGTGTGATAAGTGTCTTATACCAGTGTGTCCCTATCAGTCACTTACATAAATGTGTTCCCAACATATGCATGTCAGAGGTATTTTTTCCAGGCCAGCGGGAAACTTGCAATGGGCCCAGCAGGGAGGAAGCCACAATGACGGCAACTTCAAACCCCCCCCTCACCCCTGCCGGGATTTTGGCAGACGTGCTTTTCTGTCTGCCAAAATCGTAATGTCCCCCATAATGTTCTACAAAGATCCATAACAGGATGTAGCAGGCCACAATGTAGCCATCTTCAACCAATACATCTATCTATTCTTGAGCTACTAGCTGGTATACATTAAGAGTCATTACTAAACAATAGAAAAAGTAAAAAATAGAACATCCACGTCCTTGACTCCAGACAGATAGAATCCCAGGCTCTGGTGTTATGCAAGTTAATATGCAAGAAGCAGTTAACAAAGTTATGGTTATTGGGTAGGTTTGTGATAAAAGAGAGTTGGAGAGTTAGGAGACTTCAGGAAATGTGGCGGAAAAGAGTAAAGAATTGCTAATGGTTGGCTTAAGAATGGATATTTTAAATAGATAAGCAGAGGTTACAGGACATGCTGGTTGCGGGAATAGAGGAAGGTGAGAGGTCAAGAATGCTAAAAGAACAGTTATTCATACACTTATTCGTATTTCAAATACCCTTAATTATATGTCAAATATATCAGGGAGGCTTTGCTGCAGAAGTGGGAGCAGACCATACACGTTTCATAATAAACAGACTTATTTGCCAAAGAATCATAAATTGGTTTAGGTCAAATTCAATATTGTCTGAAACAACTCTCTCTGCAGCCATTATGAAATGAAAAAAATCACAACTGGACACGTTTATAGTTACAACGAGTGCTCATGTGTGATTGTAATCACTTTTCTCGCACAATGTTTTCTGTCTCTTTGTGCCTTTTCCAACAAAAAATGATGCATCTTATACAATTTTAAAAGAGGGCTCTTTGATGGGAGATAGTTGCGGCTGCTATGATACACGGTGCTAAAATAAGGGGCTTGATCAAGAACAAATCCTACATCCTTTGAGACCTAGACTCTCTTTAAAGATTTATGCCGAGAAATTCTTGACAAGAATCCAATGTGAACTTGGAACAGCTGCTGCAGCTCCATAGATATGGCTTAATTTCATCCTTGATCATATAAACTCTGAACTCTTATACGCTATGCGATTCAGTCCATGTGTCCATGTGATACAGCGCAGCCACAGCATAGTCATTCAGTTAAAGGCACGCTTTTTCATTCCACTGAATAATATTCCATCTCAACAGACAATAATTGCGGGCCATAGGTAAGCTTACCAGAACTGATAATGGAATGAAACGTAATGATTGTTTTAGGTTACGAGTTACGTACTTCACCAGTTTAATAAACAGGAGCTCATAAGTAATCCAGTATTCCAGATTTGGCCAAAAAACTCCTTTTTTGCCAAACTGGAATTACAAGAAAATTAGTATTACCTCTAATGACCTCTGTGGATTCGTGTAATACTGTATGTAATTCTATGCACACATATACGCCTGGTAATCTGGCAAATAATTTGTTCAAGGGTTTTTACTGTTGACAACATAAGAGACACACTGAGGGGCAGCCTAGCACAACTTCTGACAAATATTCAATATAAGTTTGTGCTATAGAAACACCACATACGTACAGTTGTATGATATATGGGAAAAGTCACTACACTGTTAGATCCCTAAGAAACCAGGGGCTCTTAGGTAGCCTTTACAGTAGATTAACAAGAACAATTGGACAGATGAAAAATGTTACATGCCTTAAATAGACTGATCAAGGATCATCATATTTCAAAGACATATTAACTAACCAACAGGTATTAGCTACTTGTCTCCACAATGTATGAAATCCTTGGTACCTTAAGCAAGAGTTCCTATTCTTGCCTGTTAGCTGGTAAGACCGTCCAGTGGATAAAACTGTTAGCACTAATATCTGCTAAGACCTGCAGATCATAAATTTGAATCCCAGCAAGTCCACCTCGGCCTTCAAACCTTCCAATGCCAGTGAACTGAAAGAATTAAATTGGATGATATTAACAACTGTACTCTGCAGCACTGGGCAATGCCTTTAGCTGTGAATCAAATGTTACATAAAAAGGAAGCTATTAATCTTTTTTATAAAATCTAAATTATTCAATCGATTGGAGCTTTCTGTTTAAATAGGGATGGTAACCCAGTGTGGAGGTTTAACTAAACCCAACACAGAGACAGCAGACATTCTCCCCTCTCAAAACCTCTGCGACAACCTCAACACCTTCTTGCGCCACAAGATCAAGGAGATCTCCAACAGGTTCGCAACCCAAGACCATCCCACCCCACCCGCAATCACTGCACCCAATGACTCCAGACCCCAGCAGATCTTATCCAACTGGACCACTCTCACCTCTGACAACATCCGGAGGGAGGATGAAGAGCATTCACTCATGAGCCCCCTCAGACCATTGCCCTCACCACATCTTTAACACAGCTGGCACCACCATTGCACCCAAACTCTGCCGCACCATCAACTGCTCCATCGAATCAGCCACCTTCCCTGAAGACTGGAAGCACACAGAGATCAAACCCCTGCTGAAGAAATCCTCTGCTGACCCCACCGACCTCAAGAACTACAGACCCATCTTGCTGCTCCCCTTCCCAGCCAAAGCCGTTGAGAAAGCCATCAACACCCAACTCTCCGAGTTCATCGAAACAAACCACATCCTGGACCTCTCGCAATCGGGTTTCAGAAACAACCACAGCATAGAGACAGCTCTCTTCACCGCAACAGATGACATCTGCACCCTACTCGACAAAGGCGAAACTGCTGCCCTCATCCTCTTGGACCTCTCAGCCGCCTTTCACACCGTCTCCCGTCACACCCTCTGCGCAAGACTCCACAATGCTTGCATTTGCGACAATGCCCTAGAATGGATCTGCTCCTTCCTTACCGGCCAAATACAGAGAGTTAGACTTCCACCGTTCAAATCAGAACCCAAAGAGATCAGCTGCAAAGTGCCTCAGGGATCCTCCCTGACCCCCACCCTCTTCAGCAACTACATGGCCCGCTTGCACCCATCGTCAAAAGTCACGGACTCAACATTGTCTCTTACGCCGTCGACACCAAGCTGATTCTCTCCCTAATAGACAAACCCACAACCGCCAAGAGCAACTTCCACAATGGGATTAAGGCAGTCGCCACCTGGATGAAGGACAGCTACCTCAAGCTTAACTCAGGCAAGACTGAAGTCCTCATCCTGGGCTCCACTCCCTCCACCTGGGACAACTCCTCGTGGCCCGCAGCGGTCAGAACCCCCTCCCAACACCCACAGACCACACTCAAAACCTCAGCATCATCCTGGACTCCTTGCTCTCAATGAACCGCCAAATCAACGCCGTTTCGTCCTCCTGCTTTCATATGCTCTGGCTGCTTTGAAAGATCTTCAAGTGGATCCCCACCGAATCCAGAAAAACAGTCACCCATGCGCTTATCAGCAGCAGAGTTGACTGCAGCAGGGCACTCTATGTTGGCATCACCCAGAAACTCCTAAAGAAACTGAACATCCAGAACATCTCTGCCAGATTCATCCTGAACATACCATGCCGCAGCCACATCACTGGCCACCTGAAAAACCCTTACTGGCTACCTATCAACAAAAGAATTATCGTCAAGCTCCTCTAGCATGCCTACAAAGCCCTCCACAACGCCGGACCTGCATACCTCAAGCACAGCCTCTCCTTCTACACTCCCACCAGACACCTCCGCTCCGCCAAACTGGCCCTAGGCCTCCATCCCACGGATCTGCAAGACCACGGCTGGAGGAAGATCCTTCTCCTACCTTGCTGCGAAGACCTGGAACTCCTTGCCTCTACACTCTAGGCAAGCACTTTCACTGCTGCGATTCAGGAAGAACCTCAAGACCTGGCTCTTCAACTAATCCGCAGATCCATCCCCCCGCTTAGCACCTTGAGACCCTCACAGGTGAGTAGTTGCGCTAAATAAGAACCCTGATTGATTGACAAACTCCAAATCACTAGAAAATATCCCGTAGTGAAATATTATAGACAATTATATCATACTTAGGTTTTCATCAGTAAAATCACTTGCTGAATGTCTTCAACTAATAATATACCAATAAAAAGTTTGAAATTAGTACTCACAAAAAGATAACAAAATGTTTTTTGAAAGAGGCTACCTATTGTAGCAAATTGACATATCTTTTTATATTTGCTACCCACATACTGGGAGGAAAAGAAGGTCGCAAAATATTCTCTTTATATTGCAGACCATTTCAAATCAGTTCCGCTACACTTTTACAAGTTTTACAGCATCAAAACAACTACTTGAAGAATTTTATACAATCATTTACAGGCACAGACACAGGGAAAACGTCAGTTTTGTAAGTAAATCAACATAATGCTACACGATTAGAATTAAATCAATATGAAAAATATTCAGGCAATGCTTGTGAATTAACACAGGTGTAGATATCATTTTTCAGTAAGAAGGCAACAGAACATAATCTCAATAGAGTTCAGGTACCTTTAAATAAAACATTTGGTTGTGTGGGGTTTACACAAGTCTGCAGCGGCAGCTCCTCAGCTATGGCGTAGAAGCGTTGCCCCCCAGCAGCAGCTGCACACCTTAAGACAGGGCAATCCGGCCAATCCTAATGCTGCTTTCATGCCAGCAGAAGCATGAAGGCAGCGTTAGGATTGACCGCAGAGCAGGCTGGGAGCCTGCTGTGAGGTATGAGAAGCAGCGCAACACGGTAGAGGCGGTGAGGAAGCTAAGTTTTTTTTTTTATTATTATTTTTGTTTGTCCTGCCCCCTTCTTACTCCCCCAGCCACCCCTTTTCCCCTCCACCAGCCACGACTGCAAGTCTGTAAATATTTTGACAATGAGTTGGCATCAATTAAATAGGCATCAGGATCACTTTAAAGTCAGGTAATTTGGAACCAGGTTTCTGTTTTGTTTCCTGAAACCTACAGACAAGTATGATATTATATAGCAGCTGGACTTTCTGTGTGTAGCATATGTTTGAATTCCCTTCCATTTCAAGGAGATATGATTATATATATTTATGTGAATGAAGTAGGGAGGTAACTTGGTCCAGTGTCCGGATGTACCACTGACACACCAGATACACATTGGTGTCATACATTAATTGACAAAAAAGAAAAAATCTGAAGCACCCAGTGTCACAGTAAGCATACACATGCAAAAATATATAGCAATCAATCTGAGGTTGTGCTCAGCAGAATCAGTTTATTAAGACAATTTTTGTTACACATGTAGACATGATACTGGTCATCATTTAATAATGGGTTATCAAGGAACGAGAAGTAAGTTCAAGTGCTGCGATTTTTTTACTAGCCTTATATAAGGTAATATTGACTATTAGGACAGGGACAAGACTCTCTTAGACCATTTGGGGCCATATGTATACATTTTAGGGATTGTGATTTCTTAATTGTTATTCTTTGTGAATCGCAATTAGAAAATTGCAATTCCTAATGTAAGAAACCCATTATGCTTTATTTAGTGATTCCTAATGGGGTCACAATTAATCTAACCTCATGAATATTAATAAGATAGGTCGCACTTTGCAACCCATTAGGAATCGCTGTCATCACAGAGATGGTGGAGTGCTGAGGTCCAGACCACCATGTCTGTGTTTGTTTTTTAATAAAGCCATATACTTTTTTAATGCAGCCCATTTTCCTTAAAGGAAAATGAGATGCGTTTAGAAAAAGAAAATGAAACCTTAAAGTTTCATTCTTTACGAGTAGGCAGTGGTCCGTGGAACCGTTGCCTGCTCTTAAAAAATAATTGTTTCAATATTCACAAAGGAGAAAGGGTCCCATGGAGACCCCTTCTCTTTTGCAAATGGTTACCACCACCATTTAGGTGTTGGTAAAAAATTAATGTTTTAAGATCATAATTTGGTTGCAAAACATTCAAACATACCACTGCGTTTCAGTATTTGGCAGGGATAACCTAAACACGCCCCTTCCAAATACCAAATTGCTAAATATAAATTTTTGTTTTGCACATATGCCCCTTAGTTCCAACCAAACTTGTTAACCTGTTAATCTGACAGAGCCACAAGGGTCATATATTTGTGTTACATGACTCACTTGATGTCAACATTCTAAGAAATCTACTACTGTTTACAGCATACCTTATGTACAAGTGACTGAACCTTGAAAAAGTGGGGTTGTTTCTTGCGAAACATGTCTTGGCTGCTGTTCTATACAGTTTACAATTGGATATTAGGTAACGCTGTGAATAAAGAAGTCATGTATGGAGGTGGTTCCCAATTTTTTTACTCCTGAGAACCTCCACTGAATCACTACTGAAAGCCGGGGACCCACAAGCAATTTTTACAATTTAAATTTCAAACATTAAAACAGTAATTCCAAAAAATACACAAACAGGTACACACCAAACAAATACATGAATTACTAATGATATAATTATTTTATATTGAAAAAATACACACAAATTGAAAAATAATAACAGGAAGGTTGACGCTGCTTCTCAGCGACTAACTTTTCAATGTTTGGTTTTACTTCGGAAAGCTGAATTCTCAGGTCTGATTCTACATTTCTCAAGCAATTTCTGTTTTTATTTTTTTAGGTAAATAAGATCTCAGAAAGCTTTTTCACATAAATATGTGGTGGGGAAAGGAAGTAAAACCATAAGGGCCTCTAATTTATCCATAGCCTCACTGTCACATGTAATTTATTTGTTTTATAGCAACTCTCATACCAGTGTAGGGTGTCAGAGCACTTTACAGGAAACTACATGGTGTAGGATTCACATGGACACTTTCTAAAATTGCTTGGTCTAGAGAAGCACAAACTCAAGATTCAGAACATAACACACTGGTTAGTGATGACTTTAATAAGAAGAATGTATTTCTACGCAAGAAAACCTTTTTTAGCAGCATAAGGAACATGAAAAGACTGCTAAAATAAACTGTAACTTTTTTATTTGTGCCATGCAGTTTGCATACCGTACTTTGATGACAGTTCATAGCACTGTGCTAGACTACGATTGTAACTTATGAACTGCACAGTAACAAAAGAATTTCTGGGACAAAAGCAGTAACCCACCGTGCTGTGCACATAAAATACTGTTCTTTGTATGATACACGTTCTTTGCAGCAGGCATATCAACCATCTGCGCTACCTTAGTTAGAGGAGTCAAAACTGCCACTAGACAAAACTCCCTTTTGTCAGCTGATGTGATGACAATGTTCCGACTGTAACCTAGGGCACGAAGGGCTGCATTTTCATCCTGTGTGTAGTATCTTATGCACCTGCGTTGTTGGGTCAGGTGATTCATGTCCTTTAGTACCACTTTTTCATATGCTATTATCTCTGCAGGAATCATATGCATTGGTAGCTTACAAATGGAGGGGGGCTTAGGTCTGCAACATCCCTGGACCTTGAGTATGGGTTGTTGAAAAAAAGTGCTGCAGTCTTACTTTGCAGAAAAATTCCTATATTTCTATTTTTATCATGAACACATGAGGTCTTGTAGTATGGGCAAAACTTAGACCATGACTAAGCACAGACAATGCCACAGGATTTTAAACATGCTTGAATACATTGAAAACAGGTGCCATGCTAGTGGCTCCTGTGTCTGCGTCTGTGGCATCTACCATTCATACTTCTGTCTGCTGGTTAGCCCATGGATGTCTGGTTGACAGCAGCCTTTCCATCTGACTTTGCCTCTCACCAGTAACTTGACAGCCTGGCATCAATATCTATCCTTTACTCCGTCAAGGACACAATTATAATTCATTCCCCAAATAACATAACAATTGATATTTTCCAAATGTAAACACTGCGTCTGAAGGAAAAACTAGAGACATAAGAAATGAGACTAAGCAGCTTCCTGTTGTTGAGATTCCCCTTAGTCCCAACAAAGCTCCCATTCTTGTTGAGAAAAGGTTTGTCAGGAGACACATAATGATACAATCTGCTAATCAGAAGCCTGGTCTCCCAAGGTATACTGTAGTCCTAAACACTCCATGTTCGATAACTAACAAAAGAACCTGAAAAACTGCATGGATGGCTCTTAGCAGATTCTTTGACATTTCTCCACCCTTATAAGCCCTATTACATTCCAAGAGAACCCCGTGAACTCTGCGATCCCTACCACCAATACAAATTCACCCTGGACCACACCACTCCACCACCCGTAATGTTTCAGTTCAGCTGTGTGAGCGCTTAGTTTTCTCAGGCTTTGGCAATTTATGGAGAGGTTTTCAAAAAGCATATCCATTTCTCGCCGATTTGATTATTACACTCAGGAAGCAGCTGCCTCAGCCCAGAGTCTGAAAGCAGGAGGATGGATAAAGGGCACTCGCCATTCAATCAGTGCTCTCCTCCATAGCAATGGTGGATTTAGGAGGACTACTTTCAAAGCTCTTTTCAAGTGCACAGTGGACACCTTTGTCCACTTTCATTTTGTTACGCTTTTGGCCGCCCATCTGCACTCTCTATGTACATCATCCTCAGAGGAGGGATCCTGGGATTTAGGGGGTTACCAGTGATGGCCAGACCCGTCCAGAAGTCAATGGACTAAGTGAATGAAACGTAACAGCTGAATATTTTAGAAACTATGAAATGGTGAGTTTTGCCTTAGCCTCAGTGAATGAGTGGAGTGATGCACTATGCAGCTGTCAGATGCAAGCCACAGTTCATTCGTCTTTGCCGGGGTACACCTGTACAAAATAGTGCCCCCAAGAAGTGGGAGGCGGAGTGTTGTTTAGAAAATGCACTGCCCCCACTGTTTACTCACCTGCATAGGTCATCCTTGCCTGGCTGTAGCGAGGGGAGTACACATTTTCATGCAGTATTTGGCACATAGCTCCAAGAATGTGAATAACCCCGAGGGTAGACGGCCCGTTTGTGAGCAGCGGGGCCCATAACTGCAGGCAGTATTCCACCTTGCCCTCACCCAAACCAAACTTAAATCAGAACTAAAAATCCACCCATACCAAAACTACACAACTTAATAGTACCATTTCGCATTGAAAGATTTTCAGCAAACAGTTGCCATAGAGGCATCCGTGAAAAAAATATACTGGGAAGTAGATTCATCTTTGAGTTACTTTAGCGATCTACATCCGCAAAGAAAACAGCATTTCGACTTCTTTTGCAGAGGTGCCGTATGCAGCTTAGGCCTAATGCTAATTGTTAAAACACCCATTTATAAAGAATGCCTTACCTTACTTGCAAGCACACGCACTAGGGTGCGCATATTTCTATTTTGCCAGCAAAAATTAAGAAAACAAGCTCTGCTATTAACCGTGCGAGTCATGTTCCGATCCCTGATGAAATATGCAGTGCAAGCTAAAGAGAAAAGCATTTGCAATTTAAAATATAATTTATCATAATGAAAATGTAAAGCAGTAGTTTTGTTTTATTCAGCCTGGCAGGTTAGGGATCCCTGTGAAGCTACAGTGAAGCAAGGAGTAGATTAATAATTTAATTTGGTTCAAATTTGTGCAATTGGGGCACCGCGAGCTTTTATTCCGCAGCCAGCTGCTGACCCTAATATGGAGGAACCAATTAGACATCTCTATTTAATTGTTGGGCGCCCCAGCTAAAAATCGCGGGGAATTTTCATTATAAACAACACTCTGCGGCCCAAAAGAATCGCCGTCATCCCCCTAGTGGAGCTGGCTGCCGTGATAGAGGAACACAAAGGACCTACAAAAGCAGGGGAAATTGCGAAATTATTTTAGGCTGTGTTCAGTAACAGAACATCTTAATATAAAGAGGCTTTCTTTTCTCTGCTTGCCTCGGTGGAGCATCGGCCCTCTCAGATAACCCCACACAAAGCACATACCAGCCTTCTGAAGTTACATTTGCTCCTTGTTATCACAACTTATGCCATTTAATTCATTATTCAAAGAATTCACTTTCTTGTTTATTGGATGCAAGGTAGCCGCTCCTCCCTGCAGGCCGTGTATGCAAACGACGGCTTGTAATTCTGTCACTTCAACCCTCTCCAGGCTTTCGCACTGCTGCAGGAATTAGGAAGAAAGAAGCCAACAATTGAGATTTATTCAGGCTGGTAATCAGCCGGCACGTGCTATTCAGATTTATCGCAGAAATTACGTTTGCGTAGTCCGCGAGTGTCACTGCGTTGTAATCATAAAAAAA
The DNA here is from genome assembly GCF_031143425.1 of Pleurodeles waltl. NCBI lineage: Eukaryota > Metazoa > Chordata > Amphibia > Caudata > Salamandridae > Pleurodeles > Pleurodeles waltl. Next base: position 522,803,654 of record NC_090436.1, read on the forward strand.
AAATGTTTCTCTCTGGTTTTCTGACCGTGGAAATGCGGCGCATGCCTTTGGAATCTATAAGCACTTCAGCAGTTACAAGTATTTTTTCCATTAAATCTTTTTGTAACATAATTATGTTCTTATACGCGCCACTCCGTTCCCACGTTCTGCACATGTTCTATAAAACCTGCCCGGATTAGTACACTTTCAGCATTACCGGCACTATGCCTGATATTTTGGATGCAAGCAGAGACGTAGCTGGGGGGGGGAGGAGGGAGGTGGCAATAGTCCTGTTGTTGGACCTGGCCCTTTTTGAAGGGCTATCCCCACACGTTTTGCCTTCTCCCTCCTATGTTTTCTGTCCTATTTTGTTGGCTTTAGGACTCTGGGCACTTAACCACTGTTGACAGGTGCTAAAGTAAGAGTGGTCTCTGTCTAAATTGTATTGGTGATTAGTTTATCCATGTTTGGCTTATTTGATTTACCAGTAAGTCGCTAGTATAGTGCACCATGTGTGCCCAGTGCCTCTAAATCAAATGCTACTAGTGGGCCTGCAGCACCAATTGTGCCACCCACATGAATAGCCCTGTAAATATGTCTCAGACCTTTTACATTTCGACCTGTAAGTGCACATACTTGCCAGGCAAATGCCTTCCCTTTTACTACACGTAAGTCACCCCTTAAGTAGGCTCAAAGCAGTTTACTTAACCAGTAGGACATGTACTGGTATGTTTTACATGTCCTGAAATTAAATACTGCTACATTTGGTTTTCACTATTGGCAAGGACTGACTCTCCCATAGGGTAATTTGGGGATTGCCTTGAAATATCTTTTAAGTGATATTTCCCATTGGAAGCAGACTGAAATAAAAAACCAGCCTCACCAAAAGTTGTATCTTTAAATTGTGAGTTCAGAGACCCAAACTCCATATCTCTAAGTTTGAAAATATCACTTTTAGAAAGTGGGCATTTTCTTGCTTAACTATTCTGTGCCTCTGCCTGTTTGTGAAATACACGTCTGGGTCAGGATGACATTTGAGCTGTCTGTGCATTCACTCTAGACAGTCACACAAAGGAAGCTGAGGTGTGCCCTGCATTTCCTGCTGGGCCGTCCTGAGAAAGAGTGGTGGGAGGAGCTGACACTCACACCTGAACAGGGCTGTGCCTGTCCTCACACAAAGCAGTCTGTGGCCAGGGCAGGGAAAGACAATGGGGGTCATTACAACCCTGGCGGATGGCGGAGAACCGGCGGTAAGACCGCCAACAGGCTGGCGGTCTTACCTAGGTGAATTATGACCATGGCGGTTACCGCCATGGTCATACGCCGGTTCTCCGTCCCGCCCGCCAGGGCGGAAACGACCGCCGGGCTGGAGACCTGGGTCTCCAGCCCTGCGGCCGTCAGTTTACCGCCGGCAGTATTTGGACCCGGCTTACCGCCGTGGATTTCCAGCGGTTTGAACCGCCATGAAATCCATGGCGGTAAGCACTATCAGTGCCAGGGAATTCCTTCCCTGGCACTGATAGGGGTCTCCCCCACCCCCACCCAACTCCCTCCCCTACACCCCCCACCTCCCCTGCCACCCCCCAAAGGTGGCAGGACCCCCCCCCCCCACCCCGACCCCCAACATAACATTACTGACACACACCCGACACGCATGCAGGCACCACCAACATACACACGCACACACCCCGACTTACATGCCCACAGCCACACACACTGTCAGGCACGCACACCCACATTCAAACATACACGCACACATCCATACAGACATACCCACAGCCATACACGCACTCATTCCCATACACACAACACCCCGCAAGCATACACGCATTCACACACCCCCTCTACATACACACACGCACCCCCCCATGCACACACACAACGCCCCCACACCCCCCTCCCCTAACGGACGATCAACTTACCTGTTCCGTCGATCCTCCCGGGAGGGGACAGGAGCCATGGGGGCAGCTCCGCCGACACCGCCACGCCAACAGAACACCGCCGCAACGAATCACAGGATGTGATTCGCTGGGCGGTGTTCTGTTGGCGTGCCGGTGGAGGTGGGGCAACCTCCACTTCCCCGCCGCCCGCAAGTATGGCTGTTGGCGGCTCTCTGTCGGAATAACGACGGAGAGCAGCCAACAGTCATAATACGCCGAGCGGCAAACCGCCTGCACAGGCGGTCTTCCGCACGGCGGTCCCTCGGCGGTCTTGCAAAAAGACCGCCGAGGTCGTAATGACCCCCAATGTCTTGTGCACTACAAAGACTTCTGTCTCAAGTTTGCCAGCTTCAAAGACAGAAATGGGTATACGTACTGGACCTTTGACACCACACAGTTAAAATCCTTCTGGACTGAGGAAATTCTGCCAGGAAGAAGAGCTGGATGCTGTAGCAGGGACTGCCACTCTGCCTGTTGCTTTGTTGTGCTGACCTGCTGGCTGCTGCTTCTGTCCTCAAAGTGAAAGACCTGGAATTTCTTTCCATTTCGTGCTTTCCAAGGTTCTCCAAGAGCTTTAACTGAGTTTGCCTCCTGTTAAGAAGTCTCAGAGACATCAAATACTTCAGCTATCAATCAATCAGTGATTTCTAAAGTGTGGCTAATCACACAGAGGGTCTCAAGAGGCTGTTTGCGGGCATGCTGCTCAATCGAAAAGCCAGGTCTTGAGATCCTTCCTGAACTGATTCAGTGATGCAGTCTGTCCCAGTTTGAGAGGTTGCGTGTTCCATGTCCGGGCTGCGAGGTATGAGACAGATCTTCCTCCTGCTTTTTTGGATCTTGGGAACAGCTACAATGGAGAGCTGGGAAAAACAGAGTTGTCTGTTGGGTACGTAGTAGGCAAGGCGGTGATTGAGGTATGTCGGTCCTATGTTGTGTAGTGCCTTGTAGGTGAGGATCAGGAGTTTGTATGTGATGCGCTTGTTGACTGGGAGCCAGTGTAGGTCTCTGAGGTGAGTGGAGATGTAGCTGTGTCATTCGATCTTAAGGATAAGTCTGGCTGATGCATTCTGGATTCTTTGTAGTCTTGATTGCAGTTTCTTGGTGATGCCGGCATAGAGTGCATTGCCGTAGTCTAGTTTGCTAGTGACGAGTGCGTAGGTGACTGTTTTCCTTGTGTCAGAGAGGATCCACTTGAAGATCTTTCGAAGGAGTTGGAGGGTGTGGAAGCATGACGATGAGACGGTGTTGATTGGCAGGTCATGGATAAAGAGGAGCTGAGGATGATGGCCAGATTGCATGTGTGGTCCATGGGATCGGGGGCGTTTCCCAGTGCATTAGGCCACCAGGAGTCATTCCAGGTGGAAAGGGTGGAGCTGATGACAAGGACCTCTGTCTTGTCAAAGTTGAGATTGAGGCAGCTGGCTTCCATTCAGGCGGCGACTGCTCTCATTCCATTGTGGAAATTTCTCTTGGCCTTTACAGGGTCACTGGACAGGGAGAGGATCAGTTGGGTATCGTTGGCATAGGAGACGATGTGTAGCCCATGTCGTTTGATGATCTTGGTTAGCATGGCTATGTAGTTGTTAAAAAGCGTCGGGCTGAGTGATGATCCTTGGAGCACTCCGCAACAAGTATCTTTGGGTTCTGATGTGATCGGCAGTAGTCTGACACACTGTGTTCTCTCAGTGAGGAAGGACCTGATCCATTCCAGTGCTTCATCACGGATGCCGGCATCGGGGAGTCTGGCGCAGAGGGTGGAGTGGGAGATGGTGTCAAATGCGGAGGAGAGGTCAAGGAGGATGAGTGCAGCTGTGCCTCCGTGGTCTAGTATGGTGTGTATGTCATTGGTGGATGCTAAAAGTGCTGTTTCAGTCCTGTGGTTGCTCCTGAATCCAGTTTGGGATGGGTCTGGGATTTGGTCTCTCTCTCTTGAAGAAATTGGTGAGTTGCTGGTTGATGGCCTTTTCCGTTACTTTGGCTGGGAAAGGCAGCAGAGAGCTGGGTTTGTAGTTTTTCAGCTCCCTTGGGACGGCAGTGGGTTTTATGAATAGCGGGTTGATCTCTGTGGGCTTCCAGTCTGATGAGAAGGTGGCGGTCTTGAAGGATCAGTTGATAGTTTGGCAGAGCTTAGGTGCTGTTGTGAACCATTCAGGTGTTTTTCTGTGGTGGGGGGCTACGTGGTTGGCGCATTCCGATAACCAGCGATGTAGATTATGGTGCGGCTTCATTAGCTTTCGCTGTGTCTGGTGTCTTCTGTTGAGAGTCCTGACTTGCCAAGTGGTGCAAACTTTAGTCTCAGGCCTAGTCGCGGCTCGCGCTGCATGGAAGGGGCAGGGCTCGGATAAAAATGACAATAACAAAAAATATTTTAAAAAAACACTTACCTCGCTCCACACCGCTCCGCTCTCCTTCATCGCTCCAGGCAGGCACAGGCTCCCAGCCTGCCCTGTGCCAATCCTGATGCTGCTCGGCACAGCGCAGCATCGGGATTGGCTGGGAACGCCATGGCTAGGCGCTCCCAGGCATACCGAGAGCCTGTGCAGGCTCTCTCCAGCCCACCAACACAGTTGCTGGGCTGGAGAGAGCCCTGTGAGCATGTGTGTTTGGCCAGCCCAACACGGCCGGCCAAACCCACATGCGCTCAGAGTGGAAGTGCACAGCACTCCCCCTCAGTGCACTTCACCCCGTGGCCCCGCCCCTTTCAAAGAAAAGGATAATAAACATAGTTTATTATCCATTTCTTTGAAAGATTTTGCAGCTGCCGCTGCTGGCACAAGGGGGGGCAACACTCCTCCACCCAACTGGAGGAGCCGCCCCTGCCCAGGCCCTTGGAAGTGTAAGCTGGTGACCTGAAAGAGAAAATCTAAGCACCGATGTGCTGCAGTTGAAAAATCGATGCAGCACCTGTCTAGCGGCTGGAGAATCAACGCAGTGCCTGTCTTGCAGCTGCAGAATTGACGCAGCGCCTGTTCCATTGAGGCTCATTAAACACAGTGTGTCTGGATTTTCAATGCATTATCTCTGAGGTGTCAATTTCTCATCGACCCCATACCGCAGTAAGGAACCGAGGCTGCGTGTCCAGAAATCAACACATCACCTTTCATGCAAGGAAAGAATCAACACATCACCTCCCCTGCGCAGTAAGAAACCAACGCATTGCTTTGCTTTTCGGCACCTCTCCTACCCTATCGCCCATATTGTCTTTATTTTTGACACATCCCAGGTACTTTGTGCTAAAAAGATACAACCATTGATTCCTATGGATTAAGACCAATTTGAAACTTTCTATTTTTTTATCTTTACTTGTGTATGTTGGATTTGTTTTCGTCTTGCTTTACTTAGATAAATATTGACTACTTTTCTAAACTGGTGTGGAGTACTTTTGTGGTGTTTTCACTGTGTGTGCGTGTGTGTGTTTGTACAAATACTTTACACATTGCCTCTGAGATAAGCCTGACTTGCGTCAAGCTACCAAGGGGGTGAGCAGGGGTTATCTTGGCTGTGTGGCTCCCTTACCCTGACAAGAGTGAGGGACCTTACTTGGACAGGGTGAAAACCACTGCCAACAAGAGACCTCATTTCTAACACCTATCTTTGTGCAGGTTGGTGACTCTTGCTGTCGGGTAGATTTACATTAAGTACTGAGTCAAAGTCGCTTACCAAGTGCTGTGCGAGATCCAGTACAACAGAGTGGTCCTAGTAGTAGACACCAAAGTACCTGCTTGCCTCCACTTGACACATCCCGCCACCTGTTATAGGGCAGAATAGCAGGAGCAGTTTTAACCGTGAACGAGACAGGAGGCCACACCCTCATTCTGGGGATCATGACTATGAAGCTCGGCACATCGGCTGCAACAACAATCAACTTTAAGTGGAGAAAAACATCAGTTACTCTTTGGCTCAAATTAGAAATCAATATTGCTTCCTCCCACCCGTCACTGCTTGCCATGCTAAAACCCCCCACCAACCCCTAACCATGCTTTAACCCAGACGTCTCTGACGAGTAGCTCCTGAGCTACCAGTAGCTCTCCAGCTTCCTGTGAGTAGCTCTCTTGTGTGCAGCCAGCCTACTACTATAGAAGCTTTTGCTTGGTTGAATTATTATATGTATGCCAAAATTAAAAAGCATATATTCAAAATGAAAATATGTGTATTTTCAGTACGGAGGTGTTGTTTAGAGAAAAATGGTTATCTTCAAAATATATTTAAATCTATTATTTGAGTTGGACAGATTTATTGTTCAAATTATTAGTCTGGTGCCAGGGGTGTGCAGCTATGGCTGTTATGTATTACCTATTTAAAGGCATTCAGCCCTGCCTAGTGCTCTCATGTGATCACTGCTGACAATCTTGGATGGGGTGGTCACTACTTTATCACTAATATTAGTAGCTCGTGATTATTGTTATTGAACATAAGTAGCTCTTGTTACAGAAAAGGTTGGCGACCCCTGCTTTAACCATTTCCGTGCTGGATTTTATTTCCAAACAGGATTGATGTACAATACTTTAATACAATCTTGATATTGCAAATTGTATTATGTAATCCTCCTAATGCTAAGGTGAGTAGTTTCCTCGTAGCTCAAGAATGCTACAAAGGCCAGCTGTGCTTTTAAGAGACTGGGTTTTCATTGTCACATGTAGCTGTTTACACACAGTTTCACAAGGAACTTGCCTATTTGAAAAATGTACTGCATATTCTGACACATCTTGGTGGCTGAATTAGCCAGATATTATTTTCTCCTAACTTGTTTGCAACTTAATTTCCCTGACCATGATATTCTAAGGTGTGAATTGTGCAGCCGCTGCAACTACGTGATATGCAGCATCTGTATTTTCCGCATTATATATTTTCCACATTCGCCACATAATCCGAGTGCATGGGCAATACTGGGGCCCCCATGGGGTCCCTGGTGCCCCGTCTCCACCAGCTTTTACATGGCAGTGCAACCGCCATATAAAAGCTGGTGGAGAGAGGACTCTTAATCCCCAGCCCCTGGCAGACTGTGACCGCTGGCACCGCCAGGCCGTCTGCTGGTGAAAATGTGGCAGTGCCGGCGGTCGGACTGTGGCGCTTTTGTCATGGTCTTAATGTGGAGGCCGGACCGGCGTATTGGCAGAGGTCCAACCACATGTCTGGCGGTCCTAGGACCGCCAGAGTCGTAATAAGGGGCTGAATGATTATTCTGTTGCATAAATACAGCCCACATAAATCTACTTAATGCAACATAACAATACACATAAATACACTCCACACCATGCCACATAATTCCACTCAGCATAATTTCACTGTACGCCATGCAGTTCCCCACCACACAATTCAACTTTACACAATTCCATTCCACCCCACATTTTCCACACAAAACAACCACATGATTCCACTCGACAATGTAATTCCACTCCATACCACATTTATCCAATACACAACACAGAATTCAACATCATGCCACAGAATTCCACACCACACCACATACTTCCACTCCACTACATTCCACTCCACAACACACAATACCACTACACATAATTACACTCCATGACACAACACCACGCCACATAATTCCAGTACACTCAATATCACATAATTGCTTTTCACATAATTCCCCTCAACACCACACAATTCAACGCCACACAATTCCACAACAAAAATTCCAATACACCCCACAGAATTCCACTCCACACGACATACAACCACTCCACTTCTTAACAAGGGGCTAAAAAAAATGAACATTGACAATACCAATAGCCCTCAGATCGCCAAGACCAATTGGCTTTGCCAACGGCTTTGGTTGCTGGATGTGTGTGACCATGCACCAGTGGCATGTAAAGTAACAGTAGATGTTGTGGCACCCAGGATAATGTGCTGCATGGCCAAATACTCATAAGGTTCCAAAAGGGAGACCTATTCGCTATGACAATGCTTGTTTTAAGAGTACTTGGTCTAGAGAAGAATAAACTCAGGATTCAGAAAATAACACAGTGGTTAGGGTTGGCTTTACTAATAAGAATTAATTTCTACCCAAACAGACCCTTTATAAAACCATTAGGATAGTGAAAGACTCTATAGAAAACAGAACTTTCTAAGCTGTATCATGTAGTTTGCATGCAACTCTCTGCATAGCAGTTCATAGCTGACTGTGCTAGATTATGACTGTAACTTATGAATAGCACAGTAACAAAGGGATCTCTGTGACAAAACCAGTATCCCACAGTGCTATGCACATAAAATACTGTTCTGTGACATGCATGGCACACATCCTTGCAGCAGGCATATTAACCCTCTATGCTACCTTAAAGGAGTCACAACTGCCTCTAGACAAAACTCCGATCTCTCTCCAGCAGGAACATTAATCACCAGAGTTATCTTGGCACTTTTATTGTTGCCTGAAAACTACTGGATATACAAGGAACGCTGCAGCAGGTGCTTTCAAAACTGCTGCACAAACGTGGCCCCAGTAACAAAACTGGCCCCACCCTTCCAGCCTCCCGGGAAAACACCCAAAACTTTCTAATCAACAACGGCTCAACAGGTGACAAGGGTGCTGCAGTGACTATAGTCGCAGGCCCAAGACATCTGCTGATCCATAGCTGCTAGTTTGCTTCACAACGAAAATCACACAGTGACCCCCCCACAGCAGCAGCTGAGAGTATCATATGATACTAATGGCTTGGGATCCTTGCACATACCGTTTCCTCGTATGAAAAAGACACTAATGCACTTTATTACACAGTTCCTGTTTTACCACGAATGTAATGCATACTGCTATGCATACTTTTGTGACTTCACACAGCCTCAAATAGAGCACCTTACAGTTATCAAACATAGCACAACTTAATCACAGCACTCAACTCCAACTCAACTTCCCACAGGGCATGTCAGACAGAACACTGCACAATCAACCAATGTGGCACTGATATGCCGTGCATGGGCTTAATGTGCTCCCAACAGCCCTTTCCATAAACAACACATAGACACAGCAAGTCACAAACATCTCAAACTGTGGAGATATGCCCTAAAAATGTGCACTACCATGATCACACAAGCGGACACCCTGATATTTCACATGCCAACCAATTAAAAAAACATGTAAAACTGAACTCATCACAGCAAAGCAAGGCAGCAGAAAAAGGCCAGTATATGGATACGATGGCTCCCCAACAGCACTACTATTTCCAGACTCACATAAAAATATTGCAGGTAACAGACTACTCGAATAACCCAGACAACAACAACATGTTTTGACAAGGCTTCATGCATCATCCACTAAACTCCATATTATATCTGTTAAAGATTAAAACATACCAATGGTTAAAAAAACAGAACTGTAAATGACGCCGCTGATGTTACAACGCACATACACAGCCAGACTCCAGTTTGTGGGAATCCAACTAGTCAAGACAAGGGGTACCGACCTCTGAAGGGGAAGCAATGCCTTACGAATAGCTGAATGCACGTTATATAAATTGTATTGTATTGTAATAGTATTTATATAGGGCTTACTACCCATGACAAGGGGTCGAAGTGCTTTTTGGCGAGTAGCACGCTACTCGGGAACCCAAAAGGAATTAGTGGTGGATTAGTAAAGGTAAATATGAGTACAGTTTTAGTATTATTATGAGTTAATTTGAGCCGCAGAAATATGTGAGTTTGTTAGTTGGATTGACTGGAGTGATGGAGGGATGGAGGAGGGAAGAATCCAGAAGTAGTAATTGGGAGTTTATAGTAGTAGGATTTAGGCTTGGGATGAGTAAAGGGGGAATGGAGGAGGGAAGAGTCTGTAGAAAGGGTTAGGGAGACCATAGTAGCAAGAGGGGTTTTGGATTAGTTAAAGGTGATATAAATGGTCTAACATACTACAAAGTAACAACACCTTCAAAGCTCCTACTTGGAATATGTATCTCGTTCATATTGGACATCCCTAAAAGCTCCTCTGACATTTCACTGGGATCGCACACTTCCACGCCCCATGTGGACTGAGATCTCCATCATTTCACATACTGTGTATACATTATGAAAACGTGAATTACAGCTCTGCAAACATAATGTAGTTTGCTAAATGCACGCAAATTGCACTGCTGGTAGAGATGAGGTCACGCCCTAACATCAGGTCATTGGGGTTCATATGAAAACCGGTGAGCCTGGGTGATATAGTTCTGTAGAAGCCAGTATAAAGTCATGAGAAGAGTCATGAAACACAAAAGGGTCACAGAGGGCACTGCCTGAACACGCGAAACTGGCATACATATGTGTTTTTAAAACTAAAACATTTCAAAACATATTCCAAACTACATTAATCATGGCAAAAGTATTGTATTGTATCATTTAAATTGTGCATCATTCTGTTTACAGGATTGTGAAGCACTTTGTTTAGCACCAGGTTCCTAGGAACTCTTTTGGGGTGCACCGTTGAAGAGGGTGTTGCTTACATATTGGTCTGGTGGAAGGTGTTTGAGTTGGTGCCTGAGGTCTGTAGACATGTTCCATACATGGTGGGTCATCGTCACTGCCTGTAAGAATTCAGTGTGAAGACAATTGGAGTTGTGCAAGTGAATACTTACAATCTTTGTTGTGGCCTGTATCACAGAACAGAAACGACCAGTGATGTGGATCACGTAATATATTACGCATGTTAACCAAGGAGTGGCATAAGCTCAAACCGTGGAAGTCAATTTAAGAAACCAATGCGATCAGGCAGCAGATATGCCACTAGACACCAGGGATTTTTTTTTTTTTTTTAATTATTATTGAATAAGGGGAGCGGCCCCTTGGGCAAAGGGACGCTCCCTAGGGTAGCAATTTATTTGTAGGCCAGTTCTATTACAATTAGGCATATTACAATTAGGCATATCTGCCCCCAGAGGGGGCAGAAACCGCTAGACACTAGGGATAAAAAAAAATATTTTTTATTATATATATGTGGGGAGCGACCCCTAAGGCAAGGGTCGCTCCCTTGGGGGCAAATTTGCTTTTAGGCCATTTGGGGGCAGATCGGCCTATTTTTATTAGCCCAATCTGCCCAAACCACTAGACACCAGGGAGTTCTGTTTTTATTTATATTTATACTTAAGGAGAGCGGCCCCTTGGGCAAGGGCCGCTCCCCACGGGGTAATATATTTTTAGGAAACCCCTAGACACCAGGGATATAAATTTGTATATGTTTACTTTTTTTTTATATATGGGGAGCGACCCCTTAGGCAAGGGTCGCTCCCCTGGGGGACAAATTGTCTTTAGGTCATTTCTGCACCCCTTGGGGCAGATCGGCCCATTTTTATTAGGCCAATATGCCCCCCAAGGGGGGGAAGAAACCACTAGACACCAGGGATTTTTATTTTTTTAACGTTAATTTCATACAAGGGGGTCAACCTCTTAGGCAAGGGTCGTTCCCCTAGGTGGTAAATTTATTTTAGGCCATTTCTGCCCCCTTTGGGGGCTCATCTGCCTATTTTTATTAGGCTGATCTGCCCGAGGGGGGCAGAAACCACTAGGACCCAGGTATTTTTTTTGTGCCAATTTCATGCAAGGGGAGCAACCCCTTAGGTAATGGTCGCTCCCCTGGGGGGGGGGTAGAGGGGGCAAATTTGTTTTAGGCCATTCCTGCTCCCCCTGGGGGCAGATCGGCCTATTTGTATTAGGCCGATCTGCCCCTGGGGGGAGGGGAGCAGAAACCACTTGGGCACCAGGGATTGGTGTGTGTGTTTTGTTTGGGGGAGGGGGGGGTCAGCCCCTTGGGCAAAGGTCGCTTCCCATGGAGGCACATTACTGTTGGCCATATCTTCCCCCCTTGGGGACATATCGGTCTATTTTTGGAAGGCCCTTCTGCCCCCAAGGGGGGCAGAAAGCCCACAAGAGACCAGGGAAGATTTTTTTTTAAATAAGAGGGTGGGGGCAGAAAGTCTACTCGATGCCAGGCAATTAAAAAAAAAAAAATAGTGGGGTGGTGGCTACCAACCAGTCTGGGCCTGGTTATGCCCCCAACCCCAACTGAAGGGGGTAACAGTCTTCCAGCTCTACCCGCACACTAAAACATCTTATCCCACGCAAGCAAGAGGACATTTGATTATTTTGGATTTTGGTTTTAAATTTGGGCCATGAGAGCTTGGATAACTCTCAAAAGCGTTCCGCTTGGAATGTTGAGGACTGCACTTTTTGGACTTTGGGACGCTGCCATGTAGAAAAATCCACAAGACCTACACACATCTGAAAACTAAACATCTTGGTGATTCAAGGGTGGTGTACTTCACATGCACCTTGCACCATTTTCTTACCCACAATGCCCTGCAAACCTCCAACTTTGCTGGAAATCACACATTTATCCTATATTTTTGTGATGGAACCTTCTGAATCTGCAGAAATCCACAGATATCCACCGATAAAAATTCTGCCACACTTGTCAGCCTAAAAATGTATTTTTTTCACACTGCCCTTTTGGACCCGCTTTGGTTCCACCTCAATTTCAACATGTTTTTGACTCTTCCCTGTCACAGGCACTTGGTCAACCTACACAAGGGAGTTATCATTTTTACCGGGAGACTGAGAGGAACATTGGGTGGTAGGAAATTTGTCCCAGTGCGGTGATCCCACACAGAACTGTTGGAAAAATTTTATTTTTTTTAGCTAAATTTGAGGTTTGCTGAGGACTCTGGGTAAGAAAACATTAGGGGATCCACGCAAGTCACACCTCCCTGTATTCCCTCGAGTGTCTAGTTTTCAGAAATGTTTGGGTTTGGTAGGTTTCCCTATATGGCTGCTGAGCCCAGGACCAAAAACGCAGGTCCTGACCCCCGCAAAAACAGGTTGTTTAGTATTTGATAATTTTGATGTGTCCACATAGTGTTTTGGGGCATTTCCTTTCGCGGGCACTGGGCCTACCCACACAAGTGACATACCATTTTTATCAGGAGACTTGGGGGAACACTGGATGGAAGGAAATGTGTAGCTCCTCTCAGATTCCAGATCTGTCACCAAATGTGTGAAAAAATGTTTTTTGGGCCAAATTTTGAGGTTTACAAAGGATTCTGGGTAATAGAACCTGGTGATAGCCCCACAAGTCACCCCATCCTGGATTCCCCTAGGTGTCTAGTTTTAAAAAAAGCACAGGTTTGGTACGTTTCCTTAGGTGCCGGCTGAGCTAGAGGCCAAAATCCACAGATAGGCACTTTGCAAACAAAGGGTCTGTTTTCTTTGGGAGAATGTGATGTGTCCTTGTTGCGTTTTGGGGCGTTTCCTGTCACGGGCGCTAGGCCTACCCACACAAGTGAGGTACCTTTTTTATCAGGAGAATCGGGGGAACGCTGGGTGGAAGGAAATTTGTGGCTCCTCTCAGATTCCAGAACTTTCTGTCACCGAAATGTGAGGAAAAGTGTTTTTTTGGCCAAATTTTGGGGTTTGCAAAGGATTCTGGGTAACAGAACCTGGTGATGGCCCCAGAAGTCACCCCATCTTGGATTCCCCTAGGTCTAGTTTTAAAAAATGCACAGGTTTGGTAGGTTTTCCTAGGTGCCAACTAAGCAAGAGGCGAAAATCACAGCTAGGCACTTTCCAAAAAACACGTCCGTTTTCTTTAGGAAAATGTGATGTGTCCATGTTGCATTTCCTGTCGTAGGCACCAGACCACACAAGTGAGGTACCATTTTTATCTGGAGACTTGGGGGAACACAGAATAGCAGAACAGGTGTTATTGCCCCATGTGTTTCTCTACATTTTTTCATTCCAAATGTAAGACACTGTGTAAAAAAGATGTCTATTTGAGAAATGCCCTGTAACTCACATGCTAGTATGAGGTCCCCAGAATTCAGAGATGTGCAAATAACCACTGCTTCTCAACACCTTATCTTGTGCCCATTTTGGAAATACAAAGGTTTTCTTTATACCTATTTTTCACTCTTTATATTTCACCAAAGGAACTGCTGTATACCCAGCATAGAATGAAAAAACATTACAGAGTAAAATGTGAAGAAAAATGGTTGTTTTTTAACCTCAATTTCCATATTTGTTCTACACAAATGACCCCTTGCTGAATTCAAAATGTTGTCTACTTTTCAGAAATGTTTAGCTTTCCAGGATCCAGCATTGGTTTCATACCCATTTCTGTCACTAAGTGGAAGGAGGCTAAAAGCACAACAAATAGTAAAAATGGGGTATGTCCCAATAAAATGCCACAATTGTGTTGAAAAGTGTGGTTTTCTGATTCAAGTCTGCCTGTTCCTGAAAGCTGGGAAGCCGGTGATTTTAGCATGCAAACCCTTTGTTGATGCCATTTTCAGGGAAAAAAACCACAAGCCTTCTTCCGCAGCCCTTGTTTCCCATTGTTTTAGAAAAAAACCCTAAATTTTTGCTACATTTTGGCTAATTTCTTAGTCTCCTTCAGGGGAACCCACAAACTCTGGGTAACTCTAGAATCCCTAGGATGTTGGAAAAAAAGGACGCAAATTTGGAGTGGGTAGCTTATGTGGACAAAACGTTATGCGGGCATAAGTGCGAACTGCCTGGCAGCAAAGGGGTTTAAGGAAAACTGGATGCGTTTTTTTTTTTTTAAGTAGCATTTTCAAGAGTATGTAGTGGTCTTCGGGAACAATGCCTACTCTTACATAAAAATTCAACATTCTCAAAGGGGAACATGTCCCTTATGGACCCATTACCATTTGCAAATGCTTTACCACTGCTTTTCAGTACTGGGTACAAAAGGAATGTTTTACGCATGGAATTTGGTTGTAAAACATTAATATATATAACTGCGAATCCCTATTTGGAAGGGGTGCTCTAAACATGCGCCTTCCAAATATTGATTCGTAAGTAGTCACAAACTCAAAGTGAGATTCGGTAATGCGTTACCAAATCGCAGTTCGGGTTTCATACATACCAAAAGGCCTTTCTGCGGTCGCAAAGGGCCTTATTTTGCTAATCAGCAGTTTGAGACCTCAAAAAGGCTTCGTTCATCTGGCCCCGAGTCTTTTATCATTAATTATTTGCCTAGAGCACTAACCGAATATTCTTCTTTTGTACCATTTTATCAAGCAAACATGCACTGGGCAGGATACTTACCCTGAAAGAGCACATCTATTCTGCAGATGTGCTAACAGCTGATATCAAACTTGTTTAACACCAGTGACATTTTAATGCCAATTGGATGACATTCAGATCCTGCTTTTAAGCAATTTTGCCGGCGTCTCGTTTTTTAACAGTGTTACTGCAGTTTCTCAGATGTCTTGGGGAGGCAAGGGGTGATTATTTCCCAGCTGTATTGATAGAATCTGTTAAATCCACTTTGCGTGATATCAACAAAGTGAGCATTTGAGCCCTTCATACATAATACTGTAGATAGAAACGGGGATGCTTCAATGCGATTCTGTAACCTGATGCCGTTACGATCATTAAAATGCAAATGAATTACTGAATTAAACACACTTTCAATACACTCTTAGCACAATTAACATTGTATAAAATAATCTGCATAATTATACAGAGTACGTTTACGTACAACACTCTAAAAGCCTACAGATTAGAAAGTGGCTGTAAACATGTTGAGAGCTATGATTTTTCTACATGCTACTTTCCTGGTCGTTTTGTACATGTTACATGCCTACATTGTTGTAGTCACTTTCCAGGTTTATATCCTTATTAATTGCAATTCACTGTCTCGTTGATCTGACGACATGACATGCTTGCCCCAATAACATCACGGCAGTGATGATGTATCCAATTGTAAATTAGCAACAATTCGTGCTATTAGTTTACGCTATGAATACCAATTAAGGAGTCAGTGCCAATTGCTCAGTTGTCAATAGTATGCGACACGTTTCCAACATAGACAGAATGACCAAGACACTAAGCTAAACAAGATGCTAAGTGAAACTATGAACAGAGCTTTGAATGGCACCCATTTCAACATATCTATCTTTTCTTAAAATGCTGCGTTGAGAGAGACAATAAGTTCACTTTTGCGTTCAAAACACACACACCCACACAAAAACTACACTTATGTTTTTGCTGGCTTTGTAAAGAGCTGACTGCAGCCCACTGACAATGACCGTAAGGTGCTTTGGCAGGGGAGGTGATCACTGTAAAAGAAGCAGAGATGATGAACACGAGTGAATCTGATTTGGATTAGAGGTAATGTTAAAAAAACACAATTTTGTGTGTATTTCTCATGAAGATTATCCACATAGTGGAAAATCCGCATGAATTAATTTAGAATATTTAATTATACTTGGAAATTGCAAATGTGCGACTGCTGCAAATTTCCAAGACTACTGATTGGATCCATTGTTAAGGTGATAACTCTAATTCTATAGGATTACATCAGCAGAACTGTATTTCTGACTTTGAAAATTGGGAGCATGAAAATCAGGAGAATATAGTGGTAGGCTGGATTATGGCTATGCAGTTCCTTGTGAGTTAGGTAAAGGGAATTTCCTTGATGGGAGAATCGGTGAAGGATCTTCAAAGCAGAC